>NC_054484.1:28072011-28384761 GCF_017639515.1 Carcharodon carcharias
CATGTCCTGGTCCCTCTGAACCATATCTCCAGCACCTCCAGGCAGTCTGACCTGATGGTGAAGGGGACAAAGGACCAGTCAACCCAGTTCCCAAAAAACATGTCCTCGCTTTTGCCACGATTTACCTTGACACCCGAGGCCAATTCGAACTGATTGCAGATGTTGATCAGTCTGCGGACCGACAACAGATCCGAGCAGAAGACAGTGACATTGTCCATGTACAGGGAAGCTGTGACCTGAGTGCCTCCACTGCCTGGGATCATCATTCCTGTTATGCCCACATCCTTCCCGATGGACTCAGCAACAAGGTTCTATGCAACACACAAACAGGACAGGGGAGAGAGGGAAGCCCTGCCTCACTCCAGATTTAATTGGAAAGCTTTCTGATTCCCACCCATTGATTGAAACTGTGCTACTGATATTGGATCCAGTTGCAGATTCCCTCCCCAAAACTCATTTTGAAGAGCACATCCACCATGTAGGTGTGTGATATTCTATCAAAGGCCTTCTCCTGATCCAGGCTGATGAGGCAGGTGTCCACACCCCTGTCCTGCACATAGGCAATCGTATCCCTGAGTAGTGCAAGACTATCAGTGGTCTTCCTGCCGGGCACAGTGCAGGTCTGGTCAGGGTGGATCACTAACTCCAGAGCAGACTTGACCCGATTGGCAATGATCTTGGACAGAATTTTACAGTCCACATTCAACAGTGAAATTGGTCGCCAATTTCTAATTTCCTCCTTTTCCCCCTTCCACTTATAGATGAGGGTGATGATGTCTTTCCTCATGGATTCTGATATACTGCTGGCCAGAAGCATACTCTCGGGCACTTCCAGCAGGTCCAGGCCAATCCAGTCCCACAGAGCCGAATACAACTCAGCCTGTAAGCCATTGCTTCCAGGAGTTATACTCTTCTCGAAGGACTCAAGAGTCTTTGTCAACTCATCCAGACTTAGCGGCTTGTCCAGGCTCTCCTGTTTACTGTCATCAAAGATCTCCGTGATAGAGGACAGGAATGACTGGGAGGCCATGCTGTCTGTGAGCTTCATGTCATACAAACCAGCATAAAGGGATTTCCTGATCCTCAAAATGTCAGAGTGCGATAACTTTACTGAGCCATCTTCTTCCTTTAGGCTGCTGATCATGGAGCTCTCTGTGCATACCTTTTGGAAGAAGAAACTTGAATACGTCTTATCCTGCTGCATGGAGCGCACTCTGGACCGGAAGATGATCTTGGAGGCCTCTGAGGCAAAGAGCGAGGCTTGCTAGCTCTTCACCTTTTGGGGTTCCTCCTTGACATTGAACCCATCGACTGCAGCTGGAGCAGATTGTGCGTGCTCTTCTGGAGCCAGGACATTTTTCTCTGTTCCTTTCTAGCCTTCTGAACACCTTTGAGGATGAAAAACTTCCTGATGTTCTCCTTGATCGCTTCCCACCAGTGTGTTAGGGACTCAAAGGGGGCTTCAAGGTTCTCCAATCTTTGTAATCCCTTTCTAGTTCCTCAACGTTTTCTGGGATCAACAGTTTCATGCTCAGCTTCCATGTCCCCCTGCAAACCCTCTGGTCTTCCTGTAAGTGACAGTCGCCAGTAGGAGGCAGTAGTCAGAGAAGAACACTGGCTTGATGTTGGTGGATTTGACTGTGAACGCTCCAGACACAAACAAGAAGACTATCCTGGAATGGATTAACCTGTCTGGCCGCGAACAGGTGTATCTACGCTGCGCTCCATCTGCAAGGTTGCTGAAGACGTCGTGCAACTTGATATCCTTTACCATTTCCATCAGTAGTCTGGACGTGGCATCTAGTCTGCAGACGGCTGTGCCAGATTATCCAGCTGCATCGATGATGCAGTTAAAGTCATCGCCCAGAATGACTGGCCTGGAAGTCGCCAACAGCTGTGGCAGCTGCTGAAGCGCTCGCTCTTTTTGAGCCGGGGCATACATGTTAATTAACTGGCGTGGAGCGCTCTTGTACAATATGTCTGCTATGAGGAGACGCCCACCTACCACCTCCTTAACCTCAGAGATGGTGAAGTTGCCTTCCCACAGCAGAATATCCAGGCCAGAGGATCGAAAGTCCTTTTCTCTCGACCAGATCGATGGCCCATTGGGCCACCATCGCGACCACTGCCTGTAGGAGCTGAAGTGCGGTATGGCACACTCCTGCAGAAACAGCAGGCCAGCTTTGACCTTGCAAGGTAATCCAAGGTCGCAACATGTTGCCTAGTATATTTAATGTTACACACGTTTATGGACACAATCTTTATCCCCATTTTAAAGCATTTTGTCGCGTACCAGGCCTGTTGTCTTAGACAGGTCCAGTCTTTTGGTCTGTTCCTGCATACTCATAGTGTTTGCAAATTGTATCACTTTTGATGGGCTGAGGAAACCGTTCTGAACTGCCCCATTGGAAATGTTCCTCTCAGGTAATATTGGGGGGGTTTGTGCAAGGAGCGAGGATTATTCCCTGTTGGAGAAGTCTCTCTGATCCATTCCCCCTCAGGGATGTTGCTGCTCCCAGCATCCCGGAGCTGGGGTGCACTGAGTGCTTCACTGCTCCCAGTCTCTTGGGGTTGGGGAGCACTGGCCTCTTCACATTGAGGTTGAAGTTGGGGTTTGCTGGCCTCTTCGTTGTCTGCAGTGTCCTGGAGCTCGGGTGCCTCCTCCTCCAGCTTCCTAGAGCTTTGTCACTTCTCCTGTAGGTGCCCCCCTTGCCCTTCTTCATCCGAAGAGCAGCAGCCCCTGTCATCCGTGTCACTCAGGATGTGAGTCGCCTCTTGCCACTCATCTGCGAAGGGCTTGGTACCTTCTTGGCTCCTTCTTCCTTTTGGTCCTTTTCACCAGTGCCACTCCCTTAGTTGATCTTCTGCTGGCTCCTCCTCCATTGATTTGCTCTGCTAGGCAGTGGGAGGTTTGGGGGATGGTGCTGTTGTTTGGCTGTCTGCTGCCTCACCCTTTTCCTTCCTCTTGTCTCTCTCTGCGTCCTCGTTTGTCCCATTCTGCTCGCTGGAGACCTTGGTGGGTGAAGGTTTGCAAGTCTCCTTGGTGGTAGTCACGCTCACTGTTTCGTCTGTTTACCCTTCTTTGGCCTTCACTGCCTGTGCCTAAGTGAGGCAACGTTTGGGGCAGATCTTGTAGAGGTGACCTGCCTCGCCACATAGGTTGTAGCACTTAGTCTGCTTGCAGTCCTTTGTCTGATGCTCTTTCTGCTTGCAATTCTTGCAGGTGATGGTGCTGCATTTGGCCACCACATGATCAGATTTTCGCAGGAGCGACGAACTTTGGGTTGCCTGACATCTGGCATAGATATGGTAGCCGTGGCTTATCCGGATAGCGAAGCTGGAGGGCGGGTGGAGGATTGCTCCCTTACCATCCATCTTGAGCGTTACCTTGACCTGCCGTTTACTGGTCCTTGACCTCGATGCAGTTTCCAACCTCGTCGACATACCTGGCGAGGAAGGTGAACACACTGACGACAGGAACGTGGGGGTTGTAGAGGTGCACAGTCACCACGTGGTCCCGTTGCCACAGCAGAGTAAAGAATGGCTGCGCTCTGAGGATTCTCAGCTGTGGCTGGTCTCCTCAAACACCTTCAGGAACTTCAGGTAGGCAGCAACATTCTTGAAGGCCACGTCAAAGTATCCAGCACTGGGGAAGTCCTGCAGACAGTAGGTCTCCGCAGCTTCGAATCAACAGGATTCCAAAAGGATTCTCTTAATGAAGAAGGTATGGTCAACAGGAGAATGGTGAACTCCAAGCTTTGCCCAAAGCCCTGTGCAAGGTTGAAGTCGGAATTCTTGACAGTAAGAGCAGGTTTTCTAGCAGGCCTACCCGTGCACCATGCATTTTAGTGTGTGTGATCATCAGCCTTTCTCCAAAAGCTGCCCTAACAAAGTCCTTATCTGAATCTTCTGCGGCAGAATTTGCCTCAACTTCACCTTGTGGGGAGCAGGCACATCCTAACCTTTACCCCTGGCTGCAGTCCACTCATGTCCAATCATCACAAACAGATCCTGCCCAATGATGCCGTTTTCCAGGCTTGTCCAACCTTTTCACATGGGAGGGGCAGTAGGGCACAGCCACATGTCGAATTTTTTCTCTCTAAAGGGGCCGATGATCATATTTCGGTAAGATAAGGTTTCACACAACATTAAACATGTGGGCAGAATGTTCCCTCCAATGGTAGGGGGTGGGGATGTTCAGGAGTGGGCGTGTGCATGCGCATCTCCGATCGGCAAGGCGCCTTTTTATGTGGGCGGGCCAATTAAGGCCCGCCCAGCGTGACATCTGCCTGGAAGCGCTATGCGCTCCCTGTGCCAGCGGGGGGATTCCCTAAGTCAAGAGTGTGCTCTTTCGCGCATGCACTTGAATGAGCGCACTCCTCTCCCTGAGGCTAAGTGCTGCCTCAGGGAGATCGGCACCAAATTCAAAAATGTTAAATATAGAACAATAAAATTTCCCTGATATGTCTCCTCATGTGACACTGTCACATGAGTTGGGACATGTCCACCACTTTCAGTGAAACCTTTATTAAATATTTAAAAACCCTCATGAAACCTCATCCCGCCCATGGATGAGGTTTCATGCTTTTTCTTAAGCCCGCCAGGGCTCCTGGTCTGCCCGCCAACCTTAAGGCTGAGCCCCTGCCGACCTGAAAATGGAAATAATGCAGGGTGACATCGGAAGTTCCGCCCAACGTCATCCCGTGTCATTTTACACATCGGCGAGTGGACCCTGCATCCCGCTCAGCGACCTCAGTATCCCGCTCATGAATTTTTTTAAAAACTGCATGTCAAAGCAATAAGTTGATAGTTTCGAAAGAGAATAATTAATAAAAATGCCCATTAAAAAGTGCCAAGCGACAGAGCTCACCAATAAATTCCTATTTGCCTTTTCACTTACGAAGCAGAGCTGGAGAGAGGCCGACTAGGCCCCAAGTCCTGGTCCCCAGGGAACAGGCGGGGACTGGGCCTGAGCTAAGGAGTTGGATTTAACTAACACTGACCTTTCATTCGCCTCTGGTGGTACACACTCTGTGCTGGACTCGGCAGAATTAATACAAAAGCGGGGTCGGAAGCAGGCTGTCTTTCAGCCTGGATTTTCCTCCTCTCCTGGACTGCTTTGTGGATGGGTTTTTGGGGAGGGAGGAGGAGGAATGCAGAGTATGTGTCAGACTCACTCCCAGTCTCAGGGTTCTTGCTGTCACATACATGTGCACACACACACACACTGACTCACATACAGACGCACAGACTCACTCTCTGAAACAGACTCACTCACACAGACGTAGACTCACTCACACATACTCATTCACACAGACTCATTCTCACTCACACAGATTCACTCACAAATACAGATTCACTCACACAAACAGACTCACTCGACCTGGGTCCACGAAGATTGGACACTTTACCCCGGGAGGAATCAATCAGGACATGACGGCTGGGTGCTCCTCCCATTCGGCAGCCCTACCCAACATTGACCTGCTCCACAGGCCTTCCTGACTGCCACCCGCTCCACAGACATTCTCGACCTCCACCCACTCCTCAGACCTTCCTGACCTCCACCCACTCCACAGACATTCTAGACCTCCACCCACTCCGCAGACCTTCCCGACCTCCACCCACTCCACAGACCTTCTCGACCTCCACCCACTCCACAGACCTTCCCGACCTCCACCCACTCCACAGACCTTCTCGACCTCCACCCACTCCACAGACCTTCCTGACCTCCACCCACTCCACAGACATTCTAGACCTCCACCCACTCCACAGACCTTCTCGACCTCCACCCACTCCACAGACCTTCCTGACCTCCACCCATTCCACAGACATTCTAGACCTCCACCCACTCCGCAGACCTTCCCGACCTCCACCCACTCCACAGACCTTCTCGACCTCCACCCACTCCACAGACCTTCCCGACCTCCACCCACTCCACAGACCTTCTCGACCTCCACCCACTCCACAGACCTTCCTGACCTCCACCCACTCCTCAGACCTTCCTGACCTCCACCCACTCCACAGACATTCTAGACCTCCACCCACTCCGCAGACCTTCCCGACCTCCACCCACTCCACAGACCTTCTCGACCTCCACCCACTCCACAGACCTTCCCGACCTCCACCCACTCCACAGACCTTCTCGACCTCCACCCACTCCACAGACCTTCCTGACCTCCACCCACTCCACAGACATTCTAGACCTCCACCCACTCCACAGACCTTCTCGACCTCCACCCACTCCACAGACCTTCCTGACCTCCACCCACTCCACAGACATTCTAGACCTCCACCCACTCCACAGACCTTCTCGACCTCCACCCACTCCACAGACCTTCCTGACCTCCACCCACTCCACAGACATTCTAGACCTCCACCCACTCCGCAGACCTTCCCGACCTCCACCCACTCCACAGACCTTCTCGACCTCCACCCACTCCACAGACTTTCTCGACCTCCACCCACTCCACAGACATTCTAGACCTCCACCCACTCCACAGACCTTCTCGACCTCCACCCACTCCACAGACCTTCCTGACCTCCACCCACTCCACAGACCTTCTCGACCTCCACCCACTCCACAGACCTTCCTGACCTCCACCCACTCCACAGACCTTCCCGACCTCCACCCACTCCACAGACCTTCCTGACCTCCACCCACTCCACAGACCTTCTCGACCTCCACCCACTCCACAGACCTTCCTGACCTCCACCCACTCCACAGACCTTCCTGACCTCCACCCACTCCACAGACCTTCCCAACCTCCACCCACTCCACAGACCTTCCTGACCTCCACCTGCTCCTCAGACATTCTCAACCTACCCCACTCCATAGACCTTCCCAACTTCCTCCCACTCCATAGACCTTCCCGATCTCCACCCACTCCTCAGACATTCTAGACCTTCACCCACTCCACAGACCTTCCCGACCTCCACCCAGTCCACAGGCCTTCCCGACTTCCAGCCACTCCGCAGACCTTCCTGACCTCCTCCCGATTGCCAAACATTTGTTGCTTCCTACTTGCCACCCTTCTCACCGTCCTGCTCCCGAGTCCTAGTTTGCTTCCCTTGCTTGGGGTGGCCCGTGGAGTGATCAGCACTATCAAGATGCAGCACGATTTCACCTCACGTTCTCAGCCAACTCATCCAGTGTGTTTTTGCAGATCTTGATATCTTATTTCAGTTCTTTTTTCAAAAAATATGACTCTGCTTTTCCTGGCGGCCATCTTGGGCCTGTGCCCCTTCAGGGGCCAGTTGCCTGTGCAAGAGAGAAAACACAAGCTCTGAAAACAAAGGAGCAGGCACTCACATTCACACTGCTCACCGCTCCTCCAATCAGAGACTGATTCTATCCCAAATTTGCTGCTGATAGGCTCTCCAGTGAGCCTCTCAGCAGCAAATGTGGGAGGGAAACAGCCTGTGATTGGAGGAGCAGCTCCTTGTAGATCTTTCATTCAAATTACCTATAGATTGAACAGTGGGTCTGCAGGCCAGGCTTAGAGGCTTCAGGGGATGGGTGTGGCCCACATGCCAGGCGTTGGATAAGCTTTAAAGTATGTGCAGTGCCAGCATCTGAGCTGGTGACTGCGAGTGTCGGATTGAGTTACGGCGCTTCTTGCTCCTCAGTCTTCTCTCCCTCTCCCCCTTCAGCTGCAGACATCACTGGCTGGCCAGGCGGCCTTTCTTGGGCATCTGAAAGTACAACTGAACAAGAGGAGGTTTGGCATAAGGGTAGGGAGGGTGGGGGAAAGCAATAGGAGCATGGTCGCCCCATCTACCGCTTAGCTATCATAGGGATTGTAGGATGAAGTTGATGTGGGATTTGAGAAGGTGCATTACACAATACATTCTTGATGGCCTCAGTGGCATTGATGACCACGGCCTCAGTGACAGCAGCTCCAGTTACTCCAGCACCATCTCCTCCAGGAGGCCAGATCGCTCAGTCATACCAGCCCCACATTGTTTAGCTGCTGCTTCTATTATCTACTTGTTCTGCAAAAGAGAGGGGAGTGTATCAGTGAAGTGTGGTGCTATGTGTTTGAGTGATATGCCAGCCACAGTTGATTAGCTGGCAGTGTGTGAAAGCTGTAAGATATGGGTGTGCAGCTTCCAGCAGTGCTAAGTGAAGGAGGGTGACGTAATGCTAGATTTCACTTGTGGTTAATATCGATTGTTGGTTGGTGAATGAAGTAGGTCTGGCGAACAGAGCAGTGTGTGAGGTCAGTGCTGCAATTGGTAGAATATGGAATGTGAAAATGCATTCACTGACTTTGACAACTCGTGGGGGTTCATTGAACTTCTTTTGGTCCTGCATCCTGAGCCCCACACCAGCATAGACCACATCAGCCACCTGCTCTCACTACCTTCTCAACACTTGTCTGGAGGGCGTCGCGGCTCCTGTAGGATGAGGAACTCCCAGCTCCCTGCCCACATCATAGACCAAGATCTCCAGTGGAGTCTCCAAGACCTTGGGGCACGTTCTCAGTCTTTTTGTGCCAAGTTATATTATTAGTGATAGATTTGATCTGCAGACGCTTCTTGGGTGGAAACATTAAGCTTATTTACAATCTATTCAACAGCAACTACATGTGGATTTTCAACTCCAACCTTGTCTCTACGCTGACTGCTGAGGTAGCCTGCTCTACTCTTTTTTTCTTTTCTTTTCCCACCTATTTCCATTATTTTTAAATCTTTTATGCCCTGCTAGTCTTTCCACCCCAGCCCCAGTAGAGCTGTACCTTGAGTGCCCTACCATCCATTCTTAATTAGCACATTCATTTAGATAATATCACCAACTTCAACACCTCTGTGTTCTTTTGTCTGTGACATCTTTTGATTATCTGCTCCTATCACTGCTTGCTTGTCCCTACAACCACACCACCCCCCCGACTTCTCTCCCCTCACCCAACCCACACCCCTCCCCCCCACCACCACCTTAAACCAGCTTATATTTCACCCCTCTCCTTATATTTGCTCAGTTCTGTGGAAGGGTCATGAGGACTCGAAACGTCAACTCTTTTCTTCTCCGCCGATGCTGCCAGACCTGCTGAGTTTTTCCAGGTAATTCTGTTTTTGTTTTGGATTTCCAGCATCCGCAGTTTTTTGTTTTTGCTCTACTCTCCTATTGGTTACTACAGATCATGTGATCTTGCCTAACAAGTATTATTCTTAAAGTTACATTACACACTAAATAAAACCATAATTACTGCAGTGCCATTACTGTTGCTTCTGCCAGATCTTCTACTGTTCTTCAAGCAGCATGCACCTCGCCTTTAAGTGTGCAGTCTGACTTTTAGTGAAGCAGGCTCACTTTAAGTGATGCATGAACTTGGGCCCCATGCTGAGTCCTGCAGCCACTCATCAGCATTAACTGCACACCATAGTCATTATAATAGAGCGGGCAGCACAAAGTTGGCATGCCACCTGCCTCAGGTTGAATAGGTGCAGGCTAATCATGTATCCCAAGCCTCAGGCCTCAGTCACATAAGGTGATGTTAAGAGATAACAAAGAGGTAGGTTTTAATAAGTGTCTTAAAGCAGGAGAGAGAGATTGAAACGCAATGAGTTGAAGAGAGGGAATTACAGAGCTTAAGACTTTGGCAAACTGCAGTAATCAGCCACAGTCACAGGGTCGGTCGCAACAGAAGACAATACTGAAATGGAAGACGGCTGCCAATATGTGACCTCAATGGGTTGAAACTCCTTCCTGAACAGACATTTGGAGAACCAATCTTATTACAACCCCATTTGAGCCTATTGCAGCATTCAGCATAAAACCGTGGCAGCGATTGTGAAATGGTTAAACGGGACCAAATTTCATTCAAAAGCAGAAGCTAATGCTTGCGTTGTACCGAAATGTTGGTGCCTTAGGATCCAACAACACTGAAAGTGCAAAAGTTCAAAGCTTTTTGATTTGATAGCTGTACTGTCACCAACACTGAACATGAGCTAGCCTTCAGGAGGCCTGTAAGCAAGTTTTATTTTTAATTGATAATGTAGTCAGTGCCAATCAGTAAATCACATCGAAATAGAGTGAAACATTTCTTTGAGTCCTGAAGACATTTTACCAATATAATCCCAATGAAACTGAACTGAATTTAATGAGACTTTTAAGTAGTTAGTCTGGCTTTCTAAGAACACTAGAGCCTCTACAGTAGGTCACCTTTTAGAGACATGCAAAAAAACATATTGTAGTAAAAATGGGTAGGTTGCAGAGAATATTTTAATCGCTTTTCTGTTACAAATGGAGTCATACTAGGAAGATTTAAATCAAAGCTCACAGCATATTTGAGCGGGTTAGTGAGAGGTGGAGGCGGTGCAGAAAGGTTCACTAAATTGGTCTCTGGGTGAAGGGGTTGTTCTACGACGAGAGGCTGTGTAAATTGGCCCTATATTCCCTGGAATTTAGAAGAATGAGAGGCAATCTCAAAGAAACATACAATATTCTGAAGAGGTTTGATAGGGTGGGCGCTGAGAGATTGTTTCCATTGGTAAGGGAATGTCTAAAACGCCGAGGGTGGAATTTTACAGGTCCGTCATGTCAGGGCAGGGGCGGGGCCATAAAATGCAGCAAGCCGTTAAATAGTCCATTGACTTCGGCAGGATAATCAATTAGGACTGAGATGAAGAGAAATTATTTCACTCAAAGGGTTGTGAGTCTTTGGAATTCTCTACCCCAAGGGGTTGTGGATGCTTCGCACAGCGAGTGGTTAAGGCCTGGAATGCCATCTGTGTGAGTGTGGCAGAGGCAGGTTCAATGGAAGTATTCAAAAGGGAATTAGACTTATCTGAAAAGAATGAATCTGCAGGGTTATAGGGAGAAGGCGAAGAATGGCACTAAATGAATTGCTTGGTCAGAGAGCCGGTGCAGACATGATGGGCCAAATGGCCTTCTTTTGTTCTGTAACAATTCCCTGATTCAACATTGAATATATTTAAGGTTGGGATAGACAGATTTTGGTCTCTCAGGGAATCGAGGTATATGGGGAGTGGATGGGAAAATGGAATTGAATGGCTATGATCATACTGAATGGCAGAGTAGACTCGACAGGCCACATGGTCTACTCTTGCTCCTATTTCTTGAGGTTCTTGAGGTTTGTGATTCAGAGGGTACCTTATACAGTTTCTCTACTGATCAGAAAGTACTCCTTAAACTCGAAACATCTGCCTACAGGAAAACGTGGCTTCTGTTTGGCAGATTAGAGGAGGGTGACACCATGGTCTCCCTCAAGCTCAGGTCCAAAGCTCCATTTTGCTTGCATCTACATCTTTTCCACTCTCACATATTCACTCACTCACAGCCATGCATTCACCACAAAACCACTTCACACAATATATCGCAAGCCTAGTATATTTAGTAAGCACTGTTTGAAAGAGTGTGTTGCAGACAGAATTATAATCTATGTCTCTCTCTTGTTTTCATAGGCCTGGAAGAACAGTTTCCAGCATAAATGATCCTATAGAGCCATTACCTCATAGCTTGCTTATTTCTTCAGTTGCACTGACTAGGGATTCAGACCTCACAGAGTTTGCACATAAAAACAAGATTGTTATCTGAGCACGGGAGACGCTTCAGTTTATGCAAAATACACAAAAGGCCTGGATATAGGTACAAAGGAGTCCATGAGGTAAGGCTTTTCTCCACTCCAATCTCCCATGGTATATTTAGCAAATCCAGGGTCACCCTCAGTGAAATAGCTATTGGTGTAGCCCCCAGTTTTGTTGACATTTCACTCATTAATGTCCTAACTGCTATTGGAGAGGCCCTGGGCCCCAGCGTACAAAAGTCTCTCTTGCCCAGATTAAGTATACTAGGGGCAGACGGAGTGATCCTTGGGGCTGCTCCTCACAATGTTCTGTGCTGTCCTCAGGTGTGCTCATGCAATCTGTGGTCATAGTGAGAGCATGCTCAGTAGCAGGGGCACAGCTAGAGATGGCTTAGGGAAGGCAGCTATCTCTGCTCAAGTGACAGCCTATGTGCCAGAAAGCAGGAAGGACTGGGTGCATCACAGAGTGGTAATTAAGTCTGGCCGGAACAGTTGTAGAGTCATCCCAGCAACTAGTACTAGAAGATATGGAGCTAGCTGAATCCCAGTCAGTTCCCACTGAAATCCAGCACCCAGCCACTACACCTAGTTCTTCCAGTGGGGGATTACATTTAAAAAATTCATATTAAGAAATAGGCATCACACACAAAGCAACAACACTAAGGGGAGCACCATGAGAAAAATACATGAGAAGTACTCTCACACAATACATAGTAAAAACATAAAAAATAGGAGTAGACCACATGACCCATTGAGCTCCACCAGTCAATAAGATTATGGCTGAGCTTTTGCCTCTTTACATCCCAATCTCCATGTCTCTTGATTCTGACAGACCAAAAATCTATCACTCTCAGTCTTGAATATACCCAATGACCAAGCATCCATAACCATCTAGGATAGAGAATGTCAAAGATTCACAGCCCTCTGACAGAAGAAATTTCTCCTCCAATTCCTTATCCTGACTAGAAGCAGAATTATTTCACCTCTCTGAGTTCTCTACAGGCAGCATCGCCGGCCAATACCCAGGCGACTGACACAGCATTCTTCATTATAACATTGATGAAGGCCATATGGGCCACATAAGAAGCAGCCCACAGTGCTGCCTGCTCCCCTAGAGAATTGACATAGTTGGAAGAGTGCACTATTCAATGAATTCTTCTCCTTTTGACCCCCAGTTCTAGTCTCTCCAGCCAGCTGGGAAACAACCCCTCAGTGTCTAGCCCATTTATATGCCTCAATGAGCCCTCTCATTGTTCTGAATTCCAGACAGTATTGGCCCATTCTACTCAATCTCTCCTTATTTGACAACCAAAATCAATCTAGTCACCTTCATCACACATGCTCCAAGGCAAGGCTATTCTTCCAAAGGTAAGGAAACAAACTGTACACAGTAAATATATTGATTGAGAAGAGAAAGGTACCAAACACAGTAAATGCTGGGTATTGCTGTTAGCTAAGGGATTACAAGGACTATTGAAGAAGATTATGGGAAGCACATTCTGAGTACAGTGTGGACAGAGAGGAAAGCTGAGGTACTAAGATTGGTGTATCCTGGGTGAGTGTCTATCACACCTGGCTGCAGCACCATCCCTCTTGGTTCATGTCTGCTTCTTGCTTTGGCTTCTCTTGCAGGTGGATCTCCCAGGATCAGAGGTGACTGTATTCAAAGGGGCGGAACACACTGCAGTGCAGAAGGTGATTTTTTTTTGTCATGTTGTGGCTATACCATAGGCCACAAACTGTGTGAAGGATTGCTTCAGATTACCTTGGGAGCTTCATTGTATTTGCACTCTGGATCTGTCCATGGCTGTTGTAAGGATGTTACTGTGTGAAGCTGAAGGTTTGGACTCCAGCTTTTTTGTGTGACTTTACTTTCCTATATGCCAGCCACAGCATGGTGATCATGGCCTGGGAAACAAACAATGACTTGCAGGATACTCTGTGAGGAAAAGAGTATTTGAGGATCAAGATCTCAAACACAAGACTAAGGTTGTGGTTTTACCAGGAGGCGGTGTTCCCTGTGCTTTTACATGCCTTTGGAGACTTGGACAACATACAGCAGGTACTTCAGCACTGGAGCAGTGCCACCAGCAGTGCCTTCACAAGATCCACCAAACCCAGTGGCAAGAAAGGTGGTCCAACAGCAACGTCCTCTCCCAAACCAACACACCCGGCATCGAGGTGCAAAGCACTCAAAACCAGCTCAGTCGGGCAGGACTTGTCTCTCATAATGCCCGACTCCAGACTCCCAAAGCAACTGCTCTACTCAAAACTCAGTATGGTAGGAGACTCCCAGGAGGACAGCAGGAACACTTTAGGGATGTCCTCAAGGTATCCCTAAAGAGGTCAAACATCGCTGCCAACTCGTAGCAGTATCAAAATGGAGAAAGCTCATTCTGAAAGGCACCAAACACATCAGCGGGAACGCTGAAATCAAGGTGTTGGACAAGGCGCACAAACCTCCAAACAATTCATTCATCCGACCTTCCAAGCACTACCTATCCTGCAAGTGGCAGAGTCTGCAGATCATGAATTGAACTTACCGCCAACTCAGAACCCATTGAACTGAAGAGGAAGCAAGTCATCCTCAATCCTGTGGAACTGAAGAAGACTGTGTTATTGTAGGTACTGATCAGCTGCATGTTGGTAGAGACAAAACCTTTTCTATTCCAACCAAGCTGAACAGTGACATTAGGCAGCTCGGTCACTCTACCATCACAGTTCAGTAAGAAAAGGAAAGTAAGTATAAGCTGTACTGACAATGCTCTGCACCAGCCTGAAAAGAGTGAAGCCATTGAATTTAAGTGTCACGCCCAACACATGTGTCTGTGTGGTGCAGATTGACACAGCTCTGAAATTGCCTCTCTTCATAACTGGAAGCCATGCTGCTCTCTCGTTATTATGTAGTTTTACTGGAAAGTTGGTGACAAAAGACCAGTGCAGCAGTCTGTTTCTGTGCCATTTGATATATAGTTTGCAACCGAATTGGAACTAAAATAAAAGAGCAGTTCAGCCTTGTAAGATCCCCTCCCACTGAGAGAGAACCCTGAAAGGCCATTTTAAGTGGGCATTCTGCTTATGTGGTTCAAGGAAACAGGAACTTCACCAGTTCCTCTATTAACAGCTGATTGTATCACAATCTGCCGTGAGAGTGTACATGCTGGAAAACAGTCAACAACAACAACTTGTATTTATAAAGTGCCTTTAACATAATAAAACATCCCAAGACACTTCACAGGGATATTATAAAACAATATATGACACTGAACCACATAGGAAAGTACCACATAAGGCAGATGACCAAAAGTCCGGTCAAAGGGGTAGATTTTAAGGATTGTCTTAAAGGAGGAGAGAGAGGTAAGGGAGTGGAGTGGTTTAGGGAAGGAATTTTAGAGTTTAGAGTCTAGCTGAAGACACAGCCAGCCAAGGTGGAGTGATTAAAATTGGGGTTGCTCAAGGGCCAGAATTAAAGGAGCACAGATATCTCAGAGGGTTGTGGCTGAGAGAGATTACAGAAATAGGGAGTGGCAACACCACTGAGAGATTTTAGATAAGGATAAGAGCGTTAAAATCGATGTGTCAGCAAGTATAAGGGAGACTTGGGGTGAGTCAGGATATGCGCAGGAGAATTTCAATGAGGTCAAGATTACAAAGAATAGAACCTGATAGGCCAGTGAAGAGGTGTTAGAACAGTCAAGACTGCAGGTAACAAAGATGGGGGTTTCAGCAACAGATGATCTAAGGCAGGGACGGAGGGGAGCAATGTTACAGAGGTTGAAATAGGCAGCCTTAGTGACAGTGTGGATATATGGTTGAAAGCTCACTGCAGGGTCAAATATGACACAAGCTTGTGTAGGGACTGGGTCAGCCTCAGACAGTTGTCAGGGAGAGGGAAGGAAACTAAGGGAATGCATAGCACTCATAACTTTCTGGCTCCCTCTCCCACACCATGGCCCATAATCTCCAGGCGCATTTGTTCCAACTCTGCTTCAACTGATTGTAAGATAAATTGATGGAAGATTAAGGAAAAAAGCTACAACCAAGCTTACAGATATATAGGACATGTTCTAAATATGAAGTATACACAGTTGCTATTTTTATTGCGGCATCTTATTCTCAGAATATCATGAGTCTCACTGATGTATTTTTTTGCCCTTTACACTGTAAGTCAAGAGATACCACTTTTATTACACTTATACCGTTTGGTCAATTCACTGCAGAGAGTATTTACGAAGCATTCAGTGTCTGCGGTCTCACCAGTGGCACTCGAGTAGATGGCGTATTTTGTAGGTTAGCAGTTCAGGAAGGTTATGAATGATCAATAGCTCCTATGCAGTATCACTATCTGCTCTCATCTAATTATTCTGAATATAGAATCCCTTACTGTATGACCCAACAATCAAATTTTAACCAAATATTCATCAATGGAATAAGCAGTTAGTTAAATGTTTAGTATTTACACCTTTTGGAAGTTTGGAAGCATCTGCTAACATCAGAGTGATAGAAAAAAAGAACAAATTGGCTGCAAACATAACAGGAAATATGAAAACTGAAGAGTGAGATCATTAGCTCTATTTACCTAGCCTCTCAGTTGTGTTAATTCTTGTGGGAAGGATAGAATTTCACTGAGTTTTTGCTTTCCACTGCGTATAATGAAATCAGCGTGAAATGCTTTCACCCCTGTTCTGCACTTTTGCCCTTTGTTCTGGTTTCGGTATCAAGCCTATTTTTCTACTTCAGTTCCTGTTTTAAGAATACGCAAACCTGAAACCTCCAGTTGAAAAAAAAATCTAGTTTTGTTTTAACGTTCTCTGGCCTGCAATAAGATGACTTTTTGTTTCTGCAACATTTACATTCTATTTGCAGAGAAAAAAGAATCGTTATTCATTTTCTCTTTTGATTTGCATCAGCTCAGGATAGGCAAGTACAAATGAGTGAAACAAATGCAAATTTCTTATCAGTAATGCAAAAAATACATCGACACCAACTAACTCTCCTGGTTTATATTACTATAATTAAATCTTTTAAGGAATTTGTACTGGAGAATTTTATGGCATTACATCAACAATTTTCTCACCATTTGTGTCACGTAAAATTATATCCCATTTATTCTTTCTTTGTCAGATGCATATGCTAGAACTGGCTATTATTTCTACTGATGTTATTACAGATTCTTTATATGTTCAGCCAATGCCATTTTTCATTTGCTTTTCAGGAAATCTGTGGGAGCAACACAAGTGACCTTTAGTTTTTCCCAAATATCCAGTCCGTATCCAGTTCTTTACAGCCATCGTATTGCAGTTGTCGACATCCGATCTTCCCATGTAGCAACAAATTGCACTTATATAGCACCTTTAACATAGCAAAATATCCCAAGGTGCTTCACAGGAGTGTTGTCAAACCAAATTTGACACAATGCCACATGAAGAAATATTAGAAGATAACCAAAAGCTTCGCCAAAGCAGTCAGTTTTAAGAAGTGTATAAAAGGAGGAAAGTGAGATAGAGATACAGAGAGGTTTAGGGAGGAAATTTTGGACTTTAGAGCTCAGCTGGATGCCAATGATGGAGCCAACAAAATCAAGGATGCACAAGATTCCAGAATTTGCGGAGCACAGATATCTAAAGAATCAGAGCCACACACATCTTAGCACTCTGTACCACAGTTCATTGGTCGTCATCAGCTGTCCCTTGATTCGATCAATGGGGCTTCATGCAACTGAACAAGCTGATTCTCAACCACAAATTTTTGGCACATAGAGGCAGCATGTCCCCTGAGGTAGTGGGATCCAGAGTGCAGGATTTGCTTCCTTTTCTTTCCTTCTCTGTTGCTGCTCTGCCTCATTACTAAGGCATTGGGACTCAAAACATGATGCAGCTTGACAGACAAGTTGTTGCCATTCTGTACGATTGGTAGCAAGCTCCTCCCAGTCACTAATGTCAATGCAGCCACCCTTTAAGGGGAGCTTCAAAATGTCTTTGAAGATTTTTCTTTGTCGTTGCCCGGAACGTCAGTGATTTGAGAGTTGGGAGAACAGGAACTGACTGGGGGGACGGTTTTCAGCCCTACTGATATAGTGCCGAACCCATCAAAGTTGATTTTACAGGAGTTTTGCCTGAATGCTTGTGGAGATGGCTTGTGGAAGAAGGCCATTAGCATTTGTGCGATGGTCCTCCCATTGATGTGATGGAGGCATTGCAGATGGAGTTTCTCTAGTGCTCTTTTGTGTCGGTGATGCACCTTCCAGATCTCACAGCAGTCCAGGGGCATGTGACAGCAACTGTTCTGTACACTAGGACTTTTGTGGACTTGCAGAGGTCTTTGTTGTCAAATACCCACTGCCGTAATTTTTAGAAGACTGAACATCAAATCACTAAACTACTGACACTTAATAAGTAAAGATCAGTTAAGTGAATTTTTGCTGTGCTATGGTTCAGTGGATGCAGGAAACCATTCCACTACCTTGTCCCAAATGGTAATTCCTGATTTATGGATTTTGATATTGAATGCAGTGAAAGATTTAACAGTAAAATCTCCACTTTACCTTCATTTACCTTGGCTTGCTTAGGAAAAAGCAGATCGGACCAGTTGAAGATTGAACTAGCCTGAACCTGTCAGAACTGGTTTTAATCTGGTCTCAGCTGGATTTTACTGGAAGCAACTGTTTAACTGGTAATTCTACTGGACCCATCAGTTTTAGGAAATAGAGACAGTTTGAGCAAGTTACATTGGTACTTCTGGGTGTCAGGAATGAGTTTTAGCCTTCATGTTTAAGTTTGATTTGTATTTCTGTATCAGTGTGCTAAGAATGGTCAAATTTAGTTTCACTTTAAAAGGTGCCTGCATTTCTAATGAGAGTTTTACAACTTAGCAGCTAAGTTAAACAAACAAGAGTAGAGAAACTGGGCTGTTGCCTAGCAACAGGGGTCCAGTGATGCAGGTACCTCCCACAAACACACAGAAAAAAATAAAGAAACAGCAGTTTTGAGTTCAGTTTGAAGACAGCTGCCAAACAGAAGCCACAATTGGTTGAAAGTAGCTGCCAAGAGAGAGATTGGAGCAAAAGGGACAGATAGCAAGTCCCAAGCTAAAGAAAAAACCCCAAAATCTAAGGGGATGGAACAGGAGAAAGTCCCAAACAGAATTTCTAGTCAAAGGAAGAACAGGAACCTGGTAAAGGTCCTGTTAAATGAAGTTAAGAGTGAGGGACAGGGAGAAAGGCTCCAAGCTTCAGATTTAAAGAGATGAAAGCTGCAGAAAGCAGATTTAAAGTGAGAACAGCTTGCAAGAGGCCAGCAAGTCCAAAGAGACAACTGAAAGTCTATAACTCTTAGTTATGGGCATGTGAAGCAGTGGTGTAGTGTTGACAGCTGAGTCAGTGAGAAAGAGTGTGTGGAAGACGGCTTGAATGCATGTGGTGACCCAGAGGAACATTGGAAGGAGAGTTAGAAACCCTAGAGGTGAACCCTTGCAGATGGTGTCTGAGAGAAAGCATCAGTTTGGTAGAAGATTCCAAGGCAAGTGGAGATTGGAACCCTCATGTGAAAGACGGAGTTCAGTGAGACCAGTTGGCTCACAGAGTGACAAGCATCTGCGGGGAGTTGAGGAGAGATTCATAGCATCTGGTTGAGGTGGCATCAGTCACTTAGTTTCAATGTAGTGCCTATGACCACAGGTTGCCTTACTTATGGTGTATTTTCTGTGAACATTTGAGTATGCGTGGGCTTTTGTAACTTGTGTTATCCTTACAAATCTGCATATATCTGTAAAGGCATTGTTGTGGGTGGAGGAGTATTATAATATAGTTCATCTCTTCTTGTTTAATAAATGTTGTATTCTTATGTTAAAAGCTCCTTAGCTGACTCCAGTGACTCTGTTTGGTAGCCCCTTTCCAGGTATCTATACAAACAAATTAAAAGTTAGAAACTATCAAGCTGGGTTCCACTCTGGGATCAGGCTTGTCCAGTGGTAACCTCAGCTGGGATCATAACATCAGAAATCCAGTAGGGACTTCCAGTTGCTGAGTGGGCACTGGTACTTTTCAGCTGACTTCAGCTGTAACCATGGCAGCTGTTGTAAATTTTACTAGTGGTCAGAGAAGGACTCGAGGCTGATTGCAAGCATATACTTTCCAGCATGATCTATTGAATAGCAATGGTTGATTTTGTGTCTTCTTATTCCAAGACATGAAGATCAATTGTTACTCCCCTACTGCTTCTCAGTTGAGTGAGAATCAAACCCTGGAGCCTCCTAGTCTGTATGGCTCAGTACCAAACACAGAAAATCATTGAACAATTGAGACATTGGGAATTTTTATCAGAGTTTTATTTGGCTAATACTTGGGGTTGTCAAAATTGATCAGGTTGTAGATGTTAGGCTTTTGGTCACATCTCCAACTTGAGGCACCCCCTTGCCCTAAAAACATAATCAAGTAATAGCTCGGACTCCTAAGTAAGTTGAAAGTAATGGTCTCTGATTAACTTGAACTTAGAACCCTGATACAACTGATGAAACCACAACTGACAACTATTTCCTTCAGTTGCTTTTAGAGTAGCTGAGTTATGTCTCCTGGTAACTAAGGGAAAAATATGTCTCACCCAGAAAGATGAACTCAGGAGGGAAAGAACCATTGATTGGAATTGAAAAGTGGCTGGTGCAAAGGCCAGTGACCTGTTACACCACCAACAACTTCTCAATGATTGAAAAGTGGTGACTTTGTTGTGAAGCTTTTTTAATCATTAAATGTTGTCAGCTGTGGTAGTGCTGCATCTGCAGATGTGCTGGCTTATGAACTAGAGATTAAACCAAGACACTGTCTGCCCTCTCAGGTGGACCTCAAAATAACCCGCTATTTCGAAGAACAGGGGACTTCTCCCTCTGTATATTTATTCTTCAACCAACATCACAAAAACAGATTATCTGGTCAGAATTGCATTTCTATTTGTGGAATCTTGCTGTGTGTGCAATGGCTTACTGTGATTCCTACATTAAAACAGTAACTGCTCTTCAAAAGCACTTCATTGACTGTAAAGGGTTTTCAGCTATCCTGAGGTTGTGAAAGGCAGCGTATAAATAGATGTCAATTTATGTTAAATTGTGCTGTCGGCAGAATGCTTGTTGAACAATGCTCTGTGCATGTCTTTTATTCCTCTGAAGTGTGAAAATCTGCTTTTTCCAACTAAACAGTGTCATAAGTGTGCACCAATTTAACTGTTAAAGTGACGGTCGTAATAATGGAATAGGCCTTTACAAAACTCAAGTCGTGACTGGATGTATCATGGTTTAATGTCTATTTTGAGAAATTGTGTTGTGTCAGCTCGCCTACTGTAGGATAAATTGAAGTTATCCAAGTTGCAATTAAATTTTATGGAATCTGTGTATAGCAAAAAAAAAGAATTTGCAACTATTTTCGGTATCCCAAACCCAGTTGATGCTGAATAAAAATAATCAAATGCAAAAAAACAATGTATGGCTCCCCATTACAAAGCTGTGAAGGCAGAAGCCAACTTGCATCGTTTGTTGAAGTGCAAAAGGAAGGTGTTGGCTGTCAACTGGGAGGAGAGTAAAACCAAATGCTAAAATACTGAAGTGTGCCTTGCACACTGCAGCTGGCAGTGAGGATTAAAATGACCAAAATGCATGCACTGTTTGAAGACCAATACATACTGAAACTGATGGAGTGGGACCTCACTGCATGGGTAAAGATGATGCAACAGACAAAAGCTGAGACGGTGGATTATGCCCTGGAAGAACTGAATGGAAGAGCAACAGTGGGTAGATAGCTGCAGGAGGGAAAATATGTGACTGTGAGGTCTCCAACTGCTTATAACAAATAACTGAGACATTTTGTGTTATAGCAAAGAAAGTCTGTAAATTAGAATGGAATTGTGTAGGACAGAGTGTTTCACAACAACAGGAGGATTAATTACGAGCAGGGGTTTGTCTGATTGTTCCTCATATGAGTCAGTGACTAAAATCAGAGAGTGTATGTTGTGATCAAGTTAATGGGAGGATTTTATCTGTACTTAACCATGTACTCCTCAATGGTTATTAACCACATGCATGAGTTCAGTACATTAACCAGAAGGAGCTGGCTGTAATGCTTAGTCAACTCCCTTCCCAACAGCACGGTGGGTGTACCTACACCACATGGACTGCAGCAGTTCAAGAAGGCAGCTCACCACCACCTTCTCAAGGGCAATTAGAGATGGGCAATAAATATATTTAAACAAATGAAAAAAGGTAACCTCAAGCTATGGTCAGAGACAGTGGCTGGTTCCAGCTTTTAGCATATTAGTCTACTGAAACCAAATGTTTTATCTGTTAATGTTAAACTCCAAGGGAAGTCTACCGGTGAAAAGCATCAGAAAACACACCACACACTGAATTAATCAATGAGCTTTTCAAGGATTCAACTGCTCAACTGAAATATTTGCACGAATAAATAGTGGGTATTTTATAAGGGAATACATGTTGCTTTGTGTAAATATTTGCATGCATTCATTTCAGAGCACAGTTAAATCCATTTTAAATAGCCCTGTGCCACCTGCCCTTAAGCCTAATTTAGACTTCCCTTTTATTTTCTTGGAAGAGATAAATATAGGCAGTATCTCATCATAATTTAGAATGAGTTTAGACATGTGACTGATCATTAGCCTAACAGAAAAAATAGATTCTAATTACTATAGTTTCATTAGTCAGACGTGTATTTTTCATAGACATTTCATTGCAGTTTTTTTCCTTTCAAGTTAATTATTTTCCAATTCAGAGGTAGTATTGATTTCCAATTGGTCTTGCAGCGATTAAGTTGAGCAGCAAATATTGCGGCCTAGAAGTTGGTTTATCCCAACTTGCTGGGGAGTGCTGGCTGCAGGGAGCAATACTTGCACTAGAAGGTCCAACAAAATATTGCACTTCAGGCTAGTGAACTGCAGACAGCCCTCAGACAGCTCCCTAAGAGTAGAGGATTACTAGTTTGTCCTGCAATGTCATCGGCAGTGACCATCAAATTGGCGGTGAGAGAAGGGGAGGAAACAATGGGGATGGAGGGGATTAACTGGGAGAGGTCAAAGTGTGATCAGGAGAGGGATGAGGTTGATCGGGAAGGGATCAAACAGGATTTGATTATGATCTTCAAAGCTGCAGTGGAGCTCGAAGTAGATCTGCTCCTCCCAACTCTAAGTTTATATTGTACAAAGCTTACCTTTGATGGCAGCCAGCCATTGGTCCTCTTTTGATGCTTATACTGATATTGTAGGTGGCATACCTCTGGCTCACAACATGTTGCCTGCCATATTGGAGGTTTTTTGTATCTGTTTAAGGAAGATGGCTGCCAATACCTGTCCATCTAATGGGTGCAACCCCTTTCCCAGGAGCACACATCTGGGCACACTTGTAAAACAGGGACAGACTCATTGCATTGCTAGGTCCCTATCACTTTCGATGAAACTGAAGTTAACAGTACTGTTGCCAAAGTAACTGATGTGTTATAAAAGACAGAAGTGAATAATGGGAATCCCCAAAAAAGTCATTAAATAACTGCTCATTTTCTACTATCACAAAGTTGTGGGAAATTAAACCTTGAATGATTCTAATTATTTTGCAGTTTCAATATCTGTTAAATAATAGAATGTTGTTTGGTCACAACATAATAGGCCAAATGTTGCTGGGGAAGAGCACCTCACTGTGTGCGTCATTAGTTAAACACTGTCCTGTACCTTTCAGTTCAAATATAATGTGCACAGTAACTTACTGAAAGTATGAGCTGATTAGAGCTCAGCGAGGGCATCAGGACACCTGAGATCTTAGTGAACAATGAATCACATAGACTATCTCTTTAATCAATGAGATTAAGGATTGAGAGAGAAATCGAAGAACAAGGGAGAAGGTGATAGGGTGAGTTAGAGTCCCACCAGGTATAGAAAGGGAAATTAAAGAGGGAAAGAAAGATTGGATTAAAAAAAGTGAGGAAAAAAGAGACAGAAAGAAAATGTCATTTCTTTAAATCTCTAAGAAGAATTTACTGCATGCAGGAATGAGAATGAACAGTTTAAATGGTTCCCTTTCTGGGTCAGATAGGTTAATAGGCATTGCATTAACAATTACCACATCGTTAAAAGGGGACTTGCTTTCTTAATTACCAGCCTTAACATTCTGTGCTGGTTTTAATGGCCAATTAATATGCAAAACCAACAAATTATTAAACATACCAGGGAGGCTAAAGGTGAGATGCTGTTTGTGTGAAGAAAAAAGTGGAGTGGTGTAACTTGATTAGCAATCCCTGGAAATTCACAACTCATTGCATATTGATTAACCTCTTGAATTTGCTGGCTGATTTTTTTGGATGATGTTGACCTGGGGGAGGCCAAATGCTGCGCGCAAAACTACTTCTTAATTTAACTGGCAAGTAAAGAGGCAGAAAACATTATGTTGAGAACACATTAAGATATCTACACCCTTTAACAAGTTGTCAGGATTCTGTGCCATTGAACTGACCTCTGGAATAATCACAAATGGAGCAAAGAAACACATGGAATTGTAATCAGCGCCCTGAGAAACCCATTGATGAAGGCACACCAACTACTCGATTCCAGAAACATTCACAGTGACCATGCACACTGTCTGGTACAGAGCTACACCCCTCTCCACTCTGCTGAGGTTAAAACTATACACTCACCATTCCCGGTAAACATTGCATTCCCAATCTCTCTACCCTCCCCATGGTGAAAATGATATAAGGGTTCAATTCCATCAAAGGTCGATCAGAACAAAAGATGTCTGTCTTTTGAACCCTATTTACCACCATTAGTTATTTCTGGATTGGCTGGAGGTAAGCAAGGCAACAAGTAGAGGTGGCCTCAGATACTGGCAGTTCTTGCCAAGCTCATCATCTTTGATAAAGATATTAGCTACCTCAACTCCACCTAGCTCTGCTCTCCTCCACAATTGGGCAATTATACAGCTTTTTTTTAATACTTCCCACTGTGATTTTTTTCCAATTTTGATTTTTTAACTTATTTTCTCTTTGCCCTTCCTCGACACCCCTCTCCTATTGTCATGCCTTATTGGTTTGGCGTTTATCACCAAATCTCACCTTGGTCTGACCTCCTACTCCTCTGGCAATTTCTCCTCCTTTGAGAATCTTAGCTTGTTCCACCCTTCATTGTTCTTGCACATCTTTCCTGAAACCTCATGTTTGAATCCCTCAGATTTCTGGCCCTGCCGCAGCATTAAACATCTCTTAGCAAAGTCACAAATCCTATGTGACTGCGACAAAGCTAAAACTGCCCTCTTTGACCTTTTCAATCTGTCTGCAACCTTTGATTCAGTTGACCACACCATCCTCCTCCAATGCATCTCCACCATGGGTGAGACTGTTTCCATCTGGCTCAATTCTTATCTATCTAATTGTAACTAAAGTATCATTTGCAATGGCTTCTCTTCCTATTCCCTTACCTCCTGTGTTCCCCAAGGATCTTTCTTGGCTTACTCCCTATCCCTCATCTACATGCTGCCCCTGAGCAACATCATCCGAAAGCACAGTGTTAGCTTCCACATCTATACTGATGACAACTAGCTCTATTTCACCACCGTCTCTCTTGACTCCTCCACTATTGCTAAATATTAGTCTGCTTATCCAACATAAGTACTGGATAACCAGAAATTTCCTCCAATTAAATACTGGGAATACTGAAGCCACTGCTTTAGGTCCCTAGCTCCTAATTCCATTCCCTAGCTACCAACTCTGTCTCACTCTCTGGCAACAGTCTGAGATTAAACCAGCCTGTTCGCAATCTTGGTGTCATATTTGACCTCAAGATGAGCTTCCAACCTCGTAACTCCATAATCTCACAACCACCTTCTCAAGGACAATTAACAATGGGCAGCAAATACCTTGCCAGTGACACTCAAACCCCCATGAAAGAATTAAAAAAGGGATTACTCCCTGGGTTAGTCCCTGTCCAGCTACCTGCTACTGAAATGCTCATTTATGACTTTGTTACCTCTAGACATGTCTATTCCTATGCACTCTTGGCTGGTCCCCTATATTCTACTTGAGGTCATCTAAAATTCTGCTGCTCTTGTCTTAACTCACCCTAAGCCTCTTTCAACTATTACCCCTGTGCTCACTGATCTACACTGGCACCTGGTCAAGCAACAACCTGCTTTTGAAATTCTCATCCTTGCTTTCAAATTTCTCCATGACCTCACCCCTCCCCATCTCTGTAATTTCCTAGAGCCCCACAGCCTTCCAAGATATCTGCCCTCCTCTAATTCTGCTCTCTTGTGCAACCCCAATTTTAATCACTCTATCATTGGTGGCCGCGCCTTCAGTTGCCTAGGCCCTAAGTTCTAGAATACCCTCCGTAAACCTCTTCCCTTTCTACATCGTTTTCCTCCTTTAAGATACTCCTTAAAAGCTACAGCTTTGACCAAGCTTTTGGTCATCTGTCTTAATACTTCCTTATATGGCTCGGTGTCATATTTTGTTTAATGCTCCTGTGAAATGTTAATTGGGACATTTTTTTTTGATAAAGGCAATACATGAATATAAGTTGCTGTTGTTTGACAAGCAAGTCACAGAGCAACAACCGGGGGAATAATACTGAGAAGAACATTGGGAGCAGGCAGTAACCATGATTACCTTATTATTTTCCCCCTGTGGTTCAAGAAAGTGTCCTGCAGTTGTTTTCTGAACCAGCAGGTAGCTTTAACTTATTTTCTCTTTACCCTTCCTAGATACGTCTCTGCTATTGTCATGCCTTATTGCACTTCTCCATTCTCAGGTACTCTGCCCTGCTAATTCCCTATCCCAACCCCTCAATACTCCTCAACCTTCCTGATCTGTTGTGGCCACGCCAGGCCTGTCTCCCTGTTAGATAAGCCTACAGTTTCCTCCTTTGCCTCTCTTGGCATTCCTTGAAGGTGTCCTTTGAGGCACTCGGCACAGGCTCATTATGAGCAGAAACCCTAACTGCCTTGGGGAGGGGCTTGATTTTGGCTCCAGATCTCACTTTAAATGAAATATTGCTTTTGAAAGTAAATATTAATACAAGTTAAGTGAAGCATTGAAAATATAACTTGTCAAAGGCCTGCCTAGACTATTTTCAGAGAAATTTATCTCACTACTGCCAGAAGGTAGCATGAGAGAGTGCTGACTTTCATTCCTGAAAACAGCTACTGAGGCAGTACAATAAGTACTGCCAGGTCCCATGAATTTCCTGCTCTAATCTAATACTCTCATATACATCACTTAATTTATCTACCTCAGAATGAAGCATGGTCTGAGTGAACCCTACTCAGATTTGAACACAGGAACTATTCTCCAGCACTCAACCCATCGAACTATCAGGTATTTGACAAACCTAGAATTTTTTAAAATTAAATTTTGTTTGCCTTCTTTAATCAGCACTTTGATAATCACACAGAGCTGTCACTTCTAATTAAATGAATTAAAATTCATACCTTATGCACCAAACTGTTCACTCTTTACTGACTTGTCAGTCTGCTTTCCAAGAATAAATAAAGAACAAGATGAGGAAAGACATTGCCACATGGCAAGTACATACAGAGTGGTTGATCACTGACTGTAAATTCACTGGATTCGACTGTTACAATCTGAATTTGGGCCATTATCCAGGAGCATTACTCATTTTTGTAACCCGCCACCTAGGCCTTCATGTTTGACATTCTATTCAGCTAATGGAAGTTTCATTTCCTTTCACTTTACACAGATCATGTGTACACCTCCCAAATGTCTCTCTCAAAAGTTTAACAGAATTTCAAATGGTCACAGCCAAGAAAATATCTGGAGAAAGCTTCATATAGCACCTTTATGATGCTGTGATTAACATCTGGGGTGAGGAGGTGCCAATATTAACCTTTCCAATGGATGAAAGGTAATTAGGGCTTGCAATACAATTAAAATATGATAAAGAGGTCCTGCAGTTAAATTTGGTGAGGACCACAACATTTCCAGGCTTTCCGATTCCACCCATCCATTACCACGTTAACTCCCTCTCTCCCTCACTCCTCTTATACATCAGGGCTGTAGAGGCTGTTACACTGTAGATAGTAGGGCTGTCCCACCTGGACCATGCATTGCAAAACTAAGACCGCAACAATATGTGTAATATTTGACTTGAAGCATCATATTTGCTTCTCCCTCCACCCAGACCTGCAGAGCATTTCCAGCACTTTCTGTCTTTATCAGCACAATAATATTGTTGTCTAAGGTTGACGTCTTGACGCTGGAGAAGGTGCAGTGAACAATTAGGTTCAGCCCTAGCCTGAAGTCATTGAGCTATGAAGATAGACTTGGGTTCGTACTTGCTGGAGAGATGGAGACTTAGAAGGAATCTAGGTATTTAGGGTTATTGAAGGAAAGGGTGACATGAAAGTAGATACAGTAGATGGGGTGAAATTGGTAGTGCAAAATAACAAATTCACAGCCATTCACCTTGCCTGACTTTCTTTTTCAATGATTTGAGTTGAACTACTGCTGAAAATTAATTTCACCTCCGTGAAGTTTGAGGTGAAGGGAATCGGTAGAATGAGGCATATGAGCAGAGGAAGCAGGGAATAAAGCTGAAAGTTTTACTTGGTCTAGACCCTGAACAACCTTCTGTTTTCTTTTTCATGAGATGTGGGCATTGCTGACAAGGCCAGCATTTGTTTCCCATCCCTAATTGCCCTTGAAGTGAGTGGCTTGTAGGCCATTTCACAGGTCAGCTAAGAGTTAGCCACATAGCTGTGGATCTAGAGTCACATTTTTTCATTCTTTAACAGGACATGGGCATCGCTGGCTAGGCCAGCATTTTTACTGGCCCTCTCTAATTGCTCTTGAGAAGGCAGTGGTGAGTTGCCTTGTTGAACTGCTGCCGTCCGTGTAGTGTAGGTGCACCCACAGTGCTGTTAGGGAGCCCCGGGATTTTGACCCAGTCGTGAAGGAACGGTGGTATGTTTCCAAGTCAGGATGGTGTGTGGCTTGGAGGGGAACTTGCAGCTGGCAGTGTTCCCATGCATCTGTTGTCCTTAACCTTCTAGGTGGTAGAGATCACAAGTTTGGTAGGTGCTGTAGAAGGGAATGTAGACCAGACTGGGAGAGGGCAGCATATTTCCTCCCCTAACGTGGATTAGTGACCCAGATGGGTTTTTACAATTGATGAAAGTTTCATAAAAGCAAAATACTGCGGATGCTGGAAATCTGAAATAAAAACAGAAAATTCAGCAGGTCTGACAATATCTGTGGAGAGAGAGAAACAGAGTTAACATTTCAAGTCCTTATGACTTCTTCAAAGCTAGTCTCTTCATCACCATGACTAGCTTTTTAATTCCTGATCTTATTAATTGAATATAAATTCTACCAGCTGCCATTTGAACCTAGGTCTTCAGAAGATTAGCCTAGGACTTTGGATTATTAGTCTAGTGACTTTACTATTATGCCAACATCTCCTAGCTCTAGGATATATTGTGAAATAGCCAGTGGATGAATTTCTAAAAGAAGTGGGAGGAAGGAATCACAGTATATGGAAGGCACATGTAAATCATTCCTTTAAATAGTCAATGAGTTTGGGGCCCCCTGAGATTTGCCTGAGTGCCTCTAAGAGTTCAGAAAAAACTGTTCACTGAGAACTTCTGAGCTACTGACAGACCTGTTTTTGGAGAGCTGGTATATGGAAGTTGCCTTGACGAGCTGCACATGTTCCACCACACGGTGCTGACCTGCCTACAAGACCATTGGACCTTAGACTGTCTCATCCATCCAGTCTGCCGGAATCAGTCTTTGCCATGCCAGGGGACACAAATCCCTAAGTCACTGAGGGTAGGAGACCCGACAACTACCCTCACTTGGTTTGACCTGCCCATCGATGCAATTTACTGGTGTGTGGCTGCTGTCACATGCTAACAACTACTTGGGGCTATAGGTCAGATCTGGGTGAGGGGGAGGACCAATATAGGATGAGCCATTCCAGAGAGTACTCGAGGCTACCTGTGAGAGTTGCTCCCCTTTCCTTACATCCCAAGAAGACACAGAAGACATCCAGGTCACCCACTGCATCCGGATCTATCTCCAGTTGTCCAGCCTTGTCTTGCCACTGGACCAAGATAGGTCAGGACGAAATATTGAGGCTGATGATGTGCACCTCTCCCTCACTATAATCCAATTTACGCACAGTCATCATCATATTTCTATCTATCTGTCACAAGTTCTGTGGCAATGGGTGAGTGACATAGCAGCTGGTATGGATTTACTGGGAGCTGTAGCTGCAAACCTGCACACTGGCAGCTCATTTCATAGGGTCGTTTTTCACTGGAAAGAAACAGAAGTGGCACTCGGCAACTCCCTGAGTGACAGAGCAGCCCTTTTCAGGACCACACTGCTCACCACCCTAGCATGAGGAAGGGGACTAGAAAAGGTGCCCTAAATATTGTTCGCTTCACCCCGCCCCTCAAACTGCGCCCCCCGCCCGGCCAATAGGCTGCAGCTGGCAGGGACCCCACCAACACAGTCGTAAGTTAATCCTAAAAAGGAAATTAATGTTGATTCTGGTTATCATTGGTGCATGGATCGTGCACACCCTCATGGACAACTCGACACCCGATAAATCTGAGAGAAGAACTGCTCTTGTTAGTAGAGAGCTGGCTCGGTACAACATCCAGATCATCGCCCTCATTGACTCATCTACCTGAGGAGTGTCAATTCAAGGGAACCAGTACATGCTGCAGACTCTTTTGGAGTGGCCATGGAAAATAAGAATCACACAAAGCTGGTGTGGGCTTTGCTGTCATGAACCATCTGGTCAGTAAGCTGACTTGCCTTCCCTAGGCTGTTAATGATCATCTGATAGTGCTTAAACACCCCCTACACAGCAACAGGTAATCAACTCTCATCTGTGTGTATGCCCCTACACTGACCAACCCTGATGAAGTCAAGGATAAAGTCTATGATTGGTTTAGCAGCTGTAACAGCAATGGTTTCTTTTTGCTGAAGCTGTGTGCTAAGCATGAGCTCTTAAACCTCAACACAGGTTTCTGCTTCCCTAATCACAGTAAGACGTCTTGGATGCGCCCCCATTTTGTGCACTGGCATCTAATCAAATTTGTCATCACGAGGCAGAGGAACAGGCAGGATGTGTGTTGTAACTAGATCCATGTGCTGACTGCTGAACTGACCACCGTCTTATCATCTCAAAGCTAAACATCAAGCTCTATCCCCCTAAACATCCCCAGGGCATGAAGATCCAGAATCATCTCAATGACCCAAAGCTCAAACAAGCAGTCATGAAGGAATTGCCTTCAGAGAAATTTGAGAGTAGCCTGTGTACAGTGAAACTGGACACACTGTACTGGGGATAACTGCGTGACCTTCAGTGTCACATAAGCATCAAGATTAGTTCACTGGGAATAATGAGGTAATTGAGGAACTACTGGAGGAGAGACGTTGTTTCTGCAGTAGTATGCTGACCACAAAGGCTGGAAGAAATTAAAATCTTAAATCTGTCTACGACCCCCAGCTTGTTGCTTCATCGCCAATTCTCGTTGCAGGCAGGTCAACACTGCTTGCTGCAAGAACCCAAATTCTGGAAAATGGGAGGAGCACTTTAGCCACACCCTCAACGGCCTTCATAATCAATGAAGAAGCAATCTACAGGCTACAACTGCTCTCTTGATGTTCCTCCCACACTGTTTGACATGACAAAAGTCAGCAAACTTCTTTCTAGCAGCAAAACTCAAGGAGCTGATGCACAACATCTTGACCAGGACCTGCTGCCTGAGTCAAATGGGTTTCGGACCAGGTTGAGAACCACTGATATGGGGCAGAGTTTTGTGGTCGGTGTGCGGGGGTGGGCCTGACATGCTGATGCATAAAATGATGCACGATGACACTGGGCGTGTGTCCTGGTGTCATTTCGATATTTCGTTTGGCAGGCATGTGCCGGAGGCCTCTTAAGGCCATTAAAAAAGTAATTAAAATTAGTAAGAATGCTGCCCGTTTAACCTTAAGGGATGAGGTTTCCTGAAGGTTTTATAAAATAATTAAATAATTAAACTTCACAAACATGTCCCAGCTCATGTAACACCATCACAAGAGGGGGCATGTTTAAATAAATTTTTACTTTATTTATGAAAAACTTTTATAATCCATTCTATCTCCCTGAGGCAGCTCCATACCTCAGGGAGTTTGCTGCACTCTTTCGTGCGCATGTGTGAAAGTACGCAGGCCCCGACTCTCCCTCTCCCCCCTGCCCGCAAGGGTAGTGCTAAGCACTACCAGCCGCACGTTATGCTGGGCGGGCCTTAATTGGCCCACCCACCTAAAATGGAGGCACAGAGCCGATTGGCTCTGCACCCACTCCCACCCACTCCCGCCCAGCCCACCCACCATAGGAAAAATTCTCCCCATGGTGTTTGTAGTTAGGCAGCTCCAGGAGAAATGCCAAAAACAGAACATTTTCTCTATACCACATTTGTTGACCTGACCAAGGCCTTTGACACAGTCAGCCATGAGGGCCTTTAGAAAGAATGGAGAAATTCAGGTGCTGTGAGAAATTCATCACAATGGTTCAACAGTTCCATGCCGGCATGCTCATGTGTGTGTCCTGTATGATGGTGAGTCTCCTAAACCATTCCCAGTCAGTATTGGCGTTAAACAGGGCTACATACTATCGCCAACCCTGGTTAGCATGTTTTTCTCCACCTTGCTCTCCTGGTATCAAACTCAGGTGTCGCACAGGCAGGGAGCTGCTCAATCTGGGGCAGCTTCAGGCAAATACCAAGGTCTCAAAGGACAAACTGTTGGATTTCCTGTTTGCTGATGACTGCACATTAGCTGCTGGTTCAGAACTGGACATACAATGCAGAATGGACCTGTTCCCCAATGCATGTGACAACTTCAGCCTTACAATCAGCACAAAGAAACCTGAAGTAATGTAGCAGCCTGCTCCAGGAAAGCCTGACTTTGCATAATTATATGTTTTTTCAACTTGAAGAGTAAGTGCTGACTTGATTGAAGCCTTTTAGATCCTGGGGGATCTTAACAGGGTGGATGTGAAGAGGATGTTTCCTCTTGTGGGAGAATCTAGACCTAGGGGTCACTGTTTAAAAATAAGGCATCACCCATTTAAGACAGAGATGAGGAGAATTTTTTTCTCTCAGAGGGTTGCGAGTCTTTGGAACTCTCTTCCTCAAAAGGCAGTGGAAGCAGAATCTTTGAATATTTTTAAGGCAGGGCTAGATAGATTCTTGATTAACAAGGGGGAAAAAGGTTATCGCAGGTAGGTAGGAATGTGGGGTTGAGGTTACAATCAGATCAGCTATGATCTTACGGATGGCAGAGCAGGCTCGAAGGGCCGAGTGGCCTACTCCTGCTCCTAATTCATATGTTTGTATGTTCGTATATAACTCGAGCTCAGGGTTTCAGTCCGTGGCTAGAACCTGTCAGCATTAGACAAGTTCGCTTATCTTGGCAGCATACTCTCTTGAGTTGCCTATATCAATGATGAGGCACACGCAAGAATTGCCAAAACTAGTGTGGCCTTCAGCAGACTTCAAACACCAGGGAAAGAAGTCTGCCTCTGAAAGTCTATAGAGCAATAGTCCTGCCTACTATGCATGCAAGTCTTGGACTGTGTACCAGCCTCCTGCCAGGATACACAACCACTTTCACTCAAGCTGTCTTCAGAAACTCCTGAAGATCAGATGGCAGTAAAAAATACCAGACACTGAAGTGCTCACCTAAGCTGGCTTACCAAGCATCCACACAATATTGAGACAGTCCCAAATGAATTGGGTTTGTTGTGTTGCCAGAATGCCTGGCACTTGCTTACCAAATCGAATCTTCAATGGAGAACTTGAGTCTGGGCTGTGCTCTCTTGGCGGCCAAAGGAAGCGTTACAAGGACACTCTGAAGTCTTTGTTTAGAAGTTTTGATAACGATTTTGAGTCCTAGGAGAAGGTCGTCACTCAATCACTACGCCTGGTACAACCGAATGAAAAACAGTATGGCCTCCTTTGAAAGCAAGTGTATATCAGGCAGAGAGAGAGAACACAAGGAGAGGAAATATCGAGCCCACAAGTCATCCAGAACTCAATCATCTGCGGTATCCAATCCTATTTGCTAAAGAACCTTCCAGGGGCAGATCAGCCTTAGCAGTAACCTACGTACCCAATGGAACCCTACCCAACACTCTAGATGATGAACACAGCCATCTTCACCTTGAAGGACCAACAAGATATTGAAGTTAAATCTACCAAGGATAGGGCGGAAGTGTATAAACAGGCTAAGTCTCTTGCTGAGCTTGACATAAAAGCATAAGCATAAACTTGCCTGTCACTGATCATATAGTACTTACTCATTTTAACCAGACATCTAGTCAGGGAATGTGCGGCGCATTTTATTGTGTCGGTCAATCGTGATGTCTGTTGCTACCCTGTTGATAACATGAAACAAAATCCTGTTGCTAATTGCTAAATGAGCTGGTAATAAGGACCCATTCCATTTGTCAGTAGGCGACAGTGAACTGTATGTGAATGTGAGAAGGGACCCATTTTCATGCTTTTAAGATAAGTAAGACACAATTCAAATTCGATCTGTTATGAATTTCAGACAGGGGCAAGGGCTTGTGTTTCTTAGACATCCATATATTCACAAAGATTTAGACAATTCCCTATAATTGTGGCATATGTGGGCTACCATTTACTGAGGAGGGACAAGTGTTGCCAAAGCCAGAGTGGCCTGAACGATGGCTAAAAAGGCTTCAAAAATAAGGGCAGAGCAGAAACTTCAGAATGCACTTTTTTAAACAAAGATTTAGCCCACCCTTCACCCTTTTTTTTGTAACTCCTCCAAATTTCTCCACTTCATCTTCTCGAAGCACTGACTCTGAGTTTGGTCCATGGAAGCTGTTAAGTCCATGAGCAGGCTTCAGCTGTGGGGCAATGTACTGAGTGTTGGCTAGAAAGTGCCATTGCCAAGTAACATCCTGTTCTCACCCAATATCCCTGTGTATTTTTTCAGCAGTGGCCACTGGGTAGCAATCAGGAGCAGGAACTCAGGCTGATTTTCCCTTCCTTACCCCTGGGGCATGGAAGCTATCTACAGCACTGAGAGGCTGAGATCAATTAACTCAACACAGACCAGGGATTATTCCTGGGAATTACTTATCAATTCCCTTATATTTAATCAGCAGGAAAGCAGTGTGAGCAAGAGGTTAAAAAAAAACTAATTGCGAGTTTGATTATTTTTCAAATCGGAGGATGCCATTTAAGATAATTTAAGAACCAGAGGGGACATGAGGAGAATTATTTCATGCAGTAAGTTGTGGTGATCTGGAAAACACTATTTGAGGTGGAGGTGGGGGAGTGGGGTGAAAGCAGATTCCATAATAACTTCCAAAAGGGAATTGGATAAATACTTAGAAAGGGGGGAGAAAAAGCAGGACTATGGGGAGACAGCAGGGGAGTGGGACTAATTGGATAGCTTTTTGCAAAGAACCAGCATAAGTGTGCGGGGTTGAAAGGCCTCCTTCTATGCTGAACTATTCTATGGCCCTGATAATTGCAGGAAGGTGAGGAAGAGGGAGGGAATGAGGACATGCAGTTGTGAGGTAGAAACCTGTGGACAGGCGGCGTGTGTGACTGGGGCTCTGATTGGCTATTTGATGGGAGGAGAGGACCAAGACAGAATTGTGGGTTGGGCGGTTCAGAAACTGGGGGAGAAGGGTCTGGGAGAAATCACAGGTTGCTTTTGGGGTAGAGTCAGACCGTCACTCAGACAAGTGAGAGAATCAAGAGAGGTTGTCGGCTTTGACTGGGTAGAGAGCAGCTGGCTGATCATGGCAGCAGATTTGCTCAAGAGCATTCTAGCTCCTCCTGGCCACAAGCAGTGCTGTAAAAAGCATGAACTTCCTGGATCTGGCTGCTCCCTACTTCCTTTAGCTCTTGGGCTTCCTGAACCCTGGGAAGCCCATGCAGAAGGCGCTAAATTCAATACGCTGATAAAATATCAGGAGCTGGGGCTCATTTTCACATTGAGTTATGGAGCCATTTCTCCAGAATGTGTTACTCAGATGCCTTGAAATCTGTTACCATTAAATTGGAAGCAGATACATTGACAGCAGGTAGGGTTTGGTTTATCCATCTTACTGGCTTACCCTCTCCTGCCTCCATGACTCTCTCCTGTCCATTATAGGGTGAGGGGTTTAAAATCTCCACCGTTCCCCCCCATTTCAGTCATATTTAACTAATTGTTGAAACGCATACGAGAGATTGTGCATTGTCTTCATTGATGAATATTTAGGTAAACTGGGCCTTCAATTAAACCTGGTGAAGGAAAATGACAGCTAGAAGCTTAATGGCATTTCACATGAGTGTAAGATGTGGTGGAGAAACTGAGTGCACCCAGGCATCGAAAAGGGGCTGGGCACAGAAAGAACAATTCTTGGTCACTGGTGCATAGCCCATTGAGCCAGCTAGAAACCATGTTGCAGGGTCCTTGCAATAAGTTGCCGTTTGGCCGCTTGGCAAGAGAACTGGACTAGAAAATAGTAGAAAGGCACCTAAGGCATGCCTCATTTTGTATGCTTGGCTGAGGGCCCAGACTCATAAAAGGGTTATCTGAGTGGGAATTCGTTTGGACAGTCAGGGAGAAGTGGTGACTTTACTTGATTGACATCTTTATGTGGTCATAAGTTATTTTTCCTTTGATCTCATTTGTCAATGCCTCAATGTTTATTTGCACAAGGTAAAGAGGTGCGAAGTGTTTGAAGCCTCTGTTATTGATACTTTAATGGGCTGGTTGATTGAAACTTTTATAGGGTTGTAGGAACAGCAGTTGTATTTTTAAAATTATATTTGCGAATAGATTTTTTTTCCAAAACAGTTACACAATGGCATTGTTACTATTGGAGTCATTGGTTCAGAGCATAGTGTGTACTGGGTGAATGGGCATGAGTTCGCATGGAGGTGGCATGGTGAGTAGATGGAGGAGTCAGGGGATGTGAGGGGTGAGGGCTAGAGGGCTTAAATTGTCACAATACAACTGGGACAATACCCCAGAGCATCAAGGCAGGCCTGTTAACCAGCCTGCTCGCCACTCGGCAATTTTCTAGCCCAATTCCCTTGCCATTCAGGGGCCTTTCTAATAAAGCGGGTCTGGCAAATTGGTAAATTTCCTGACTTGCGCTCCCTGCCTTGGTAGCAAAAGTCCAGGCCGAAGTGAAAAGCCAACTTTTTTCCTTGTTGGCCTCATTGAAGCGTGAATACCTGAGCTGATGCATGTCTGTATGAGCATTCTGCCAGTCCACCCTTAGGATGAGTGACCTCCTCTGAGGAACAGACATTGTCCTGCAGCACCACCCTCTATGGTTTGCTAGAAGACCCTGTGGAAGTTTAAAGACCTGTCAAGGTAAACATTTCTTAATGCAACAACTAGTATTTATATAATGCGTTTAAAGAAAGAAAATGTCACAAAAAGCTTCACAGACATATTATAAAGAAAAACTGACACCAAACCACATAAGGAGATATTAAGCAGATACCAAAGGATGGTCAAAGATGTAGATTTTAAGGAGAGTTTTAAAGGAGGAAAGAGAGGTGGAGAGATGCGGGGTTGGGGGGGGGATTCCACGAGCTTGGGGCCGAGGCAGTGGAAGGCATAGTCACTAATAGTGGGGCAATTGAAGCCAAGGGCCAAATTAGATGAGTGCAGATATCTCGGGATGGTGAGGGGCTGAAGGGGATTACAGAGGTGGGACCAGGTCATGGAGGGAATAGAAACCATGGATGAAAATTTTAAAATCGAGGCATTGCTTAACCAGGTGCTAATGTAAATCAGAGAGCACAGAGGGGTGATTGGTGAACAGGACTTGGATTGAGTAAAAATACGGGTAACAGGGTTTTGGGTGGCGTTCAGTAAAGTGAGGGCTGAATGTGGATGACCAGCCAGGATTGTATTGGAGTAGCCGAGTCTAGAGCTAACAGAGGCTTGTCTGAGGGTTTAAGCAGCAGATGAGCTAAGGTAGCGGGAGAGTTGGGTGAAGTTACAAGATTGGAGATAGGCAATGATGATGGCGCAGCTATATGATTGGAAATTCATTTCAAAATCAGATATGACACCGTGATTGTGAACGATCTGGTTCAATCTCAGATTGTTATCATGGAGAGGGATTAAGTCAGTAGCTAAGGCACTGAGTTTATTGTAAGGGTTGAAGATAATATCTTCTGTCCTCCTAATATTTAATTGCAAGAAATTCCTGCTCATCCAGTACTAGACATCAGACAAGCAGTCAGATAATTTAGCAAAATTGGAGGAGTCAAGAGAGGTGGTGCACACCATTATATCTCACTTACTGCTAACACCAAGTGACATCAAGTCAGTGAGTACTGTCTGTCCTGCGGTTGTGTGATGTTTCATTTTGCCACTGGGTACCTGGGATTTCCCCTTCTCCCCATGTATGATGACCAGGCACATCAAGCCTCTACTAATGTTCAATGCATCTTCCTCCACTGCTGTAAGTATGGAAATGGTTGGAGGGCCACCTCCAGGTCTTCGCCTCTCCCTATTGATCTGTGCTATCTTTCCTGCAAGGAGGAAAAGAAGTGACCCATGAATGAGATTCATGGCATGTGAACAGATGAATGGAGAGCACTTGTTGAGGGTTACTATGAGGGCAGGGCATGATATTGCATGAACATGAAGCTCAGTGTCACTCGTGGATGAACAGGCGGAGATGTAAGGAAGTGCCTCGACAGAAGGCACACTTGCAAGGTAAGTTGGTATGAGGAGCGATGAGCTGCAATAGGTTTGAGAAGAGTGAAAGGATTGGGAAGACATCAGGATTTAAGTGAATGTGTCTCTGTACTCACCTCTCCTGACCTGCTTAGGTCACTAAACTGCTTTTGGCAATGAATCAAGTAGCCTGGCACCACATTCCTGGTGCTGACCTCCTCTGCTATCTCTAGCCATACCTTCTTGGTGTCACTGGCAGGCTCCTTCCGTTAGTAGGAAACATTATCTCTCTGCAGACCCTCACAGCCCCCAGCATCACAGCCCTGGAGGTATCACTGCAGCGTATGCAGACTCTGTGAATGTGCACTCCATTCTGTTACTTCCTTTTGGCCTGCTCCCCATCACTCCAGAATCCATGGACAGAATTTTTCACGTGGCGAGTGTAAAATTGCACGTGAAAGCATCCTCAGGGAGCTGCAGACCTCCACAGAATAAACGAAACAACAAAAATGCAGCAAGATATGTCCATACGGCACAAGCAAGCATCTGAAAGCATACCTCATAAAAATACAGTGCCCAGATAGCTCTTTTTATTTTATTTCCCCATGGAGATTTCATCCCTGGATCAAGGTTGGAGCAAAAATGTAAAGGCTGCCTGGTCGATTGGCCAGTCTGCTAACCAAAAACGCCACGCTTTCAATTGTCTCCTTAATAGGCTTAATTGCCTGTTTAACTGTTGGCGGGCGTGCTTTGAATACCACGGCACGGCCGCCTAGCAAGATATTGCGCAAGTGCACGATGACAGGTCACACTATTTTGCGGATGGTTAGGGGGCCAGCGGGTGGATGGGGGAAGTTGGGTGGTTGGGAAGGGTAGTTGGGGGAGTGGGTGGGTAGTTGGTGGGTGAGGGGATTTGGGTGTCACATGGTTGGGGGATTGGTTGGGGGCAGAAGGGTAGTGAGGGGTAGGGCAGGATTGTCAGGGGTTGGGGAGTCGGGAGGGTTGGAAGAGTATTTGAGGGGGTGGCTGGAGCATAATTGGGGGGTTGGGAGGGTAGTCAGGAGCTGGGGAACTTGTCAGGAGAGTGGGCGGTAGTCGAAGATGTGGGAGGGTAGTCGGGGTTGATTGGAGGGTCAGATGGGTAGTCAAGGGGTGTGGGGTAGTTGGGATGGTGAGGGTAGTCTAGGCAAGTAGGGGGCAGTTAGGGGTTTCAGCGGCTAGTCAGTGATGTAGAGGGAGTGTAGTCAGGCAGGTGAGGGGATGGTCTGGTGGGTTAGTGGGGGAGTCAGGAGGTCAAGAAGGTAGCAGGGAGGTTGGGTGGGTAGTTGGGTGATAGTCAGGGGATTTGGGATAGTGGAGGGCTGGGAAGATAGCGGGGTGGGGGGTAGTCAGGGGGTCAAGAGGGTAGCCAGGGTTAATTGGAGAGTTGAAAGGGTAGTCAGGATGGTTGGGGGTCGGAGGGGGTGCTGGTTGTGGGGGGATATGGGAGGGTTGTTGGTCAGGTGGGAGATAGTCAGGGAGTCCAGAAGGTAGTCAGTTTATGGGGGACTTGTCCAGGGCTGGGTGTTTGGGGGATTGTCAAGTGGTCATGGGGTGAGCATTGGTTGGGAGCTTGTCAGGGGGTCTGGGGGCGGGATTGGGGGGTGTGGTCATGTGGTCAGGTAGCAGGAGTCGGTTGGTCAGGGGGTCGTCAGGGTGTCCAGTGGGGGGCTTGGAGTGGGGGTGGTGGTGTCAGTACCATAGTTACCTAAGAGTGAGAAATGGTTTTAATCCTTCTAACTTCCCTTGGGTAACTGTTCTACTAAGAGAGTCAGAACCATTTGAAGTATCCAGTTTAAATCAGAATTTCAGGTGGTTCCAGATGCAGAGTAATTGCCTATCAGAAGTTGAAACTTGCCTGGAAATCTCCCTGCAGTCCTTGCATGAGTTCTTCTGGGAGGGGGGGTGGTGGTGGTGGTGGTGGTTGGGGGGGGGGGGGGGGGGGGGGGGGGGGCGGCTGGCGGGAGTCCCCCAGCGCATCTTCCAGGGCACCTTGTGTGAGGACTTCTCGGGGGCTACCCAACGTATCTGCTGGGTACCTCTGGGTACGACCTCCAGGGAATGGAAGTTCTGGGCCAATATATTAAACAGTGGCTGGGTTAAAAAGCCACTGACAATCACACTGCACTTAATCCTGGGTTTCCCACACGCTACCAGACCACACTACCCACCATCTAACTCATTGACAACTGAAACCATCCCAACATACTTTGTTAAAATATTGGATACACATGCAGAGAAAGGCTGAACAATCCTGAAATAATGATTTTTTTTACATGAATGCACATAAAACACATACCAACTAAATAGCAACCAGAACTCAGTATCATACAGACAACATCCACAGAGATGTTTGTTGAGTGGTTTACAATTGAAGTTAAATGTACTCTTTGCACTATCATGCTAAAGACAATTCCAGGTGATTTAACCTATTACTTGTGTACCTATCCTTGCTCTCTCACTATGTGATATACAGTGCAGAGGATTTTGTGAGTTTGTGTGGTCCCAGTTGGTGGGATTGCTGCTCCTAAGGGCCTGCAGTTCTGTGCATTGATCTTGTCCTGTAATTACAAGTAGATAGGTTAGAATACAATCAAAATATGTTGAGGTGCTCCTGGTGCACAGTGCTTGGAGATCAATAGGGTCAAGGTGCAAGTTATCCTGTGCCAAAGATTCTTAAGTCGTTGCCAGTTACCCTCAAAGTGGTTCTGTTACTGAGGGGCAGGGACAGCTGGAGCCAGTCCATGGAGCAGACCAGCTCTGAGATATAACGTTGAAGGTCCTTCCGCAGAAGATTCTGCAAAGGAATGGAATCAATTTTTGGAGCCAAGGAGCAGAGCTAACTGCTCTGTGTTAAAGCAGCCTGAAAGAAGATGCTTCGATAAAAAAGAATTTTACTGGTATCCAAACATTTGTCAAGCTAAGTGTTCTCACTTTTGCTTACTATCTTAATCTTGCCTTACCATGCATACTAACAACAATACATTTTTAAAATTCGTTCGTGGGACGCGGGTATTGCTGGCTAGGCCAGTATTTATTGCCCATCCCTAACTGCCCTTGAGAAGGTGGTGGTGAGCTGCCATCTTGAACCGCTGCAGTCCAACTATATCCTATGTGATATCAAGAAACAGCTAAAGGCACTGGATACTGCAAAGGCTATGGGCCCTGACAATATTCCAGCAATAGTATTGAAGACTTGTGCTCCAGAATTTGCCACTCTCTGAGTCAAGCTGTTCCAGTACAGCTACAACATTGGCATCTACCTGGTTATGTGGAAGATTTCCCTGGTGTGTCCTGTACACAAAAAGCAGGACAAATCCAACCCAGCCAATTACTGCCCCATCAGTCGACTCTTGATCTTAAAGTAATGGAGGGGGTCATCAACAGTGCTATCAAGCGGCAGTTGCTTAGCAATAACCTGCTCACTGATGCCCAGTTTGGGTTCCCCCAGGACCATTCAGCTCCTGATCTCATTACAGCTTTGGTTCAAACATGGACAAAGGAGCTGAACTCCGGGGGTGAGGTGAGACTGACTGCCGTTGACATCAAGGCTACATTTGACCGAGTGTGGCACCAAGGAGCCCAAGCAAAACTGGAGTCAATGGGAATCAGGGGGAAAACTCTCTGCTGGTTGGAGTCATACCTAGCACAAAGGAAGATGGTTGTGGTTGTTGGAGGTCAGTCAACTCAGCTCCAGGACATCACAACCGGAGTTTCTCAGGATAGTGTCCTCGGCCCAACCATCTTCAGCTGCTTCATCATTGACCTTCCTTCCATCATAAGGTTAGATGTGGGGATGTTCACTGATGATTGCAAAAAGTTCAGCACCATTCACGACTCCTCAGAAACTGAAGCAGTCCATGTCCAAATGCAGCAAGACCTGGACAATATCCAGGCTTGGGCTGACAAATGTCAAGTAACATTGTCACAAGTATCAGGCAATGACCATCTCCAACAAGAGAGAACCCAACCATCAGCCCTTGATGTTCAATGACATTACCATCACTGAATCCCCGACTATCAACATGCTGAGGGGTTAGCATTGGCCAGAAACTGAACTAGACTAGCCATATAAATACAGTGGGTGCAGGAGCAGGTCAGAGACTAGGAATCCTGCAGTGAATAACTCACTCTGGACTCGCCAAAGCCTGTCCACCATCTACAAAGCCTCAGGTGTGTGATGGAATACTCTCCACTAGCCTGGATGAGTCTACAATGTGCATTGCAGCAACTCACCAAGTCTCCTTAGATAGCACCTTCCAAACCCACGACCGCTACCATCTAGAAGGACAAGGGCAGCAGCTACATGGGAACCTCGCCACCTGGAAGTTCCCCTCCAAGTCACTCACCGTCCTGACTTGGAAATATATCATTGTTCCTTCGCAGTTGCTGGGTCAAAATCCTGGAACTCCTTTCCTAACAGCTCTGTGAGTGTACCTACACTACATGGACTGCAGTGGTTCAAGAAGGTAGCTCACTATCACCTTCTCAAGGGCAACTAGGGATGGGCAATAAATGCTGGCCCAGCCAATGAAGCCCATAACCCGTGAATGAATTTTAAAAAAGCCCTTGTGGTGTATGTACACTCACAGTGCTGTTAGGGAGGGACTTCCAGGATTTTGACCCAGCAACAGTGAAGGAACGGCAATATATTTCCTAGTCAGAATGGTGATTGGCTTGGAGGGGAACTTCCAGGTGGCGATGTTCCCAACTATCTGCTGCCCTTGTCCTTCTAGATGGTAGGGGTCGTGGGTTTGGAAGGTGCTGTCTAAGGAGACTTGGTGAGTTGCTGCAGTGCACCTTGTAGACTCATCCAGGCTAGTGGAGAGTATTCCATCACACACCTGATGCTTTGTAGATGGTGGACAGGCTTTGCGGAGTCCAGGGGTGAGTTACTCACTGTAGAATTCCTAGTCTCTGACCTGCCCCTGTAGCCACAGTATTTATATGGCTAGTCCAGCTCAGTTCCTGGTCAATAGTAACCCCCAGAACGTTGATAGTGGGGGATTCAGCATTGCCATTGAATATCAAGGGGCGATGGTTATATTCTCTTTTGTTGGAGATGGTCATTGCCTGACACTTGTGTGGCACAAATGTTACTTGCCATTTGTCAACCCAAGCCTGGATATTGTCCAGGTCTTGCTGCAATTGGAAATGGTCTGCTTCAGTATCCAAGGAGTCACAAATGGTACTGAACATTTTGCAATCATCAGTGAACATCTGCACCTCTGACCTTATGATGGAAGGAAGGTCATTGATGAAGCAGCTAAAAATGGTTGGCCCAAGGAAAAACATTACCACGAGGAGCTTCTGTAGCGATGTCCTGGAACTGAGATGACTGACCTCCAACAACCACAATCCTCTTCCTTTGTGCCATGTGTGACTCCAACCAGTGGAGAGTTGTCCCCCTGATTCTCTTTGACTCCAGTTTTGCTAGTGCTGCTTGATGCCACACTCAGTCAAAGACTGCCTTGACGTCAGGGGCGGTCACTCTCACCTCATCTCATTGTAGGCTAATATAGAATACTCAACATTGCGACAACTGTTCAGGTAGTTTCTAAATGCACAGAAACATCCTTATTTTAGCAGCTCGCTCCATGCTGCTACCATACCAATTGGCCTTGGGACCAATTCAATATTGAAATGATAAACATTCAGCATGTTTGAAGGACAAGAAGAGACAGGTTGAGAAGAGCTGGTCCATCAGGTTGTCCCATTTAGCATGGTGTAATTTTCACAAACTACCACCCTTATCAGTCCCACATATACTCAAACAAAATGGCTGAGACATTGTTCTCTGTTCCTCCCTGAAGGCTACATTTGGAGAGACAAAAGAACAGAGAACAATATCTCAGACATTTTGTTTGAGTATATGTGGGAGTGATAAGGGTGATAGTTCCTCTGTTCCTCCCTGAAGGCTACATTTGGAGAGACAAAAGAACAGAGAACAATATCTTAGCTACTTGAAAAAACTTTGGATAACTCCTTTACAACCTTACCAAAGGCATATGCTACTAACATCTGCTTACAGGAGAAGGCTGTATAAAACAGGTGGCAACGAATGTAGAACAGATGAGGTTCACTTCAGATAAAATCTTTGACTTATTGTGGGGAGAATGCACTGGAGATTCTGGGTCTGGAGGTAATAGAGGGAGTGGGGTGAGACTGAAGTTGGAAGCCTCCCCAGAGCCCATGGCTAGTGTCATCTGTTGTTTATAATTCTTTATTTCCCAATTCACTCATTTGTTCATTCCCTCACACATAAAAATGCACAACAGCACTGTAGCCAAATACTAGAATGTCTTGCCATGAAAACTATGTTTCAAAGTGTATCTTACTCCCAATATTCTAAAACATAATTGTCTTCTGTTCGTCTATGGGCGGAATTTTCCCCACCCACTGGCAGCAGCCACGATAGGTGGCGTGTGCAGAAAAAATGGCATGACCTGCTTCACAATGGCGTCAAGGCAGGTCGCGATCACCTGCTCAGCCTGTCGATGGCGGGCTGCGTTTCCCACTACCGATCAGCAGAGCGCTAATTGTCATACATCAGCACGTAATTAAAAAGCCATCCTGCCGGGCTCTTGGAACTCTGCCGTATTGTCTGTCCACGTTGGCGGGAAAGCATGCCAACATGTTTCACAATAGCACGCAGGCGATGTGCATTTGGCGGCCTTCACTTTGGGGGACCTGAGATGAGTGAACAGCAGCATTCTACAGAGATCGACTGCTGTTTACAGGCCTCAGGGGCACCAGGGGTTGGGGGCAACTGATGCCTAGCCCCAGAGGCAACTGCTGATGGGGTCGGGTGGGGGTGTCTCGGGGCAAGTGCTGGCCAGCTTCAGAGGCAACTGCTTGGGGAGGGCGTGGGGTGCATCCCATGCACAAGAAATCAAGGTAACCAAGGGAAGTGATCATGCATTAGTTATGTAAAATGCCCTTTTAATTGTGTGCTGAATAAACTGACCATGCCTGTGCAACTGAGACAGATCAGGCACAGCCACAGTGATATGATTGGGTTCATTCTCCAAGCCTGCCCACACATACTAGCAACACAGAATAAGGAAAGGGCCACCGAGCGCTCCATACCTTACCCCACCCTCCCGGCACAGACTTTGAGTCTGTCAGCACTTTATTGGACCGCGGAACAGTTGGACTGCACACATTGTACAATCTCCTCGCCGACGTTGGCCATGTAGCAGTCACGGCTGGAGGCGCTCACAGCCCCTTGTAATCTCAGCACCCCGGTTTGGACCAGTGTCCCACATGTCACAGGTTGAATGGGTAGCCGTGCAGCGCACTCATCTCTGCATCCGAGGGGTGACCAGCACTCTCCAGGAAGCGTTAAGTGGCAGTCACACAGGGCCAGAACATGTGCTTAGTTTTTTTTTATTCATTCATGGGATATGGGGGTCACTGGCCAGGCCAGTATTTATTGCCCATCCCTGCAAGGGCACTTAAGAGTCAACCACATTGCTGTGGCTCTGGGGTCACATGTCAGCCAGACCAGGTAAGGACAGTAGATCGCCTTCTCTGTAGGACATTAATGAACCAGATGTACTTTTACATTAGAATTCAATTCCACCATCTGCCATGGTGGGATTTGAACTCGAGTCCCCAGAACACTACCCTGGGTCTCTGGATTACTAGTCCAGTGACAATACCACTATGCCAGGTAGTGCGCTTGCGAAAGCAAGGGGAGATAATTAATGAATGACAGTGGCCTGTGAAAGAAGACACATCACTCACAGCATGGTTGTCTGATGGATGTTGCACTGCTGGATCCTCACTTGGTAGAGCACCACCGACCTCACTGTCAGCACAGGAACAGTCCAGATCCTCGCCGGCCAGCTGGATGGCTAAATTTTCAAATTCTGTCAGAACTTTGAATTCAGGCATCCCTCCACCTAACTGCGACCTTTCCCTCCTGTTGTGAGCCAGTTTGTCCAGCGTGGATGGAGATGGGGAGAGTGTATCAGGACACCTGCTGGGCCAGATGATAAGAATGCCTGGCCTGTGTGGGTGGTGAGTGGTCCCATGGATGGGATGAGGACAATGACGGTGTATGTGAGAGAGTGAATGGTGATGTCCCTTGCACTGGCAGTGAGTGAGGGCCCTGTGGATGTGTGATGGGTTTGTAAGTGTGTGAGTTGGGAGTGATGAAAAGAGGGACTTATCCTGGAGGAATGGAGGAGATCATTCATCCTTTTGCTGCACTGGGTGGCTGTTGTCCTCTGCAGGGCGTTCCCGCTGACCATCGCTGCCACTGCCTCCCAGGCCGGGTTGATGACTTTGCTGCCCATCCTGCGGCCAGAGCTGGGGTAGAGCACATCCCGTCGGGCCTCCAAGGCATCTAGCAGTCGCTGGAGGGACCTGTCTTTGAAGTCGGGGGGGCTGCAGTCTTATTTCCTTTGCTGGCCATGTCTCCTGGGCAGCAGTGGTGAGCTGGTGGCAAAGAGCACTTTGCTGGCGGCTACCTTTTAAAGATGGTGGCTGGCGTGATGCAACAGCGGGGTGATGGTGAACAGGTGAATGAGAGCCCGCCCACCATGGAAACTGTGTGTTTCCCAGGAATTAATAAAGAATGAGGCGGGCTCGGGAAGATACGGTGTGAAAACCCGCCGTTTTTGTCAGCGGGTAGGACTCCATTTTACCTGCCCGCTATTGCACTTAGTGCAATTGTGGGAAAATTCTGTCCTATGTGTACAACATGAGGAGCTGCCAGAGACCAATATCTGACCTTGACCTAGCATTCACAGCACCTTGTGCATCCACTTTTACACAATGATCATCTGATTTATCAGATTAAATAACTGAGAAATCCCTTGAGTTAGCCTCCTGGCTAGCAGATTGCATTTCCTGAACTTACCCCTTCTCACTTGTGCTCTCTTCACTTCCACTAACTAATGCTAACTAATAGCCATGAGCACGTCCATTGGTCCTGCACTACCAACTATTTTTTAATTTAATCTGTCCTATCTTCCACCCTGTCCCAGACCTTCCCTTTAGTTCTTTTTCCACAATCTCTCCTTTCACTTGCTTAAAACCATTTCTAACTTTCCCCAGTCCTAATGAAAGGTCATTGGGCTGAAGCATTAACTCTGTTTCTCCCTCTCCCCAAATACTGCCTGACCAGCTGGGCATATCCAGTATTTCTGATTTTATAGCTAATAGCCACCATGGATCTGTTTCTCCAATGAGCGTTCTCATCAATCTGACCTCTGTTGAAAGCTTGGGAGCATTCAGTTTACTCTGTTTACTCATGTTTGGGAATTAAATTCCTGAATCAAAAATCCAACATTCAACTGCCCTATATCCAGAATCTGTAATCCCTGATGATGAGAATCTCTGATCATGGACAATGAATACATCAAATTTGTTTTTATCCCATAGGATTCCATCATATTTATTGGTAGTTTTGGAATCATATTTTACAATTCTATCGGTTTTACTGTGAAAATCACAAATACCAATGACCTTAACAATACTTCACATTTACACTACTTATGTTCTTTTTTTATGCTCAGCCCTTGACTCAGACCTTACTCTGCTCCTACTCTCACATTCTCAGAACCAGTCCCCGCTCCCACTATCAGCATCAACCTAGATCGGCCCATTGTCAGTCGTACTTAAGACACCAAATGGCATTTTCATTGCAGACCAAACAACTTCCATCCATCAGGTAAATAATTTACAAATTTTACAGAGGGCATTCACAATATAAATCACGAATGAACTGTTATCTTAAAATATTGTTCAAGAGGCCGTGAACCACTGAACCATAACCACCCCCACTTAGAAATCTGTTTCAGCCATCTCTTTCATTTTACTCATAAGTGATATCCAAACCTGCATAAAATGTCCTTAATGTCTATCCTGCTTATACTAAGAGAGGTTAGCTTGAACTTACAAGGACCAACTTATTAATGTTATCAATGGCATGAAAGAATCTGTGAGCACTTGTTACAAATTCAAAGTTGGCTTCTCTGAATTTGGGCACGGCCTTATCAGATTGAGATACTGAGTGAGGCAAAGCAGTTCTTCCTAGTGTGGAGGGTGGGCTGGGTTAGGGTGGGGGGGGTGGTGGGGGTGGAGGTGGAATTGATTAGCTGCTCCCAGAGGTGGGATTAGAAAAGGTCGTGGGGCAGGTTAGAAATCTGCACTCAGCTATGGAGATGAGAAAATTACTGAGTGTGCTATAAGCAAACTGGATAAGACAGGATTGTAGAGCTATCCTCTAAAATACTTAGCATATTAGGTAACTTCGAAACTTCTCCATCTGCCAGGTGGGAGTCAAAATCCAAACTTTGACCAAAACCTCTTTTCAGTGTCTGTGAGTTCCTTGTTGGAATGGTCTTTGACAGGTGATGAAAAAGTGAGTGCTTTTCATTACTTGTCACCTTGGCTTGTTTCAGAGCAGGTCATCATTCATGTACACATTACCAATTAGGCCTTGGTAAGACAAGCTCTCTTCTGATAGGATCACATATGCATTTAGACTACATTTTGACCTGAATGAAAGATGGGGAACTCTTCAGTTGAAGCTTGTATCCGTGGAAAGAGTAGGAATAATTCTTGCAGGATTTGTAAATGGTAAGTATGGGTTTTGAAATCTATTGTATGGAGCAAAGAGGATTCAATAACATGTTGACGTGAATTAAATCCATTCAACTAGTTAGCTGGCTGACTTAAATATATGCATACAAGGATGAGAATGTATCTACATAATGACAAAGGAGAAATGGGAAGTGCGTATTCAATATTGATGTGGTCATGTGCACCTCAATGTAGATGTACAACAATCAATCAATAAGCAAGGTCTTAAAAATAATTTAAGGGGTATTGTTGGTTTGATTATATTGTAGATCAAACCTTGTAGATTCTTCACTAGTCAATAACCAGGTCCATAGTGATACAAGAAGTGTTTCTTCCAGTTTGCACCCAAAAATAAAATGTATGATGTAAGCTTGTTCAAATTGCTGTCTCTGCCCAATTCCTGTATCTGAATGAGTGAGTCATACTTTACTGAACAATCTGATAGTCATATCACGGCTGTTTTTTCTGTTCAAAGGTTTTTGCTCATGCCTGACCAATCGTTATGCTGGATGATAATTCAGAAACACTTCAGTCCCAATGGATAATGCTTCATGTGGTGCCGCATGCCAGATAATCGAGAGTCAGTCTGATTGATGTACCACACCTGCCAAGATGCCACCAAGTATTTCTGGATGTCCTGGCATACCTACTTGGCAAAGACTGTTTTCTCATGATCTTAATCAGCAAGTAGGAAGGTGGAGAGCTGTGCAAACTCCTGCAAGGGCACCCGCAGCTACCAGCAGCATAGGCTGGCACATGCAGCAGCAGTAATGGTCAACTCCACATGAAACTCAGGAGTGCCCCCATGTAGGCATACTCCTATACTCTCTTATTGGGATAGTACTTTGGAGTGGCATGAAAGGCAATCTTTCTTGTAAGCAATAGAGCAGAGCCTCCACATCAGCAGGCATGAATTGGGGATGGGTGCTGGGTTGATGTCATTAGTCTGCAGATTCAAGCCGGCACTGAGAGTTTCCTTTCACTTTGGCCAGCTATTTATTCAGCTACTGCTTCTTCAGCCTGGACTAAGGTTGAGGTGTCTTTTGGGCCTCTAAAGCTTTCTTCTGATTTTTGTTCTGAATTCAATTCATTATGTTCCCTGGGTGCTAAATTAGCAGTCTGGGGAGATTTATAACATTTAAGATACAGGATGTTCCAATGCTTGTTACATTGGTTCCTGCCTAGTAACAAGGGTGGGACCCTCTCAGAGTGTTTTGATGGGTCCCCAGGTCAGTTCAAGGGTCAGCGAATAGCAGTTGGCAGTCGGTCAGTGTCAGGAGAGTCAGGAGCAGATGGAAGAAATTCCATGCGGCCAAAGTGCTGCTGTTAGCTCTTAGGAGCTGAGAAGAGGGCTCAGGGAAGCGCTGGTAATCGAAAAGGGCTCAGGGTAATTGATGATCTTTGTGGGTATCCCTGTACTGAGCTCTGGTGCTGCTGGGACCGCTTGGCTGACAGATCTCCTCCCACTGAGGGGCAGAATTCAACAATCTCTGGGCGGAATTTTCCGTGCCCATTGGCCATGTTCGGCAGCCTGAGTGGACAATATGGCGAGATGGCCAAAAATCAGTTTAATGACGTCATGAAACCAGTTTGCGATTGTCCGCTCAGTCCATTGATGGCGGGTTGCATTTCCCACCACCGGAAACCTCATTGTAACACATCTGCATATCACTATAAGGCCGGCCCGCCAGAATTGTCCCCCCCACACCGCTAGATTGTCCGCCCAATCACGCCGACGTGTTTCACAACAGCATATATAAGGCGTGCAGTTAGCGGGCTGCAATTTAAGGGGAACTTGGAGATGAGTGCATCTCTGTAACATTACGCAGCACTCGCGAGGGTTGCCTGTTGGACTTCAAGGTTGAGACAACTTGGAAGGATGTGGTGGGGTCAAGGGCTGCCCTGTGGTTGAAGGTAGTGCACAAGCATGTGCAGCGTGGTGGGGAGGGAAGCAGCCACACATTAGGGAAACCTTGTATAAATTGACCGTTCCTCTGCAGCTGAGACAGTTCAGACGCAGTCACATTGACATGCTTGGAGCCAGGCCTCTGGCTTATCTATCCACTCAAGCAACACAGAGGCATGAAAGTGCCACCAAATGCTCCAGAGTTTTTTACCCCTCGGGCACAGAATGCAAACTAATGAGCATTTTAGTGGACTACAGAACAGTTAGACGACTGGGCACATTGTACGATCTCCTTACTAAAGCTAACCATGGAGCAGTTACTGCTGGAGGTGCTCACAGCCCCTTGCAATGTCATCATCCCAGTTTGGACAGTCTCCCCCATGGTTCTAGCTAATAGTGCAGCCTTGCAGTGCGGGTTAGGAGAATGCCTGTGCCTGAGCTGAAAGCACAGCATGCAGTCCAATGGCCAAAGCTGCCATCTATTGGTCAGGTGGAGTGAGGCACAGGAGGGTGGGATTTTGGGTAGCCATGCAACGCACTAAACTCTGGCTATCCAAGTGGTGGCCAGCACTCTCCGTGATACATTACGGGACCTTCAGACTTAACTAAGAGAGGTTCTTAGAACACCCATGCTAACCCACGCATCTGTCTCTTTAGAAACATAGAAACTAGGAGCAGGAGAAGGCCATTCAGCCCTTCGAGCCTGCTCCACCATTCATCATGATCATGGCTGATCATGCAACTCAATAGCCTGCTCCCACTTTCTCCCCATACCCTTGGATCCCTTTCGCCCTAAGAGCTATATCTAATTCCTTCTTGAAAGCATACAGTGTTTTGATCTCAACTATTTTCTGTGGTAATGAATTCCACAGGCTCACCACTCTCTGGGTGAAGAAATTTCTCCTCATCTCAGTCCTAAATGGTCTACCCCATATCCTCAGACTGTGACCCCTGGTTCTGGACTCCCCCACCATCGGGAACATCTTTCCTGCATCTACCCTGTCTAGTCCTGTTAGAATTTTATAGGTTTCTATGAGGTCCCCCCTCATTCTTCTGAACTCCAGTGAATATGATTCTAATCAACTCAATCTCTCCTCATGTCAGTCCAGCTATCCCAGAAATCAGTCAGGTAAACGTTTGCTGCATTCCCTCTATAGCAAGTACATCCTTCCTCAGATAAGGAGACCAAAACTGCACACGATATTCCAGAATTACCTGGAAAAACTCAGCAGGTCTGGCAGCATTGGCGGAGAAGAAAAGAGTTAACGTTTCGAGTCCTCATGACCCTTCAACAGAACTGATTGAATATTAGGAAAGGGGTGAACACCTGCATGCTTACCTTCAGCGACTGGTGTACAAGGACACCCAGGTCTTGTTGCACATTCCCCTCTCTCAATTTATAGCCATTCAGATAATAATCTGCCTTCCTGTTTTTGCTACCAAAATGGTAACCTCACATTTATCCACATTATGCTGCATCTGCCATGCATTTGCCCACTCACTCAGCTTGTCCAAATCACACTGAAGCATCTCTGCATCCGCCTCACAGCTCACCCTCCCAACCAGCATTGTGCCATCTGCAAATTTGGAGATATTACATTTAATTCCCTCATCTAAATCATTAATATTTAATATATATTGTGAATAAGGCCATAAGACCATAAGACATTGGAGCAGAAATTAGGCCATTCGGCCCATCAAGTCTGCTCAGCCATTCAATCACAGCTGATAAGTTTCTCAACCCTATTATCGAGCCTTCTCCCCATATCCTTCGATCCCCTTACCAACCAAGAACCTATCTATCTCGGTCTTAAATACACTCAATGACCTGGCTTCCACAGCCTTCTATGGCAACGAATTCCATAGATTCACCACTCTCTGGCTAAGGAGGTTTCTCCTCATCTCTGTTCTAAAAGGTCTTCCCTTTACTCTGAGACTGTTCCCTCTGGTCCTAGTCTCTCCTACTAATGGAAACATCTTCCCCACATCCACTCTATCCAGGCCTTTCAGTATTCTGTAAGTTTCAATCATACTCCATCGAGTATAGACCCAGAGTCCTCAAATGTTCCTTATATGTTAAGCCTTTCATTCCTGGGATTGTTCTTGTGAACTTCCTCTGGACCCTCTCCAGGGTCAGCACATCCTTCCTGAGATATGGGGCCCAAAATTGCTTCCAATATTCTAAATGTGGTCTGACCAGAGCCTTATAAAGCCTCAGCAGCACATCCCAGCTTTTATATTCTAGTGCTCTCGAAATAAATGCCAAAATTGCATTTGCCTTCCAAACTATCGACTCAACCTGCAAGTTAACCTTAAGAGAATCCTGGACGAGGACTCCCAAGTCCCTTTGCAGTCCAGATTTCTGAATTCTCTTCCCATTTAGAAAATAGTCTATGCCTCTATTCTTCCTACCAAAGCGCATGACCTCACACTTCACCACATTGTATTCCATCTGCTACTTCTTTGTCCATTCTCCTAACCTGTCCAAATCCTTCTGCAGCCTCCCCGCCCCCTCAATACTACCTGTCCCTCCTCCTATCTTTCTATCATCTGCAAACTTAGCCAGGATGCCCTCAGTTCCTTCATCTAGATCATTAATGTATAAAGTGAAAAGTTGTGGTCCCAAAACTGACCCCTGCGGAACTCCACTAGTCACCAGTCACCATCCTGAGAAGGACCCCCTTATCCCCACTCTCTGCCTCCTGCCAGACAGCCAATCTTCTATCCATGCCAGTACCTTGCCTCTAACACCATGGACTCTTATCTTACTGAGCAGCCTTCTGTGCGGCACCTTGTCAAAGGCCTTCTGGAAGTCCAAGTAGATAACATCCATTGGCTCTCCTTTGTCTAACCTACTCATTACCTCCTCAAAGAATTCTCACAGATTTGTCAGGCATGACCTCCCCTTGATGAAACCATGCTGACTTTGCCCGATTTTACCATGCACTTCCAAGTATTCTGAAATCTCATCCTTAATAATGGACTCTAAAATCTTACCAACAACCTGCAGGAAGAGTATATCAGGACCATGGAGCCTAGTGAACTAGCTGTATGCCTTGTGGTGTACAGAGACTGAGGATGATGGAGAAATGAGTGACGGAGGTGCCTGGCTGAGCAGAGGGAGGAGCCACACCCTCAGGAAGAAGGGGCGGCTGGGGCTCCCACATACGCCACTGAAAACCCACAGCGAGCCATCACTGGTCGGAGCAGTCTCTGCTCTCATCCACACAGCTTGCAAGAACCTCATAACTGTTTGACAATTGCAGGGGACGAGACTCCTCAAATGTTAACCGCTGAGTCCCCATACCTGCCTCGCCTGCAGTCACACCCTCCTGTCTCTGATCACGGACTGAATTTGAATGGCCTAACCTGAAGGGTGTGACCACCTCCTGGAGCAAAGTGTCCAGGTAACTTCCTCCCTCCCTGATGTGGTGCAATGTCTGCAGCTCGGACTCCAGTTCCTCAACTCGGATCTGAAGTTCCTTGAGCTGCAAACATTTACTATGGATGTGTTTGCTCTGGATCACCTCAGTATCTGGCAGAGCCCACATTCTGCAGCAGTAACACATCACCTGCCCTGCTATCACTATCATGTTTTATTTAATTTATTAATTCGTTACTCTAGCATCACTGCTCTTTATGTTTGAAGAATTTCTCAATCTTTATACTTTATTGTAATTAATTTTTTTTACACCATTATTGATTGTATATTAACAGGCTATTTTTAAGATAAAGAGAGAAAAAAGACCGAAACACAAACTAAAGGCCTTACTTTTACTTTAAAGACTAGAAATAGTCACCAATCCTACTCACCAATCAGCTGCTTTCCCTGCATTCGCCTCATGCTGTAGTTCGTGACATCACTCAGCCATTGATCTCACCTGAACTCTCCGCACTCTTTTTAAAATGAAGTCTTTTCGTTCTCCCAGCTCTTTTTAAAATGGATTCTCCACGCTCTCCGCGCTTTTTTAAAAATGAACTCTCCCTGCACCTTTTAAAATGAAGTCTCCTCATTCTCCCTGGTCTTTTTAAAATGAAGTATCCACGCTCTCCCTGCTCATCTTTCAATCAAAACCCTCAGACTGTTTCTCAAGCTGCTTTTATATTGTACTTCTTTAATTTGACTTGATAGGAAAGGAATAAAAATGGGGGCAATGGCAGTAATGATAAAGATAGCATTACAGTACTAGAAAGAGAGAATGTTCTAGAGGGGTCAAGGACCGAATCTCTCTGGTTATAGGTAAGGAATGAAAAAGGTGCAAGAACATTGATCGGTGTAGTATGTAGACTATCGACTAGTGAAAGGGTTGTAGAGAAACAAAGTTACAAAAAAATTACAGAGAGGTGCAAGAATTATAGCGTAATTATAATGGGGGACATCAATTATCCAAATATGGTATAGGAATAGTGCAAAATGACAAGAGGGGTGAGAATTCATGGAATGTGTTCAAGATAATTTTCTGCAGCAGTATGTTTCCAGTCCAAAGAGAAGACATGCACTTTTGGACCTGGTTCTGGGGAATGAGTTGGCCCAAGTGGATCAAATATCAGTGGGAGAGCCTCTAGGGGACAGTGACCATTGTATCATAAGGCTTAGGTTGGAAATAAAAAAGGACAAGAAACCATCCAGAGCAGGGGTAATTAATTGAGGGAAAGCCAACTTCGATGGGTTGAGAATGTATCTAAGTCCAGTGAGTAGGAATCAAATATTGGTGGTAAAGACAGTGGCTGAACAATGGGCCATCTTCAAAGCAAAAGTATTGCAGGCAATGTCAAGGTATATTCTCTTGAAGGGGAAAGGTAGGACAAATAAATCCAGAGCACCCTAGATGATGAGAGAGTTATCAGGGCACTCCCGCCCTGAAGAAGGGTCATAAAAACTGGAAACATTAACAATGTTCCTCTCTCCACAGATGCTGTCAGACTTGCTGTGTTTTCCCAGCATTTTCTGTTTTTATTTCAGATTTCCAGCATCTGCAGTATTTTGCTTTTATGTCAGTGTTGGGACCCTTCCTCTTCCCAAAATATATTAATGACCTAGACAGTGGTGTTCAGGGCATGATTTCAAAATTTGCAAATGATATGAAGATTGGGAATGTTGTCAACTGTGACGAGAATAGTCTTGAACTTCAAAAGGACATAGACATTTTGGTGGATTGAGCAGACAAGTGGCAGATGAAGTTCAATGCAGAGAAATGTGAGGTGATTCATTTTGGCAGGAAGAATATGGTGAGACGGTATAAAATAAGGGGATAAACTCTAAAGAAGGTTCAGGCATAGAGGGACCTCGGTGTATATGTACATAGGTCATTGAAGATGGCAGAGCATGTTGAGAGAGCAGTTAATAAAGAGTAAAGTATCTTAGGCTTTATTAATAGGGGCATTAAGTACAAGAGTAAGGAGGTCATGTGGAACTTGTATAAGATACTAGTTAGCCCTTATCTAGAGTACTGCATGAAGTTCTGGGCGCCATACTTGAGGAAGGATATGAAGGCATTAGAGAGAGTACAGAGGAGATTCACAAGAATGATTCCAGGGTTAAAAAAACTGTAGCTATGAGGATAGATTGGAGAGTTTGGGACCATTTTTCTTGGAGAAAAGAAGGAGACTTGAAAGAGGTATTTAAGATCCTGCGGGATAAGGACAGGGTAAGTAGTGAGAAACTGTTCCCACTCAAGAGAGCATCGAGAACCAGAGGGTACAGATTCAAAATAATTGGGAAAAGGATTAAAAATGATATGAGGAAAATTTTTATCACCCAGAGGGTGGTTGGGGTCTGGGATGAACTTCCTGAGAGGGTGGTGGAGGCAGGTTTGATAGAGGTATTCAAAAGGGAATTGGATTGCTACCTGAAAGACAGAATGTGCAAGGTTACTGGGGCAAGGCAGGGGAATGGAACTAGGTGGGATGCTCTTTCAGAGAGCCATTGTAGACTTGATGGGCTGAATGGCCTCCTTCTGCACTGTAAAGATTCTGTGATTCTGGGAGCCCAGTGCTCTTGGGATGACTCTAAGTGAGTCATTGTGATAACATTGCTAAGCTCTCTGGTCCCAAATTTATAAGCTTAACTGTGTCAATGGGGATTGAATTTCATCCACCAAGCTTTGATAGTAATGTTCACAAAATTGGATCATTAACGACGATCAGCAGGGTCCATTTGTAAAGGTTCTTTTCCTTGGGTGGCCAGATAACCTGCCTGTTTCAGGAGGCAGGCCTCTTGACTATACAAATTGTGGTCTTACAATATAGTTAAGATTCTGATTGCAATTTTCAGGGATATATGGGTGGAGTGTTCATCATGCACCTGTTCTAGATTTGAGTGGCTTAACCAGGACTCTTGCTGGTGGCTCCAAAGTCGACACAGAAAAGTTTCTGGAGGGCTCCTCCTTGCTCCTCCAAGGTACTGAAGGTTGCAGCAAGATTAGTTCCCTTCCCCTCCCTTCCTGCATTTTGCCTCCCCTGTCAGGACCTACCCACAGGCCAGTATTGTGTCCAAGTTGCCCAATATTGTGGTGGTCAGGAGCTGGCTGGCAGAGCAGTGGCTAGACACTGTTCAGGGCATGCAGGTTGACAGCAAGATTTTTATCAGGCTTGAGCTCAAAATGGATTGGGCCTCCTCACCCACTTGTGTCAGTGCACCTCTAACTCTCGGTTGGGCAAAAGTGAAAACTGTTCCCAAAGATTCTGTGTTGGGATCCAGATTGCCAGGTTCCACCCATGGGGTAAAAGTTACAGAATAGACTATCTACAACAAGACCAAAGGACTCCTGACGACAGCAATTCAGCAATGATCTAAGACAGGCCTTAACGAGGTGTTGGAAAACAAAAAGCGTTGAACACTCCAATTGTGTATAATTTGCTCCTGCTAGTTAAAATTTATTATCTTATTATTGAAAGGTAATGCCTGGTCTCATCAGCCCTATCTCCTCAACAACAGTAGGTACAATGATGGCCTAGGCATCTGGGCAGGTTTGGCTCCCCAATAGTGAAAGGCAGAATGGCCAGAAATTGATGGAAAAATAACGACAAGTTAACGGTGTTTACTTTACTAGTTTGTTTAAAAATACAGCAATTAGCAATGATGAAGAGATATGCCTCGAATGCCAATTCTCCACAAATTGCTGGAAGATTAGCCTCAATAGAACCAAATAAAACTATGATCGCCGCGTAAGCCTCCCTGATGGGTGTCATGACATTACTGGATTTATGCAGTTAACACAAATTAATCTTGCCACAGCCATTTAGAGCTGGTAATTCATGTCGTAAGGACCCTGTTAATGATATGATTTATGGTCCTGACATAAAACGTAGGCTTGGAGGCACAGAAAGGAAACAAATGAAACTGCGGACTGACTCCCGCAGGTAGTGAAATGTTTCCTAGAGGTTTTTCAAACTTTTTAATCTGCCTTGGCAGTAATTTTGTGCCGGTCTGGCCCCCACACTCCAGTAATAATTTCCAGGATGCAATGTTGTTTCAACACGCAGTAACTTAGGGCAGATTTATTTCAGAAAGGAACATTTTGGAATACAGTATATGAGTAATTTGAACCAGGACATGGTAAATATTGTTGGGAGGAAAATGGTGACTTTGAACCTCTGGTGCTACAGAAACGTAAGTTACGATATGCTACAGTTTTGATCTGTTCGCAGCTTTGAAACTGAGTAACATAATCGTTATCAGGAATTACCATGGATTTAATAGCAGCTGTCATTTCTGTCAATCAGCATCCTTTTGATCTGACCATCTTTCATTTCCATTTTGCTGTTTTGAAAAGCAATGCTTAAGAGGAAACTGAAGCTTCATTGAAAGTGCAAAATTGGACATAACTGGTGTGAAGATGAACATGGGAATATATCACAATTAGCTCCAGAGACCACAGGGTAAGTCAACTTTGGTAAACTCTATGACATTTCCATAGATTTCCAAAAGTAATTTGATGAAGTACTACATGAAAGGCTATTAATTAAAGTCAAAACTTTGGGGGCTCCATGTTAGTCTTAGGTATGGGTTAGAAGTTAACAGAAGGGCTGAAAACAACAGGTACTGATTAGAGGATTAATGTCAGAGTAGTGGGAAGTATTATAGGGGGTGCTCCAGGGCTCAGTGTTGAGACCACTGCTGTTTCTAATTTTCAGCAATGAATTCAAAAACTCGGTCCAAACAGGTCAAATTTGCAGACAATACCAAACTAAGAGAAGTCATGGAACTGAAGGAAATAGCACAGACATTACAGAATGAGTTATGTGATTGGGCTGAACAATGGCAGATGAAATTTAGTGCAGAAAAATTAAAGCAATGCACCTAAGACAAAAACAGGGGCAACTCCATGAATGATGGTGTTGAGATAGAATGAGGTGTTAAAAGTCTTAGTAGACACAGCACTAAACACATCCCATCAATGCAGGGCAGACATCTGCATTGACAAGTATCTCACCTCCTGACACACCAAAGCCTGTCCACTATGTACAAGACACAAGCTGGGAGTGTGATGGAATATTCTCCACTTGCCTGGATGAGTACAGCTCCAATAACACTCAAGAAGCTCGACACCATCCAAGACAAAGCAGTCCGCTTGATCAGCTGCACATCCACGACCTTAAAAGATTCACTCCCTCAATCATGGGTGCACAGTGGCAGCAAAATGTACTATAGATTCAAGATTCACTGCGGTAACTCGCCAAGCCTCCTTCAACAGCACCTTCCAAATCCGTTACCTTTACCATCTAGAAGGACAAAGGCAGCAGATACACAGGAGCACCAACATCCACAGGTTCCCCTCCAAGCCACGTATCATCCTGACTTGGAACTATATTTCTGTTCCTTCACTATCAGTGGGACAAAAGCCCTCCCTGACAGCACTGTGGGTGTGCCCGGAATAGCAGTACCGGAAGTCATGAGTTCAAATCCCATGTAGGCATGTGTTGAGAATGGACTCAATAAATCTGGAAAATATCTGGAAACCACAAAAAGAATTGTCATGAGAGCTTGAAGACGGAGAAGGTTTGAGGAGGGCAATTCTTTGTCACCAGATCCCTGGGCTCATGCACGGTCCCCTCACTTGCTGTGCTCTAAAACACTCAGAACTGCTTTTTATCCTGGTTGCTGAGTCTGATGCTGCCCCTCAAACCAGAAAACGTGGGTAATACTAACACCCATGACAAACACAGGGGGATAAGTCAGGGTGACTGAAGCTAAAAAGAAAAAAGTATATAAGCTGCATCATCTCCCCCTGCCATCAGTGGGGTTCGGGGCTTGTGGGGGCAGGAGTGAAAAATCAGTTTCCTAATGGCGGGAAATGATGGTGGGAACTTCCGGTCCCGACCATCATGGTGGGATAATCGTAGGTTGCCATTCCTGGCAAAGGCTGTTGGGGAGCCATATTGCATCTCATTGTCGGATTCCAATTAACATCTGACCAGAATTGTTCCCCCACCATGCGCTATGTTACCTACCATTGCATCTATGTGGTTCCCGACATCCACAGCAGGGTGGAGGCAGCCTGCTGACCACCATGCCTTCTTGCGTCTGTCAGGTTTGGCAGGTACCCTCTGCAGGCTTGAGGCCTGGAGAGTCCCGGCTTTCTTTGGGTCTCCTGAGGGCAGGGGCACCCTCAGCGGCCCCAGAAGCTGCTGTTGGGGTCAAAGACCGAGGGGACTCAGAACACCTGGACACACTTGGAGAGTCCTGAATGGAGGACCACCTGATGTTCCTCTTCCCTTTGGGTGCCCTAGGCTCCTCCATGACTTCTTGAGGGAAAGGGACACTTGCAGGAAGGTCAAGGTGGCCTGTCCCCCTCTCTGCAAAAGCCCATGGCTACAGCAATGGCATGCAGGTTTGTGTGCATGTCCGACAGAAACTGAGCATTCTGCTGGACCAGGCTCTCCATAGCGTCTGTCATCCGCCTGATGGAGAACTTGATGTGCGCACATGTCGGTGCCACTACATCAAAGAGTAGGTGGACTCCTCTGCCTCAGGTTCCAATCTGTAGAGGGCCTCCGACACCTCTGCCTGATGGTCCCCCACCTCTTGCTGCACCTCCAACATCTTGTCCATGACCCCTCCCAGAGACTCGTGATCTGACTCTGACCTAGCAGAAGCCTCTTTCCCAGCAGTCCTCCAAGAGCCAGAGACCTTGGCCTCCTCCTTCATTACATGTTCATGTGGTGACCACCAGAGTGTGAGGCCCAGCCTAAACTAGATCTAATACTCACCAAGGTGTGTGTCTCTGGGCTGGTGGAGGATGCAGGTGGCTGCTGTGATGGCTCTACAGGTGAGAATTCATTGTCATTGTCATCCTCCCCACTCCTCCATGGACTGGAGCTGCTGCTGGACTCGGGTTCGGGGTCTGGCCTTTCCCTCTTCCAGCTGGGACCTGTAATGGAAAGAGGAGAGAAAGAGCGACTGGGCGGGCTGCCTCCGACATTGGATTGAACATAATCCATCACCCTTAGATTTCTATGAGCAGAGATTAAGCATGCGTCCTCACTGGATGGCTGGGGATGTCAGCCTTGCCGTCGCCAAGGGACAGTCACAATCACCCCCTGTCAGCTCAGCAGCCCACTCTTTATGAAAGAAGGTGGGGACTAGGTACGCCCCCTCCCTTCCTCTCTCTCTCTCTCATGTCTGCTGTGCATTACCTTGTCCTGTGTAAGGGAAAAGGATGATTAATGAGCACTTGTGATGCAGATGCCAGTCTTCACCACCAACCCATTGGCAATGGTGTGCCATATGAAAGATACATTGCTGCTCGTCCCCCCAAGGGTACTTCAGCAGCACCGTCCAGAGCTGCGAGCTCCCGCAGCTAGAAGGAACAGCACAACAGAGGCATGGCAGCAACACCACCTGCAGTTGCCATCTATGCCAACCCACCTACCAAAACAATTTGAGCGCTCAGTGTGGCTGGGTTAGTGATCCACAGTTACCTCCCTACTTGCAGACTACATGGACTATAGCGGGGCTATTGGGCAGCTCCCTATAGCAGGACTATGGGACAGTACCCTATAGCGGGGCTATGGGACAGTACCCTACAGTGGAGCTATGTGGCAGCACCCTACAGCGGGGCTATGGGACAGTACCCTACAGCGGGGCTATGGGACAGTACCCTACAGCGGAGCTATGTGGCAGCACCCTACAGCAGGACTATGGGGCAGCACCCTAGCACCTTACGAAGGGTTTTATGCATGGGCAGCACTGATGATGGCCTTACCACTGAGGCTCATGTCCCAGTTCCCGTTCAGTGAGGTGAGTATGGGGAATAGAGGGCGCACTTACCCTGGCGGTAGGGAATAGGTCATTCTTTCTTTTCCTGCACTGGAGGGTGGTCCTCCTGGGCATGGAGTTGGCACTCACCACCCTGGCGACTGACTTCCATGCAGGGGGAGGGGTCAGGCGGGTGGGCCTCCTCCTCCCATCCCTTGGGCAAAGGATGTCCCTCCTGTCCTCCACTTCATTCAAAAGTGTGTCCAGTGAGGCATCACTGAACCTTGGGGCCGGTGCTGGTTGGCTCCTACCTGCCATGTCCTGCTCCAACGTCCAGCGCGCGATGAATGAATTACTCCCCGGGCGCCTTTTAAAGATGGTGCCCGACATGAGGGCAGGGCGTGCGACATCCTGCCCTCACCACCACGCGACCAGCCAGGTAAACCCCAGCTGCCTAATTTATGAGGCCAGCATTGTGCGATTTGGGGCGTTTCCCGCTAGGCTCTGGGGTGGAAATCGCCCCCGTCTCCAGCTTCCTGCCCCTTCCGCAGGACTTCTGCCTGGAGAGGACGATTCCGCTCTGCAGGTGGGACCGCTGATTTGCATATGCTAATTAGGTACCTACCAGAAACAGGCGGTGTTCCTGACACCGCTGCAGTTGAAATGGCAGACAGTGAGTTCCCAGCAGTATCAGAACGCCATTGTAACTGTTGATCTGTCCCAGTGTACAGATTGGAGTAAAATTTGGTCCATAAGAGCACAAGACACAGAAGCAGAAATTAGGCCATTCGGCCCAATGAGTCTGTCCCGCCATTCAATCATGGCTGATAGGTCCTCGAGAACGTGAACTGGATAGAAAGAAGTTATGCCGTATTCTCACTTTAAACTATGTGAGTAGGTCGAGGGAGCTCAGCTTCAAACTCAGGAAAGATGATAAATGCGTAGGACTGATATCAGGAGGCTGTTCTTCTCAGAGGCTGATCAACATTTGGAGCTGACAGTCACATTGAAAAAAGGAGGTAGTGAAGCAGAACTTGCTCCCAAAATGAATCAAGTTTCCCCTTTTTATTGCTCGCGTTCCACCGATGCTAAGTTTAATGAGTGTCACCATAACTGCAGCTCTCTAATCAGTGCCACAGACTAAACCACAAAGGTGGCAGAGAAGGTCCATTCCCAAGCCTTAAGCAGATCATATGATCTGGCCAGGGAGTTCTGCTTCATGCTGATTACAGTGTTTGCGGCTGAGTTCTGGGAAGACTTTAACCACAGTTGTGATAATGGTGCAGTAAAGCTGGCCTCTGCTTATCATCCCTTCTATCATCTTGACTTCTTCCTGAGCATCTAAGCATGTCAAGCTACCATTCTGCAGTTTCACAGAAGGATATTTTGCTGAGAGAATTGCAAGGGTTTGACAATTATTAACTGACGAAACAGGGCTACAACTGTAATAACGGGCCAGAATTTGTCGGCAAAATAATGGGTGACTTCAATGCATGCACCATTCATGTGCAAATCGTCCAACAACCTGTGGTGAAGGAGAGATTCCCCGTGAGTTGAGAATTGTCACAAATTACTGGACAAATTGTGCTGTTCCACCATTAGCCTTGGGAAAACGGCAGATTGGCTGTCAACCTCTCCATCAGTTTGAAGAAATTATGAGGTAAACTCACTCCAGAAAATTAAGGCTGGTAATTAGTCATGTAATAATATAAAAATCCTTTTAATGACAGGAATTATATACCTGGGAGGCGATTCAACCCCTCTGGCCCAAAAGAGAACAGTTAAAACTCCGGAATCTCATGCCTGTGTGTATTAAAATGCTCTTAAAGATTTTTTAAAAATAAAACTTTTAATTTATAATATTTTGTTTACTGTCCTTGCTGTCTCTTTTTTTTCGCTCTTACTTCAACCTGTCTTCCCCAACCATTTCCTTCAACCGAGTCTCCCCCTTCCACTTTTATGCTTTCAAATACCTAAAACTACGGCCTGGGGAGCCTCAGCACAGCCAGAATGGAGAGAAAAAGCAACTCCACAACAATGATGAGGAGTCATCACTGAATCTGGCACTTACAGCCACCAGGTCAGGCACTGGCACTGCACCAACTTTAGAGGTTAATATATAGTAGGCATGAGTACACGGTGAGACACAGGGCATGAGTGAGCTGCAACCAGGCCAGAGGGAAAGGGTGCTCATGTGTCAGCTCCCTGGAGGACAATGTCTCAGATGAGTTCTGCTGTAAAGGACTCAGATGAGGATTTTGAAGGGGCGGCGTATAGAAGAATGCTTATGATGATGCACACGGAGATCCTGGATGAATTTGCTGACCTGCCAGACATCCTGTGTCACTGTAAAGGAACCTAGAGGTGTAGAGCAGCCTCTGGCAGCAGGTGGCAATGTTGGAGGAGAGCACCGAGCAGTGGAACTGGCCGACCCCTGTGGGCCCCTCCCTGCAGGGAGCTGTGTCTTTGGCATGCTGAGGGGCTGGAGCCAGATGCCATGAGGTGAGACAGAAAACAATAAGGACTAATCAAGCGCAGTGTGGCAGGAATCTAGGGCAGCTAAGAAGCCAGGAAGGGAATTGGACACCTAGTTAAACTGACTGGCAGCACCCCTAAGTCTGAGATGTCTCATGAGAAGGACAAAGTGAGAGAACAGGACTACAGCCAGGAGCTGGACAGCAGAACAAGTGAATGTGTTGAGGAGCCGAGACCCTGAGTAGTACTGAGACCTGGAGCATTGGCAGTGAATATTCTCTTTAAATAGGTTGTGTCCAGGAGTTACCCTTGAGGATTGTTACCGCTTTGATGCCAGTGGAATAAAAGAACCTTGTTTTATAAACTTTGTGCAGTCTGTGTGGCTGAATCACATTTTGCAAAGGAGTCCAGCTGTAATGCGCACAACTTGGAGTCTATCCTTTCTACCATGAAAGTGGTGGGAAACTCCATGGCAGCACTGATGAACCAGCCCATGATGCAGCATCTGGTGGCAGCAGCCTCACTTTCCAATTTCCAGGAGGAATCCTACCAACTGCTTAGTGCTGTGGTGGAAACTCAGGCTGAGGTCATGAGATCCATACACGCTGTAATGCCGGCTCAAACTGCTGCCATCATGGCAATAGATCTCGGTGCTCAAAGGAATGTTCAGGCTGTCATATCAGTCCAGCCATCCGCTCCCCAGCAGATAACTTGGATTGCTGCATGGAGTATGAAGCTGCTGCCCTATCTCAGGATGGCAGAATTCCTCCCACCATTGTCAGCGTCCCCCCCCCAGTGCCCTTTCTGGTGTCCCTCAGCCGAGTTGCCCAAGCTGCTGTGACCCACGTTGAGGTGGCCCGACGGGCCTTTAAGCTGCTCGATGGGACCCTGCAAGACCAGCTGCAGCCTCCCCCATTGAAATTCAGCAGCCTTCAACCAGCCATGAGGCAGACACTAGGTAGCACTGCGTAGGTGACGAGGCCAGGCAGAGCACCCACAAGATAGGTACTAAGAGGTTGCACAAGGGTAAATAATGAATTGCTGTTTCTATATATGAATGTGTTATTGGGTAAAAATGTTTTGTGAAGGTATTTGTCGGTGGCTTTTATTGCTGTATGTTGGCCAAGGGGTTGTTGTGTTTGGGAGGATGAATTGGATATGACAGTGAGGAATGGAAGATCCATGTTGTGATAGGTACACTGAGTCCAGGATGCCTCTGCCTTCTGTTCCTCCTCCTCCTCCTCTTCCCAAGATGACATCCGGAACCTGGAGGTAGTGACTGCATCTTCAAAGTGACCAGGTTTCAGAGGACGCAGCAGACCACCATAAACTTGGAGACCTTCCCTGACCAGCACAGCAATGATCCCACTGAGTGGGTCGAGGCAATGAAGGCAGTGCTTCGAAAGGTCAATTGCCAGGTCGACATTGTTGCAAGTGGTTCCCTGGATTTCACGATAGACCTGCTCCTCTCACATGGTGTGATGGTGAAGGGAGTCATAAGCCCTGTACAGAGAGGCCAGCACCAGTCTCCAAGCAGCCAGCTTCCGGTTCACTTTGGAGGTCTAAAGATGGTAGGTAGGGCAGACTCATGCAGGATGAAGGCATCGTGGCTGCTGCCAGGATAACAAGCATTCACTGAGCTGATGGTCTCGGTGTGGCAGCACACCAACCGCACATTGATGGAACAGTTGCCCTTTCAGTAGCTGCAACTTTCCCCATTGACATGGCAGATCCAAAGAGCCATGTGGGTCCAGTCACTAGAGAGAAGAGAATGAAGTCCCCTCGCTTGGTGAAACTAACCTCCCAAATGCTTTAATGTACTGTCTACTGCAATATGTTTACAATATCTCTCACTCCTGTAAGGAATGACCCGGAGTTGTAAGAGGTGAGGGCAACGGAGACCTTGGTGGCCACTGGCAGTGCTGTCCTACTGTGAGACTCCAGTTTGAGTTGAAAAAGGGGGCACAGCTCCATCATCACCTCCTTGGTGACCCCGAGTTACCTCAGACATTGCTGCTAGCTCATTTAAATGTCTGAGATTCCTTCCCATTGTGGGGAGGACCTTTGATGGATATCCATAATGGTTCATTATCTTCTTTAACCTCACAGTGTTCCCCCCCTCCACCGCCCCCCGCCCCCTCCATTCCAATTCCTGGTTATGTTGCAGACTAAGATTCCCCCATACCTGGGCCAATTGCTCCTCTCTCCTCCCTGAATATATCCAGCACTATATCCAAAAAAAAACACTTCCCACGGTCTAGCAAAGCGCTTCCACCAACTCTGCCTCAGCAAAAGTTAGTCAGAAACACGTTCACCTCCAAGTTGTTGAGTGGACCTTTAAATAGCTCTAGTACAGGACCCATATTGCATCTCTGCTCGTATTATTTGCAGAATGACATGCAAATTCATTGCCAGGACTAGCAATGCCCAAATTTGGAATCCTGGCTTCGTATCGACTAGTTAGGCCATGTGATATCAGGATGGCGCTGCCTCTCATGCTTCTGTGTCATGCTGTGTACATCCTCATGGGTGCCATTTTGAGCAGGGCTCGCATGCTGGGATTACCACGTCCTGTCCTATGAGTGTGTCTGCATCTGTCCTATCCATGAGGCAACTGTGAACATGTCTGAACGTATGTTTGTCCTGAGCTCCCTCCCAACAAAAGAATGAATGTTGGGCGAAGGGAAGAGTATTTACTTTCCATACAGTTATTTTGGGGTAAGATTGATTTAGAAAGTGGCCAGTTAGGCCAACAGAACACATTGTAATCCAGGTTTGAAACCACACTGACTTTAGTCATGCTGAGGTGGTGCGACCCCATGTCCTGCAGGGAGACTCACTCTAGTTTGCCCTTGAGTCAAGTCAAATCCTAGCTCTACATTTATGCTTTGTTAACTTATGCACATGATGAATTTCCAATGTAAATACATCCCAAGACTTGGAACAGTAATTAAACTGAATATGTTTGGGTTATTAATCCCAATTCACTGCCTACAATAATTTAGTAATAGCAGATTTCTTTTAGACAGATACAGATTGTCTGTTGGTGTGAAGTTTGATTGCAACACTCCCTCAGCAGACAGTATCATCTTATTGCTGCAACATTATAGGCATCTTGCCAGGTGATATATGAAAGAAACATTAATATATGTTCCTTATGTTAATTTTAGGGACAGGACATGTAGCAGCCTGATAAAGACTGTCTAGACAGACATTGGCTGGGGAAGCATGGTTGACCCCTTTAATTTTTTCCAAACGAGCTGCAAGTTTCTGCTTCAGTAACTTGTTAAGAAATTTAAATAGTATTTTTTGTGGTCGTGCTATGTACCATTGACTTTGTTATTATTTCTGGGTTTGCCGTTACATAGTTCAAAGAGTGTTAACACTGAAGAGTTTTTTCTGTCAATTAATTCACAGAGAGAGAAAAAAAACTTGTTCTAAAGTGGAAATCAATCATTGAGTGCCAAAGTGTTGAGTGCAGTTGCTGATAATCAGACATGGACAAATCATTTAAGAGGTTAATGACAAGGAGAGGAAACAGTTGTTTGTTGTTCTACAAGTAGGTTGTTCAGAGTGAATGATGTATAATTTAAACACCAGTGAAAAGTCGCTAAGCTATCAAAAGGAGAAGAAATATAAGTGAATAAGTCCCTATGAGTGGGCGTGAGAGAGTCTATAAGGGTCTTCAGATGATCAAACTTTAACGATAAGGATTATGTACTGGGTGGAATCTTCCATTCTCGGCGGGTGTCTCTCTGGCTGCATGGAAAGGCGGCAAAACATCCAGCTGACTCTGAGGTGGAAGGCCCACTGTATCTCCTGCCCATTAGGCAGTTAATTCCAAAGCACGGCCCTTCCTCCTAACTGCAGGTCCTGGAAGGTGACCTACTGCCCGCCAAGAGCTGCTGGCCAAGCAGAGGGCAGCAGCTCTTGCACGTGACAGTGCCACACAGGAGGCTGGAACAACAGCACCCGGGGTCCCAGGATCGCAAAGCGACCCAAGAAAGTGATAAGTATTGTTGGGGAGGGTCTCTTGGGGTTGGAGTCATGGGGAGAGGGTAACAGAGGGGGGGGGGTGGTTGGTAGCAAGGCAGAGGGGTGCCTGTCAGCAGCCATCCCCTGCCCCATGTCCACCCCTCAATGATGCACACATTAATGCTGATCAAGGGACCTCGACACCCGCCTCACCTTTCCAGCTGACATGCGGCCTGCAGAGTTTTATCAGTTATGCAAGCTGCAGGTCGGCAGGCCTGCCTGGAGCTGCGAAGATTGCAGCGGAGGCAGGAAAAGGCCCTTGTGTTTGTTAATTGGCTGCTTAAGAGACATATGTGGAGACGGGGCAGGAACGGCAACCATGGGCCTTTCAGCCCAGAACTTACCTCAGGTGGAGGCGAGAAGGCATCGGGTATCAGTCCTGACACCAACCCACCAAATTTTCAGGTCCTTCCTTGCCTCTTGCGGGGGCAGAAGATTCTGGCCATTGTCTGTTTAGGGCAAATGACCTAATAAAGTCAATCTAGTTACAGGAAGCCATGAAGAAATGGACTTCAAAAACTTGGTCATGACCGGAATTCAACAGAACTGCAGAAGAACAAGGGAACAGCAAGTTCCTGTCACAAAGATGATCGACAGAGATGGGGCAAGAACCGAAAGTGGATGTGGGCGTGTCACTCATAAAGGCAACACCAACTCAGTTTGTTTTCTCACCTGGTTCAAAGCTGATCAAACTAGTGAGTTCACCCTGCTTATTTAACTGAGCTGTGGTTATTCGCCCCACCACTCAAACCCATAACAGAGTATTTTCCCAAAGAGGCCATCAACAATAGTATAGGTGGCCAATCTTTAAGTGATTATTATCGTCAACATTGGCACAAATAAATGAAAGCTCAGGACTAATTAAATTCACAGAAAATGCGCATTACTGAGTAACCCTCAGGCCCTGGGCTTGGCAACTGAAATGAATATTTGTGGCATTAACCGGCTGGTTCTTGCATATTAAATTTATCTCATAAAAGTGTTGCAGAACAGCACAATTCTTAACTTATAAAAATAAATTACTTGAAATTTTAATGTAACCTATTTCTATAGAGATAGCAGGAAACCCACTGACATTGAGTATCGTGTTGTTAAATACATAGTCACTATGGAATGTTAAAGAGGAAACAGAAAGTGCCAGATTTTACGATGCCAACAGTGATGAAGGGTGTATGCCATTGTTGCACTTTAGGACTCATCAATGACTGCGCACAAGCATTGTAATTGTCTGGGAAGTTAAACTCCTAATGGGCTAATTTGCATTGCTCGGGACCTTCCACTGAGCTCAGTGCTAGAGACTTTGGTGAGATACTCAATACTGGCCCTAGAAATCTAACGTTCTTTAATCTCCAGCATAACTTAGTGATTAACAGTGTAACTAAACCTACCATCCCAACTGACCCACAATCACACCCCCACTGCTTGCCCCACAAGCCCCTATCAACCTAACAGTCAACCAACCTGACTGTCACAATCCCAACACCTCCACGAACCTGACTGCTAACTCCCCACACCAGACTACCCACCCACTGCACCCCACTGACCTGACTGCCCACCCCCAACTCAACTCCCACCTTCCAACTATCACCCACTCACCCACTCACCACCCATTCACTCATCCACTCATCACCCACTCGTCAGCCCACGTACTCACCCACTCACCACCCAACCACCAACCCACTCACCAACCCATTCACCGACCAATCCACCCACCCATTCACCAACCCGTTCACCCACCCATTCACCCACCAACCCACTCACCACCCACCCACCAACCCACTCACCAACCCGTTCACCCACCCACCCACTCACCCACCCATTCACCCACCAACCCACTCACCACCCACCCACTCACCACTCACTCACCTGCTCACTTGCTCGCCCACCCACTTGCTTGCTTGCCCATCCGCTCACCCACTCACCAACCGACCCACCCGCCCACTCATCAATCATTCACCGATCACTAACCACCCAAGCACCAATCACTCACAAATCACTCACCTGCTCACTCACCCATCTACGCGCTCACTCACCTAACCACCCGCACACTCACGCAACCACCAGCTCACTCATCCCTTCACCTACCCGCTCACCCATTCGCTCACTCCCCTACCTACCAATTGCTCACCTACTCACTCACCCACTCACTCACCCACCCACTCACTCGCTCACTCACCACCCACCCACTCACTTACCACCATCTCACTCACATACTCACTAACCCACTCACTCACTCATTTACTCACTCACCCACAAACTACTGAAAACCTTTGAGATCTTTAAACCCTTACTGTCATATGGCAGCTGATGTTGTATAACGTGGCTGTGTCCACTGCACTGCTACCCTTTGCCCTTCCTCTCCATAGTTTGCTATGCTGAAGAATCGCTGCTGGGAGAGGAAGCCCCAACTGGAAGGACACAAAAAGGTGGGGGCAGAGCGATCACCCCAGTATCGTCACTGGCCAGAAGGCAAAGTAACATGCATTTATATTGCATCTTTCATCACCACCTGTAATGTAGGAAAAGTGGTAGTCATCACACCCACCTCAAACTCCCACAAACAGTAATATGATAATGAGCAGGTAATCTGTTTCTGTGATGTTGACTGAGGGATAAATATTGACCAGAACACCAGGGGAAAACTCCCATGCTATCAAAATAGTGTCATTGGGCCTTTTACATCCACCCAAGCGGGAAGTTGGGGCCTCAGTTTAGCATTTTATCTGAAAGTCGGCACTCGCTCAGTACTGCACTGGAGTGTTTGCCTTGATTTTTGTACTCAGGACTTGAGTATTGGAACCCAAAACCTTGTGACTCGGAGGCAAGCTGCCTTAGAGGCTACCGTATTCAAGACACAGATTAATGAAATAAGGAAGTACTGGAAATACTCAGCAGGTCTGGTAGCATTTGTGGAAAGAGAAACAGAGTTAACATTTCAAGTAGAATGTGGCTCTTTGGCGTTTCATCGAAGCCAGAGACTTGTCATATTTGATGAGTCATATTCGAGTCAAAACGTTAACTCTGTTTCTCTCTCCACAGATGCTGCTAGACCTGCTGATTATTTCCAGCACTTTCAGTTTTTATTTCAGATTTCCAGCATCCGCACTATTTTGCTTTTATTTACAGTTTTAAAGAATCCCTGACAAGCTATTATGGTAAAAGTTATTAACTGCACTCACTTTTATGGTAATGTCACTTGTAATAGGTCTGGGGGATGTGGGCACGTGGGGATAGGTGGAGGTGGACAAGGAGGCCCCATTCAGCAGCATTGGCTTCAAAGGCTAGATTTTTTTTTAGAAAGTTTATCTCTCTATGACAACAATGTTAACGTTGGCTGTCTTCAGCCTGTAACACAGCCTGGAGGCATTTTCCAGTTGTTGGTAATTTTAAAGCTGTGATCCACCAAAGTTCTCATGTTAAAATATCTTCCCATCTCTAGGTAGCTGATTAAAGATGCCTCTTGAATAATGATTTAATACTTATAATTATAATAGTAATAAAGCTTTCACATTGCCTGTCATCTTCAGGAGCCTATACCTCACGTGCTCATTTCATGGATTTTCGCCCTTCCTCCCACAAGTCTTGGCTCAGGAAGCCAGAGAGGAAGAGGAGAGGAGGTGTGAGGAATGGATTAACCATGGACAACTTCATAATGGTTGCTGCTGGGAAGAAACATTCTGAAAAGTGCGACTGCCTGAGCAACTATTTATAAATGTGTAATAAAAAATTGATGGGTGAAGGGGATATGCAGAAATTATTGGTCAAACGTGTAAATAAACATGGACACAAGGGCTACCTGTAGAGGAAATGGCTGACGGCACCTGTGTGGCAGCCTCAGACTGCAGCAGATTCACAGAATCGTTATGGTCTAGAAGGAGGCCATTTGGTCCATCGTGTTTGCACCAGCTCTCTAAGCATTTTAACTTAGTGCCATTCTCCTGCCTTTTCCCCATAACCCTGCACATTGTTTCTTTTTAAATAATCATCCAATGCCCTCTTCAATGCTTCAATTGAACCTGCCTCCACCACACTTCCAGGCAGTGCATTCCAAACCCTAACTACTTGCTGTGTGAAAAAGTTTTTTCTCACCTTGCACTTGTTTCTTTTGCAGAACACTTTAAAACTGTGTCCTCTGGTTCTCGATCTGTTTACGAGCAGGAACAGTTTCTCCCTACCTACTCTCTCCAGACCCCTCATAATTTTGAAAACTTCTATCAAGTCTCCTCTTAGCCTTCTCCTCTCGAAGGAAAACAGTCCCAACTTCTCCAATCTTTCCTCATAACTGAAGTGTTTCATCTCTGGAACCATTCTCATAAACGTCTTCTGCACTTTCCCCAATGCGTTCACATCCTTCCTATAGTGTGGCACCCAGAATTGTACACATCACTCTAGCTGAGGTCTAACCAGTGTCTTAAAGAAGTTCATTATAACCTCCCTGCTCTTGTACTCTATTAATGATGCCTAGAATACTGTATGCTTTAGAAACAGCTCTCTCTACCTGTCCAGCCACCTTTAATAATTTATGTACATATATACCCAGGTCTCTCTGTTCCTGCACAACCTTTAGAATAGTATCCTTTATTTTATACTGTCACTCCATGTTCTTTGTACCAAAGTGTATCACCTCACACTTTTCCATAATGAACTTCATCTGCCACCTATCTGCCCACTCCATCCATGTGTCAATGTCCTTTTGAAGTTCTACACTGTCCTCCTCACAGTTTACAATTCTCCCAAGTTTTGTGTCATCTGTAAACTTTGAAATTGTCCCCTGCACACCAGGATCTAGATCATTTATATATATCAGGAAAAACAAGGGTCCCATTACTGACCCCTAGGGAATTCTACTACAAACCTCCTTCCAGCCTGAAAAATACCCATTAACCATTACCCTCTGATTCCTATCCCTCAGCCAATTTTGTCTCCACGTTGCTACTGTCCCTTTTATTCCATGACCTATAACTTTCCTGAAGTCTGTTGTATGGCACTGTGTCGAACGCCTTTTGGAAGTCCATATACACATCAACGGCCTTATCCTCATCAACCATCTCTGTTACCTCTTCAAAAAGCTCCAGCAAGTTAGTTGGACACAATTTTCCTTTAACAAATCCATGCCAACTCTTCTGAATCAATCCACATTTTTCCATGTGACTATTAATTTTATCTGGAATAATTGTTTCTAGAAGTTTCCCCACCACCAAAGTTAAACTGACTGGTCTGTAATTGCAGGGCTGATCTTTACAATCTTTTTTGAACAAGAGTGTAATGCTTGCAATTCTCCAGCCCTAAGGCACCTCTCCCAAATCCAGAGAAAAATGAAGATTATTGCCAGTGCCTCTACAATTTCCACTCCCACTTCCTTCAATATTTTTGGGTGCATCTCATCCGGTCCCAGTGCCTTATCAACTTTAAGTACCAATAGCTTATCTAATACCTCCTCCTTATCAATTTTAAACCCCTCTAGTGATTGAGTTTCCTTCTCTGTCACCATGGCCTAAGCAGCATCTGCCTTGTAGGCAAAGGCAGATGCAAAATATTCATTTAACAGCTCAGCCATGCCTCTTGCCTCTATGTGTAAATCCCCTTTTTGTTCCCTAATAGGCCCTACTCCTCCTTTTATTACCTTTTTACTGTTGATGAGCTCATAGAATACTTTGGGATTTCCTTTTATGTTATTTGCTAGTCTTTTCTCATAATCCCTCTTGGCTTCTCATATTGCTTTTTTTACATCCTTTCTGAACCTTCTGTATTCAACCTGGTTCTCAGTTGTAATTGCAACCTCACACCTGTTGTAAGCATAATTTTTCTTCTTTAATTTAATTTCTATTTCCTTTGTCATCCAGGGATGTCTGGGTTTATTTGTCCTACCCTTCCCTTTTGAGGGAACATACCTTGAGTGTGCCCAAACCATCTCCTCTTTGAAGGAAGCCCATTGTTCAGCTACTGTTTTTCCCACCAACCTTTGGTTCCAGTCTATCCGGCCCAGCTCCGTTCTTGCCCCATTGAAGTCCGCTCACTGCCTGTTGATTATTCTTACTCTAGATTGACCAAGGTCATTTTCACCGTCATCCTAAATTTTCCCTCACTGTCACTTGACCTACTTGGCCCACCTCATTCCTAAGAATCAGGTCTAGCAGTGCCTCCTTTCTCGCTGGACTGGACACATACTGTAGGAAATTCTCCTGAACACAATCTAGGAACGCTTGTCCCTCACTGCCTCTTACACTACCACTATCCCAGCCTATATACAGGTAATTAAAGTAAAATAACTACTCTATGATGTTTACACCTGTCTGTAATTTACTTGAAGATTTGTTCTTTTATATCCTTTCCACCAGTTGGTGGTCCATGTATTATACCAAACAATGTAATTGCACCCTTCTTATTTCTTAGCTCTAGCCAAATCAATTCTGTCCTTGAATCCTCCCACATATTTCTTTCCCCAGTAATGCAATACTATTCTTAACCAAAAACATCACCCCTCCTTCATTTTCCCCTTTTCTATCTGTGGTAAAGTAAGGTACCCTGTCCCTTTAAGAAAATGCAAGTGTGCTCACCATGTGTGTGTGTCTGAGGTTTAGTGGCACCATGGTGGATGAAAAGAAATCAGGAGCTGCCAAGAAGGGTTCCAAAAAATTATCAAGAGAATGCCATTGCAGGGCTGGAAGAAGAGGAAGAGATCCAGGGAGGAGAGTTACTCCATCTACAGCTACAAAGTGATGAATCAGGTTCATTCAGATACTGGCATCTCCTCCAAGGCCATGAACATCATGAACTCATTCGTCAACGATGTCTTCGAGCACATCGCAGATGAGGCTTCCCGCCTGGCCCACTACAACAAGCGGCAGACCGTTAGCTCCCGAGAGATCCAGACCGCTGTGTGCCTGCTGCTGCCCGGGGACCTGGCCAAGCATGCCATGTCGGAAGGCACAAAGGCGGTGACCAAGGTCACTAGCTCCAAATGAAACACCACAATGCACTGAAAGAAAAAAGACAGCCCTGGTGAATCACTGTACGGCATGGGCAACTGGGAACTTTAAGTCTAGTTCTGGAGGTTTATGAGTGAGCACTTATGATCTAGTGCTCTGCCCTATGTCTCAATAAACCATCACTGTTTGTCCTTGTCCTTACATCAGTCTCTTCCCGTTATTTGTTGGCAGGGGAAGGCATGTGCGATTTGAGTTCCTGAATGGTGAATAAAAGTATATCCGTAGGCGGCTAATATTAGTGCCCATCTCTGGATGTGATCAGATGTTATAGGCGATATAGCTTCTCCAAATAATCTCAGTAGGGTGTTGTGGTCAATTATAATATGGAAATGGTGACCATGGAGATATTGGTAAAACTTTCAGATGCTGAACACAATAGGTAAGCCTTCCTTTACAATTTGGGAATATCGTTGCTCTGCGACAGCGAGCGTGCGAGATGTATAACCAATGGGTCGTTTGGAGCCATTCACCATCCGATGTGAAAGGACAGCCCCTATTCCATAAGGGGACGCATCACATGTTAAAATTAATTCTTTCTTGGGGCCAAAGTGGACCAACAAGGCTGATCTTAACAATCGCTTCACTTGCAGGAAGGCATCTTGGTGTGGGGCTTGCCAACTCCATTTCTGGTTCTTTTTAAGCAGGCCATACAATGGGGCCGCACAGTCAAGAGGTTTGGGAGGTTGTAGTTTACCATGCCACGAAGGCCTTTAAGCCCTGTGGTATTTCTCGGGGCAGGTGCCTCACGAATGGCCTGGACTTTTTCTTCCACGGGATGCAGGCCCTGTGTATCGATCTTGTGGCCCAAGTAAACTACCTCCTTAGCTTTGAACAGACACTTCTCTCATTTTAAATGTACCCCGGCTGTGCGAAACATTTGAGCACCTCCTCTAGATTTGCTAAGTGTTCATCATTGGTCAGTCCCGTGACCAATACATCATCCAAGTAAACGATAACATGGGGCAATCTTTAGAGCAAGTTTTAAATCATTCTTTGGAAAATAGCACATGCCAAGGAGACCCCAAAGGGTAAATGTGTGTATTGATATAATCCTCAGTGTGTATTAATGGTAACGAATTCACTGGACTCCTTTTCTAACTACCTGCTGGTAGGCATGGCTCATGTCTAATTTCAAATATGCGGTGCCCCTTGCCAACTTTGAATACGATTCCTCAACCTAGGGTATCAGGTGTCTATCAAGTTCGGCTATCTCATTGACAGGTAGCTTATAGTCACCGCATAAACCCACGATTTGGAAGCACTAGTGAGGCCTATGGGACCCAAGGGGGTTGGGGAGACAAACCTGCCAATTTCCACTGAGAAACCTAGTGGACAACTGTCCCCTGAAAAGGAGGTCTCGGAAACACCAGCCAAGGTTGTTGTGCCATGACGCTCAACCTGTCAAAGAAGGGCCTCCGGAGAGACTTGACCTGTAAATAGTTATTGTGTACTAGTTAATGTGTTTTAAGCTTGTTAGCTGTACTTTTAAGTAAAGGGGGAGGGATGTGGTAAAGTGAGGTACCCTGTCCCTTTAAGATAATGCAAGTGTACTCATCATGTGACGGCACTAACGAATCACTGTACAGCACGGGCAACTGGGAACTGTAAGTCTAGTTCTAGAGGTTTCTGAGTGAGCACATATGTTCTGGTGTTCTGCATTATGCCTCATTAAGCCATCACTGCTTATCCTTACATCGGTCTCTCCCTGTTATTAATTTCAAGCAGCAGTTGATAAAAACATAGGAAGACGTGCAGTTAGAGTTCAGTTGGCCAACAAACTCATTTACCCAAGACCTAGAAGTTCCTATCTTTACTGAACGCCTTGTAACCAGGAATATTTAACACCCAGGTCTGCCCTTCCTTAAGCTAAGTATCCATTATCGCCACAACATCATAATCCCACAAGGCAATCTGTAACTTCCTGATTTTATTATCAGTACTCCATGCATTCACATTAATGCAGTGTAATCCTGATTTAGACTTCATTACTTGCTCCCTTACTCCAACTCCATCTATTAACTTACTATTCTCTATTTTAGTGCTATCTGCCTCCTCCAGCATTCTGTGCACCTTGGTATTACTTTCTAATATTCTCTCCTGGTTCCCACACCCCTGCTGAGTTAGTTTAAACTCTCTCCAACAGCACTAGCAAAACGTCCCGCAAGGAACTCAGTCCCAGCTCTGTTCAGCTGTATCCCGTTCTGCTTGTACAGGTGCCATCTCCCCGAAAGCCAGTCCCAGTGTCCCAGGGATTTAAAGCCTTCTCTCCTGCACCATCTTTCCATCTGTCTTATCTTCCTATTTCTGCACGCACTTGCACATGGCAGTAGGAGTAATCCGGAGATTACTACTTTAGAGGCCCTGTTTGCTAATTTTCTACCGAGCTTCCTAAATTCTAATTGCAGGATCACATCCCCCCTTCCTTCCTATGTCATTAGTATCAATCTGAACCATGACCTCTGGCTGTTCACCCTCCCCCTCAAGAATGTCCTGCAACCGTTCTGTGACATATTTGACCCTAGCACCAGGGAGGCAACAAACCATCCTGGAGTCACGTTGACAGCTGCAGGAATGACTGTCTGCTCCGCTAACTAAAGAATCCCCTATCAGCACTGCCCTTCCACTCTTCTTCCTCCCCTCCTGTACAGCTGGGCCATTGGTGGTGTCACGGGCTTTGCTCTTGTTGCGCTCCTCCAAGCAGAGCAAAGATATAATGAGGCTTACGCTGCAACTTGCACTTTGGTGGAGCAAACCCATCGCGATGTTAAAAATGAGGATCCGGTGCCTGAACCGGTCTGGTGGAGCCATGCATTTCAGTCCACAGAGGGTGTCACGAATCAATGTGGCCTGCTCCGCCCTTCACCACCTAGTCCTGCAACGGGGAGAGGAGCTGGCTGAGGAGTAGATGGAGGAGCTGGAGGTCACTTCCGATGAGGAGGACGTCGATGGGGATGAGGATGAAGGCGAGGGTGATGGTGATGAGGCCATTGCACTGGCTAGACGAGGCAGCTGCACTCGGGAGGCCCTTATAGCCACTAGATTCTTGGAGGATGATGATGACATGCAGAGAGGAGACTCCATAGATCCTCACATTGCATCTGTGAACATTTGACTCCTGTCTGGCTGAAGGCAGTGCACATACCCTCTGTAATAAGGCTCCTGTGGTGGAGATGCAGTGGATGCCCATAGTCCCTACATTCCAGGAGGATGATGATGACATGCAATGGGGACACTCCGTAGATCCTCATATTGTTGTGTGCATGTCTGACTCCTGTCTGGCTGATGGCAGCTCGCTTGCACTCTATGAACAGGGTCATATCATGGAGATGCAGCCAGGAAACTTTAACTTCTCCTGATCCTATGGCATCCTTCGTGAGCTGACCCCCCTCAGGACCACACTGTCACTGGACACAGAAGCTGATGAAATGGGGGCCTCAAATGTGCTGAGAGCACACAGAGAGAATGTCAGAACTCTGTGACGCCTGCCCAGGAGAACCTGGCACCAATGATAAGCCCCATTGAGCTGCAGGCATGACTGATATGTCCAGGGACTGTGAAGGTGCCCCATCAGTGTGCTTGGAAGGTTGCACAAAGCACAGAGAGGAGACCCTGGACTGACACCTGCCTTTATCTTGTGCAGAAACCAAGCTTTCATATTTGAGTGACATGAACACTGCTCATCAGAACAAGGAACCATAGGCAGGGAGACATTCTTGGGAGTTCATACACATAGTGAACATTATGCACAAGCGATTAACACCCATGCTCAGCCTGTACAACTATACCAAGAAGTTGCTTGACCTAAATAGCCAAGTGGTTATGGTACTGAGCTTGTAAGCCCAAGATCAAGAGTTCAAAGCTCACAATGGCAAACTATGAAACAATGTAACTTCATCTGAAACAAATGGAAATGGGTTTGTAAAACAAGCTTGGCTTAAATAGCCAAGTGGGTATGGTACTGGGTTTGTAACCCCAAGATCAAGAGTTCAAATCTCACAATGGCAAACTGTGAAACGATGTAACTTCATCTGAATAGGAACAGATGGAAAAATGTGTTTGTACTTAAAAGAGTTACAACAAGTAGTTGCTTGGCCTAAATAGCGAGGTGGTTATGGTAGTGGGTTTATAACCCCAAGATCAAGAGTTCAAATCTCACAATAGGAAACAATGTAACTTCATCTGAATAGGAACAGATGGAAACGTGTTTGTAAAAAATTTGAGCCATGTCTTCTCGGCTCAGCACCGTGCTGGACCACATGATCCACCCTGACCAGTCCTACAACGTCCCAGACCGAACAATTTATGATAACATCCATCTGGTCCGGACATCATCCACCATTCCCAGAGGGCTGGTCTGTCGAGCACCTTCCTGTCTCTCGATCAGGAGAAGGCGTTCAACAGGGTGGATCACGGATACTTACTCGGAACTCTGTGAGCGTTCGGGTTCGGGACGCATTTTGTCGCCCGGATCCGACTTCTGTACACCACCGCAGAGTGTCTAGTGAAGGTTAATGGGTCCCTGACGGCGCCCCTTCGCTTTGGGAGAGGGGTACGTCAGGGCTGCCCCCTGTCTGGCCAGTTGTATTCTATTTGTGTGGAGCCTTTCCTGCACCTCTTGCGGAGGAGGTTGTCGGGATTGGTTCTGCGCGGGTCGGGCATCGGGGTGGTCCTTTCGGCTTACGCCGATGACGTGCTCCTTATGTTTAGTGACCCGGCTGACCTGCGGAGGATGCGCGAGTGCCAGGAGGTCTACTCTGCCACTTCTTCTGCCAGGGTCAACTGGGGTAAATGTTCTGGACTCCTGATCGGTCAGTGGCAGATGGATCCCCTACCCAAGGAGCTCAGGCCTTTCACCTGGAGCAGGACCAGCCTCCTCTAGCTGGGGGTCCATCTCTGCCTCGCTGGGGAATCCTGGCCGGCAAACTGGCAGGAACTGGAGACGAAAGTCACCGCTCGCCTATGGCGCTGGACAGGACTGCTCCGAGTGCTATCTTACCGAGGTCGAGTTCTGGTCATAAACCAGCTGATCGCCGCCATGTTGTGGTATCGGCTGGTCACTTTGACCCCTCCCCCGGACTTTGTCACAAGAATCCAGAGATTGTTAGTCGACTTCTTCTGGGACAAAAGATTGCACTGGGTCGCTGCCGAGGTTCTGATTCTCCCACTTAGGGATGGTGGTCAGGCGCTAGTGTGCCTACGCACACAGGTGGCGACTTTCCGCCTTCAGACCCTGCAGCGATACCTCTACGTTGAGCCTCCTCCTAGATGGTGTGCCCTGACGAAGTATTTCTTCCGTCAGGTGCACGGCCTGAATTATGACGTGCAGCTCCTGTTTATAGAACAGCTGGGCCTCGGTGGCTCCTTGCAGGCGTTGCCCGTCTTTTACCAGGACCTGATCAAAGTCTGGAAAGTGGTCGCCTCGTGACGCAGCTCTCCCCCGTCAGGAGTAGTGACTATCGTCAGAGAGCCGCTGCTCAGGAATCCGCCCCTCCGTCCTTTTCAGTGGTTGGCGGAGAGGAGGGCTGTGGCCGCAGGGGTGACCAGGATCAGGGACGTGCTGGGTGGCAGAGGACTGGGCTGGATGCTCCCTCAGGAGTTGGTGCGACGCGCGTCTGTGAGTGTCCAGGTCGCAGCCGATGCCATCCAAGACCTGAGAACGGTTGTGCTCGGACCCGACGTTATTTTGGGTCTTGAGGTGGCCCAGGTGCGCGGTGGTCTTCAGTCTGAACGTTCCCCTGTTCGGACAGAATTCCACATTGGCCCCAAGCCCCGAACCCTCCCTCGGGTGCTGGTGCCCCACAATATGAGCCGCCTCGGGGACATGCCCTCTGTGCCTTTTGGCACGGCAAAGAGGGGCTTTTTGTACGGACTGCTGCTGCACACCTTCCATTTTCTCGCCCTTATCCGTCGACCGGACACGCCCTGGCGTGCCTTGTTGCCGTCCGGCGGCGGAGGCCCCCGATAGGAGGCCCTCTACAGAGGTGTCCTCCCCCTTTCTATCGGGGACCTGGGTTGGAGGGTGTTGCATGCAGCAGTCCACTATAATAAGAGGATGCATAGGTTCACGGACTGTCAGGACACGTGCCCTTTTTGCGGTCTTGTGGAGTCCGTGGACATGTATACATAGGGTGTTGTAGGCTGCACTCCCTTTTTAGTTATTTGAAAAATATTTTATTGATGTTTTGCTTGCACTTCAGCCCCACGCTCCTGATCTATGGGCACCCGGTGCGGAAGGGGGTCGGGAAGGAGGAGGACCTCCTCATGAACCTGCTCCTGGGCCTGGCCAAGTTGGCCATTAACAAGTCCAGGCAGCGGGCGATCGACGGGGGAGTCCCGCCCGATTGTTTGTCCCTCTTCCGCGGCTACATTCGCTGCCGGATGTCCCTGGAGAAGGAGCACGCGGTGTCTGCTGGCACTCTCGAGGTCTTCCGTGCTCGGTGGGCACCGCGGGGACTTGGTGTTTTGTTGACCCCTTTAATCACATTTTGATTTAAAGTTTGTAAGGTTCCTTTAAATTTTTGTCCTTGGTTTTACAGCTGACCTGAATTAGGGGCTGTGCCTGATTTATCCCAATTTTGTTGATTTGGTTTTCATTTAAAAGATTATCAATAGTTCATTTTCTTAATGATCTTGTTGAGGCAATTGTGAATTCAGTTTGTTGCTTGACACTGAGGAGAGAAGGTGTGTGTTTTTGGTGCTCCTCAGTGTTTCTGTGATTGATACTACTGCTGCTTTGGGTTTGTTGGTTCTGCTGCTGTTGCTGCTTCTGCTGCTGCTCCTCCAGTGCTGCTGCTGCTGTTGCTGCCTTGCCCCTGTGGTGCCAAAGGAGAGGGAGGGAGAGAAGAGAACAGTTGCTGCTGTTGCTACAGGACAGGAAGGCCAGGAGGCCAGGACTGAGTTGAAAAACAACATCCTAGGTGGGTGTCTGAACTGTGTATTTTTGTTTAAGGTGGGGGCAATTAAGGACTGTGTTTTGTAGGGGGAGGCAAGAAGACTGCCAGAGGGGTTGGGGAAGGAAGAGAGGGAGGGTTTGTGTGTGTGCTGAAACCATCTTTCTGCCACCCCTCCCCCAACCCAGCCTTTTCCTGGTAAGGCCAGCAGTAGCTGGTGAAGACATCGCCTCCCCCTGCCTGAAGAACATCAGGCCCCCACCCACCATCCATCCACCATCGAGGACACCCACCTGGACATTTACCTCTTTCCCTCCTGTGCCTCCCTGTCTTTTACTCCTCTCCCTCCTCTTCTCTCCTGCCTAAAAGAGGGGAGGTTGTTTCTACCTCTCTCCCCCACCCCCTTTCCTCCCTCGGGAGGAACACTACGTATATTTTTTTAAAAAAAAAGAACAAAATGGCCAATCCTTCCCGGGGTGGGCGTGGCTCTGGCCCTAAGGCCAATTCACCATCGCCTGTGGCCGGGCCCTCGAGGGCTAATGTGGAGGCGGTTTTGTCACCGGTGGCAGGGCCTCAAAAAAAGAAAACCTATGCGGGGGTGGCTGCTTCTGTGGCTCCAGCTGCTCCTGCTGCCCTGTCACCTTTCCGTCTCCTCACCAGGGCCCTTGGGGTAAAGAGCTATGCTCACCCTGAGATGACAATAGAGGCCTGCGTTAAGGCTATGGCTGGGGTCATCGGCCCCTCAGCCATTGTCGCAGCCTCTAAAATGTATGGGAAGGCCGTATTCCTCTTGAGGTCCGAGTGGGCGATGCACCTCTCCCTGCAAAAAGGACTCACTGTGGGCCGGACTTTTCTGGCGGTGGATCCCCTTGAGGCCAGCGCCCAGAGAATTATTATTTCGAACGCCCCACCTATTCTATCCAGTGAGCTCCTCCTCCCCCACCTTAATAAACTGGGGGAGGTCAGGTCGGGGGTTGCACCAATCCTGCTTGGCCTCAAAGACTCGGCCCTCCGCCATGTGTACTCCTTCCGGCACCAGGTATTTGTCCGCTTGGCCCAGGAGGAGTGCCTGGAGGGGACCTTTACTATCAATTTTGAGGGGACCGCCTATCGGGTCTTCTGGACCGTGGAGGGCGTGCGGTGCCATGCTTGTAAGGAGGCAGGGCATGTGAGGAAGAACTGCCCCGCCTCCAAGGCCACGAGCCCCACCCAAGCGGCCGCGGCTGGCACCGCCCCTCCTCCCCCCACCACCACTCCATCTCCCTCCCCGCAAGGGGAAGCAACGCCAGCAGCCACTGCCATCTCAGAGGAAGACCTGCAACCTGGAGGCGGCCCCTGAAACGTCCCAAAACCCCCAAACACCTGCAAGCACCGGCTCGGGGGAAAAAACATCATCCGGCCCCGGCGTCGTGTCTGCGTGTGCTCTCAGGTCCGTGGGCGCTAAGGCGCCGAGTGCTGGGCCCGGCGTCATCCCTGCGTGTGCTCCCGGGGCCGGCAGGGAAAAGACGCGGGACCCCGAGCCGGTTATAGAGAAACTTAAACCCCAGAGTGTGGAGTATCCGGGAGGGCTGGACAAGGAGGAGGGGGCCTCGGAGATGGAGGTCTCCCTAACCCCCAGCCTGACCTGGAAGAGACGTCACGCTTCGGAGGAGGAAGTGGGCGACGCCCAAACAAGAAGTTGGGTGTGTCCCTTCCCCCGATGAAGAGGTGGTGGCGTCTCCACCAAGTAAAACCTCGCCCTGTCCTCTGGGGGAACCCAAAACCCCTGCACCTACTCCCACCACTGTTCCCCCCGTCAACCTGCTGCAGTCCCCTGAACAGGGCCTCTCGGGGGTCACTGAGGGCACCTCCCTTGAGGTGGTGCCCGACTCAGGAACCCTCGATACCCCTGAGGTACCTTCTGGCTCGTCGGGGGACTGTAGCTTTCAAAATTTAAAAAATGTTAATGGGTCATTGGGTGGCGGTGAGAAGGAGGGCCTTCCCGCTCCCTCCCAAACCTTAGCACCGGGCGTCCTAGTTTTAGGTCAGGAGCTTGTCCTGAGCTCCCCGGATGACCCGGTGCCGGGAGGAGAGCGGGCATCAGAACTGCCGCTGCCCTCTGACCCAAAACCTTTAGAGGATACCAGAGAGGACCCCTCTGGCCTTGATCCTGGGGGTGGGATTGAGGTACATGTGGGGCCAGCTGGCAGCTCCGAATCAGCCCCCGTACTCAATGCGGGGGAGGGGTCGGAAGCTGGAGGCGACGACCTGGAGGAGGACGGGGTGTCCGTGGTGAGCGCTGGAGATTACGCGGAGTCGCTCTCAAGCGAGGCGGTGGATCCCCTGGTGCCCTCCACTGACTCCCCCGTCATCCCCCCCAAGGGAACTCCGGGACTTTTTGGCGAGTCATCGCGGTCGCCGAGACAGGGTTCAGTTGGCCTTGGACCGGTGGCATTCCTTTCCGCTGGTGTTCTGGTCTACTCGCGAGGCTCTCAAAGCTCCCGGGTTGGATAGGAACGCGCGGCGGAGGGTCCAAACGTTTCTCGCTGGGCTCCTGAAGGAGAGGAAGGACTTAAAAAATCCTCTTCTTTTTTATTTAAGCTGAAGGTTTGATGTACCTTTGACAATGAAGACGACTATAGCCAGCCTCAACATCCGCGGCAGCAGGGACGCACAGCGCAGGTTCCAGAACTTCTTGGTCCTCAGGGACGGGAAGTATGCGTTGTGCTTCCTGCAAGAAACCCATACGGTTCCGGGAGATGAAGCCACGTGGCTCCTGGAGTGGCGAGGGGGGGTCTACATGAGTCACCTAGCCTCCAATTCAGGCGGGGTGGCTAACTTGTTGGCCCCTCATTTTCAGCCGGAGATCTTGGGGGTCAAGGAGCCGGTGCCAGGCCGGTTGCTGCACCTGACTGTGCGTCTAGGGGGGGCGGTGCTTCACTTTGTGAATGTGTACGCTCCCCTGGGCACGCAGCAGCAAGCGAGCTTCTTTGAAGAAGTGTCCACTCATCTCGGCTCCATCGACGCTGGCGAGCGCATCGTCCTCAGGGGGGATTTTAATTGCACCCTCGGGGTCCGGGACCGTCACGGTACCCCGCACTGCACGTGAGGTGTGAGTAAGTTGCGGGACCTGGTTAGGTCCTTCGACTTAGTGGACATCTGGCGAAATCTCCATCCTGACTCCAGCGTGTTCACCTTTGTGTCACCTGGAGTCGGAGCGTCCAGACTCGACCGCCTTTACGTTTCGCAGGCGTACGTGTCCTGCGTTCCGGCTGCTTCTATACAGCAGGTTCCATGCACGGACCACCGTCTGGTGTGGGCGGAGCTCACTTCGTTCTGCGCTCGGAAGGGGTCCGCATACTGGCATTTTAACAACCTGTTGTTGGAGGACCAGTGCTTCCTGGTCTCGTTCCGTCGCTTCTGGGCCGGCTGGAGAAGGAAGCGGGGAGGCTTCCCCTCCTTGAGGCTATGGTGGGACGTGGGCAAGACTCACGTCCAAGTTTTCTGTCAAGATTATGCGAAGGGGTCGACAAAGAGATGCAAATCCAGGGTCGAGGAGTTGGAGAAGGAGGTGCTCGACCTGGAGGCACGTCTCCGTCAGCCTGATGCGGACCCGGCCCTGCGGTCGGTACGATGAGAAGAAGGGCACGCTGCGGGACCTGCAACTGGTCGGGTCTCGGGGCGCGTTCGTGATGTCACGGATCCGGTTCCTCAAGGCGATGGACCGCGGCTCCCCCTTCTTCTACTCGCTGGAAAAAAGGCACGGGGTCCATCAGCAGCTCTTTACGCTGCTGGCCGACGATGGATCCCTTGCCTCAGATGCGGAGGCATCAGGGCCATCACCCGAGATTACTACACTGCCCTGTTCTCTCCGGATCCGTCCAGTGAGGAAGCTTGCAGAGTTTTGTGGGAGGACCTGCCGCAGGTGGGCCCGGAGTGCGCCGGAAAGCTCGACTCCCCTATAAGTCTGGGGGAGCTGACCGGCGCACTCGACGGTCTTTCTAGGGGCAAAACCCCGGGACTAGATGGGCTGACCGTGGAGTTCTTCAGGGCGTTCTGGGACGTCTTGGGGAGCGACTTCGCGGGGGTCCTGGAGGAGAGCATTGCTACCGGGGAGATGCCCCTTTCGTGGCGCAGGGCCGTGATTGCCCTGCTGCCGAAGAAGGGGGATCTCCGCCTTCTTAAAAACTGGCGCCCGGTCTCCCTCCTCAGCACGGACTACAAAATCTTCGCCCGAGCCATGTCTTCTCGGCTCGGCACCGTGCTGGACCACATGATCCACCCTGACCAGTCCTACAACGTCCCGGACCGAACCATTTATGATAACATCCATCTAGTCCGGGACATCATCCACCATTCCCAGAGGGCTGGTCTGTCGAGCGCCTTCCTGTCTCTGGATCAGGAGAAGGCGTTCGACAGGGTGGATCACGGATACTTACTCGGAACTCTGCGAGCGTTCGGGAAGCATTTTGTCGCCCGGATCCGACTTCTGTACACCACCGCAGAGTGTCTAGTGAAGGTTAATGGGTCCCTGACGGCGCCCCTTTGCTTTGGGAGAGGGGTACGTCAGGGCTGCCCCCTGTCTGGCCAGTTGTATTCTATTTGTGTGGAGCCTTTCCTGCGCCTCTTGCGGAGGAGGTTGTCGGGATTGGTTCTGTGCGGGTCGGGCATCGGGGTGGTCCTTTCGGCTTACGCCGATGATGTGCTCCTTATGTTTAGTGACCCGGCTGACCTGCGGAGGATGCGCGAGTGCCAGGAGGTCTACTCTGCCGCTTCTTCTGCCAGGATCAACTGGGGTAAATGTTCTGGACTCCTGATCGGTCAGTGGCAGATGGATCCCCTACCCAAGGAGCTCAGGCCTTTCACCTGGAGCAGGACCAGCCTCCTCTACCTAGGGGTCCATCTCTGCCCCGCTGAGGAATCCTGGCCGGCAAACTGGCAGGAACTGGAGACGAAAGTCACCGCTCGCCTGTGGTGCTGGACAGGACTGCTCCGAGTGCTATCTTACCGAGGTAGAGTTCTGGTCATAAACCAGCTGATCGCCGCCATGTTGTGGTATCGGCTGGTCACTTTGACCCCTCCCCCGGACTTTGTCACAAGAATCCAGAGATTGTTAGTCGACTTCTTCTGGGACAAAAGATTGCACTGGGTCGCTGCCGAGGTTCTGAGTCTCCCGCTTAGGGAGGGTGGTCAGGCGCTAGTGTGCCTACGCACACAGGTGGCGACTTTCCGCCTTCAGACCCTGCAGCGATACCTCTACGTTGAGCCTCCTCCTAGATGGTGTGCCCTGACGATGTATTTCTTCCGTCAGGTGCACGGCCTGAATTATGACGTGCAGCTCCTGTTTATAGAACAGCTGGGCCTCGGTGGCTCCTTGCAGGCGTTGCCCGTCTTTTACCAGGACCTGATCAAAGTCTGGAAAGTGGTCGCCTCGTGACGCAGCTCTCCCCCGTCAGGAGTAGCGACTATCGTCAGAGAGCCGCTGCTCAGGAATCCGCCCCTCCGTCCTTTTCAGTGGTTGGCGGAGAGGAGGGCTGTGGCCGCAGGGGTGACCAGGATCAGGGACGTGCTGGGTGGCGGAGGACTGGGCTGGATGCTCCCGCAGGAGTTGGCGCGACGCGCGTCTGAGTGTCCAGGTCGCAGCCGACGCCATCCAAGACCTGAGAACGGTCGTGCTCGGACCCGACGTTATTTTGGGTCTTGAGGTGGCCCAGGTGCGCGGTGGTCTTCAGTCTGAACGTTCCTCTGTTCGGACAGAATTCCACATTGGCCCCAAGCCCCGAACCCTCCCTCGGGTGCTGGTGCCCCGCAATATGAGCCGCCTCGGGGACATGCCCTCCGTGCCTTTTGGCACGGCAAAGAGGGGCTTTTTGTACGGACTGCTGCTGCACACCTTCCATTTTCTCGCCCTTGACCATCGACCGGACACACCCTGGCGTGCCTTGTTGCCGTCCGGCGGCGGAGGCCCCCCATGGGAGGCCCTCTACGGAGGTGTCCTCCCCCTTTCTATCGGGGACCTGGGTTGGAGGGTGTTGCATGCAGCAGTCCCCTATAATAAGAGGATGCATAGGTTCACGGACTGTCAGGACACGTGCCCCTTTTGCGGTCTTGTGGAGTCCGTGGACCATGTATACATAGGGTGTTGTAGGCTGCACTCCCTTTTTAGTTATTTGAAAAACCTTTTATTGATGTTTTGCTTGCACTTCAGCCCCACGCTCCTGATCTATGGGCACCCGGTGCAGAAGGGGGTCGGGAAGGAGGAGGGCCTCCTCGTGAACCTGCTCCTGGGCCTGGCCAAGTTGGCCATTAACAGGTCCAGGCAGCGGGCGATCGACGGGGGAGTCCCGCCCGATTGTTTGTCCCTCTTCCGCGGCTACGTTCGCTGCCGGATGTCCCTGGAGAGGGAGCACGCGGTGTCTGCTGGCACTCTCGAGGCCTTCCGTGCTCGGTGGGCACCGCGGGGTCTGGGGTGTTTTGTTGACCCCTTTAATCACATTTTGATTTAAAGTTTGTAAGGTTCCTTTAAATTTTTGTCCTTGGTTTTACAGCTGACCTGAATTAGGGGCTGTGCCTGATTTATCCCAATTTTATTGATTTGGTTTTCATTTAAAAGATTATCAAGAGTTCAAATCTCACAATGGCAAGCTATGAAACAATGTAACTTCATCTGAATAGGAACAGATGGAAACGTGTTTGTACTCAAAAGAGTTACATCTTCTTAACCTCCCTAACCCTGCCACTACATCTTGGTGCTCCCCTGACATCCACAGCAGAGGTGGAGGCAACCTGCTGACTGCTACTATCTGTGATGACATTGACGGGCGTCCTCTGGAGGGCCGAGACCTGGAGTGCCCCAGCCTGCTTTCGGGGTCCTGCTGTGTGGCAGTGGCACCCTCCTTGGCCTGTGGAGCTGGAGCTGCTGGGGTCACAGAAAGAGGGGATTCGGATGGGCCAGACACTCCCAGATTCACCTGGGTGGATGGCCCTTGGGTGTGCACCTGCTGATCCTCCTCCCTATGGTCCAAGGGCCCCTGGCTGACTCCTTGAGGAGAAGAGGAAGCTGGAGTGAGATTGAGCTGACTCACACCCCTCTCGTGTTGACACTGTTGGAGGCCAACTATGGCATCAGCAATGGAGTTCAGCCCATGAAGCATTGCAGGACTGATGTCCTGGACCAAGGTCTCCATGGCGACCACCATCCTGCCAAGGTTGACCTCGGTATGTTGGCATGATGGTGCGATCACCTCGGACTGAAGGCGGATGGACTCCGCCATCGTCCCTTGCAATCCAAGGAGTGCAGTGGGCACCCCTTCCTGATGTTCCCGTGATTGTCTTTACAGCTCCAACAACTGTTTGAGGACCGAGTCCCAGAGGCTCATCACCTAACTCTGACTCAGCAGAACCCTTGCCTCCAGCAGTCTTCCAAGGGCCGCCAACCAAGGGTGTCCCTGTTTCCACCTACTGTGGAACTGCTTGTGTGCTGTGCTCACCAGATAATGAACCTGAACCTGTAGGTCCCGCCGATGTGTGTGTGGTTGCACTGGTGGAGGGTGTGATGGGTCTTCGCGGGTGCTGTCCTCAGAGTCCTCATCCCAGGTGCTGGCGGTGCTGGAGTCAGGGCCAAGCTTGACTGAGGGCAACATGGCAGATGTGCCTATTAGAAAAAATGGAGCTTATTTGTGCATGGCCGCCGTGGTACACAGAACAGTGGACTCACAGTTGAATTGCCAGACGGATGATCTGGTGCATGATCCTCACTTGGATGCTTGGTGCTGACCTTGCAGTCACCGCAGGAAAGCTCCAAGCCCTCTCCGGCCAGCTCTAGTGCACAGCCTTCGAAGGGCGTGAGGACCTTGATGTCCAGCACTCCACCGTACCGCCTCCTGCCACCCCGCCCTCACCACCCCCCACCCACCTCGGGTCTGGGACCTCTCCCTTTTATTGTGTGCGGTCTTGTCCTGCATAAAGACAGATGGAGAGAGTGCGGGCAAGGTGTTTGCCAGGCCAAATGAGAAGGATGCCAGGTGTACATGTGTGTGTGCTGAGTGGAGCCATGGACATGATGAGGAGATGAGGCCAGATGGAGATGTGAGGGTATGTGAGAGAATGGGCGGTGATGTCCCTTGAGCTGGCAGTGAGTGAGATGCCAGTGAATGTGTGATGGGCTTGTGAGTGTGTGAGTTTAGAATGATGAGATGGTTGACTTTCCTTGGCGGCATGGATGAGATCGTTCATCCCCTTTCTGCACTGGATGGCCGACCTCCTGTGGGCAGCATTGGCACTGACCAGCGCTGCCACCACCTCCCAGGCCGGATTAATGATGCTGCTGCCCCTCATGCAGACAGACAGAACATCACAGCGGGACTCCACAGCATCTAAAATGCATTCCAGGTATGCGTCGCTGAATCAGGGGGCTGCAGTCTTCTTGCCTTTCCAGGCCATGTCTTCTGTGCAGCAGTCCTGGGTTGGAAGCACTGAGGGGTGTGCGCATGGCTGCACTTTAAATATGACACCCGGTGTGAGGAAGCGGCGAGGTGACGACCTGGTGGGCGAATAGGAGGCTGCCCGCCAGCGAAACGGCGTGTTTCCCGGGAATGCATGATTAATGAGGCGGGATTGGGGTGATACGGTGTGAAAAGCCGCCCTTGTGGCCGGCGGGTAAAATGCCCCTTTTCTTGCCCACTACCGCACTTAGTGCAAATCTGGGACAATTCCGCCATGTGTTTCAAAGGTTTCTTGTAAATGTACTTTTTAAATTTCATTTATTGTATTGTTCATAATTATAAATGTTCATTGTTCTTTTATCAGGCTCTGCATCTCAGAATTTTCTGTGAAATTTTTAACTTGCTTTACCAAAGTCCAACAGATACTTTGGCTTCATTGCTCTCGGTAGACGACAGCTGTAAATGCCTATTTTTTTTAAAAGATTTTCTTACTTTATTAGATTGTTTGGTTGCATCAGCCTCAAGGGTTGATCCTGTGATTCTCTGATAGCAGCAAGGTGCTGAGTCCAAATAGGATGTGGTTCAGAGAATGGGGTCTAGCTATCTCTTTCTCATTCATCCTGCAATTACTGTCCACTGTGAGTGTAAGATCACAGCACCACACCTGCAGTGTATACACAGGATTCAGTGTCTAAAGTGAATGCACATGATAAATAGTGAGTGAGCTTTTCTGAGTGGCTGAGTTCACAGACAACCCTGGGGAACAGTTCCGTCTAGTAACCGTGCAACTGACGTGCAGTACTCAGCCTATCAATTACATCATCACCTGATGCATTTCATGTTGTGCCAATAACAACTTATACTTATATAGTGCCTTTAGCATCAGAGGAACCTTATGAAACAAAACATGACACTAAGCAACATAAGAAGATATTAGAACAGATGATGCAAAGCTTGGACAAAGAGGCAAATAGTGTCTTAAAGGAGGAATGTGAGGTAGAGAGACTGAGAGGTGTAGGGAGGGAATTCCATAGCTAAGGCCCTAGGCAACTGAAACATGGCTACCAATGGTGGAGCAATTAAAATGAGGGATGCTCAAGAATTAAATGAATGCAAACATCTTGAATCCAGTTGTGACTTTGGATTACAGACTTGGATAGAGACAAAGTCATGGAGGGGTTTGAATGATATAATCATACAGTGGTTACAGCATGTTGTGTCTGTGCCAGCTCTCTTCAAGAGCAACTCAGCTGGTCGAGCATAGCATCAACTTGGAAATGCTGGGGAAAACAAGGATGACAATTTTAAAATCAAGATGTTGCTTCGTTAGGGCCAATGTAGGTTAGTGAGCACAGGGGTGGTAGGTGAGCAGGACTTGCTGTGAGTTAAGACACAGGCAGCAAAGCTTTGGATGACCTCAAGTTTATGGAGGGTAGAATGTGGGAGACCAGCCAGAAGTGCATCGGAATAGTCAAGCCTAGAGATAACAAAAGCAGGGATGAGAGATTCAGCAGCAGATGAGCTGAGGCAGGGGCACAACTGAGTGATGTTAGAGAGGTGGAAATAGGCAGTCTTAGTGATATGGCATGGCTATGTAGTCCATATCTTAGTGATATGGCATGGATATGTAGTCCATATCTTAGTGATATGGCTTAGATATGTTGTCAGAAGCTCATCATGGGGTCAAATATGATGTCATTGCAAGCAGACAGGTTTGGTCTCAGGCTGCTGCATGAGAGAGGGATGGAAAGTTCATAGCTAAGGAATGGAGTTTGGAGCAGGGGCCATACACAACGGCTTCTGTCTTCCCAATGTTTAATGCCAGTTTTGAATAATTATTCTGCTCAAATGGGGCAAAATATCACCAAAGTCTATTGTGTTCTTTTTAGGAACCTGCTGTTGTCTTGTCCTATGTTGTGTTTTAAAAATGACACAGCAAATAGAAGACTAAGAACTTGCATTCATGTAGCACCTTGGGTCATCCTAAAATGCTTCACAAGGAAGGATATACTTTTGAGGTGTAGCTTCTCTTGTAATGTAAGAAAATACAGCAACCAATTTGTACACAGCAAAGTCCCACAGGATAAATGGCTAAATAATCTGTTTCACTGTTGTTAGTTAAGGATTAAGTGTTGGCCAGGACACTGGTAATACTCCCTGGCTCTTGTTCAAATAGTGCCATGATTTTTTTTTCTCTATCCACTTGCAAACACAGGCAAGATTTTGATTCATTATATCACCTGAAAGTCAGTCGCCTCTGTTAGGGCAGCACACTGGGAAATGGTGGTGTAGTGGTGATATCACTGGATTAGTAATCCAGAGGTCCGGGCTAATGTCCTGGAGGCACATGTTCATGGCAGCTGGTGGAATTTAAATTCAACTAATAAATCTGGAATTGAAAGCTAGTTTCAGTAATGGTGACCATGAAAGTATCATCGATTGTAGCAAAAAACCCATCTGGTTCGCTAATGCCCTTTAGGGAAGGAAATCTACCACCCTTATCTGGTCTGGCCTACACGCGATTCCAGATCCACATATAGGTGACTCTTAATTTCCCTCTGAAATGGCCTGGCAAGCCATTCAATTCAAGGGATGAGCAACAAATGCTGACCATGAAAAAATTTTAAAAAACCTTCATGACTGCACTGAAGTGTTAAACTAGATTATCAATATCCCTAGTTATCTCTGGTGTGAAAGTATTTGCATACAGGGTCTAACACCATAGGGCTGATTTTTACCCACTCTGTTCAATTTAAATTTTAAAATTCTCATTCTTCTTTGCAAATCCCCCCATGGCCTTGCACCTTCCTAATCCTGTAATCTTCTCCGGCCCCAGAATACTCCAAGATAGCTGCACTTATCTAGATCTGGCCTTCAAAATATCCCAATTTTAACTGCTCCACCTTGCCTTCAGTTGCCTTCAACCTAAGCTGTGGAATTAGGTCCTTACACCTCACTGACCTTCTACCTGCTTCTCCTCCTTAAAATGCTCTTGAAAACCTAGCTTTTTGACTAGGCTTGAGGTCATCTATCCTAATGTCGCCTTACATGGCTTGGTGCCAAATCTTGCTCCTGAGAGATACCTTGGGATGTTTTATTAAGTTAAAGGCATGATTTGAATAGAAGTTGTTGTTTTTGTTGTTGCAGATGGGATGATAGGGGCCTGCTTACGCTGGTACTCAGCTGCTGAGATCTTGGGGAAGCATTTCCGTGGGCTGCACTAAAAACCCAAGCAATATTAAATTCCTTTTATTTTTGTGGAGGCAGGAGTGCTCATCATGGGCTCACAAAACAACTCAAGTCGCTGCTGGCCCATGCAAGACCACCCCTTCCCCAAGCCCCCCCAGAATTTCTTCCTTTTCCCATTTGCCCTCTGAATGTCACTCAGTTCAGTATGGGCACAGATCAGTTTACTGCCCTCCCACCACCAGTGGGCAGCCTGTAATTGAGTAAGTGAGGTGAGAGTGACTGCCGTTGACATCAAGGCCACATTTGACCAGTGTGGCATCAAGGAGCCCTAGCAAAACTGGAGTCAATGGGAATCGTGGGAAAACTCTCCGTTTGTTGGGGTCATACCGAGCACAAAAACGATGGTTGAGGTTGTTGGAGGTCAATCAGCTCAGTCCTGGGACATCACTGCAGGAGTTCCTTGGGCAATGTCTTAGGCCTAACCATCTTCAGCTGCTTCATCAATGACCTTCCCTCCATCATAGGGTCAGAAGTGGGGCTGTTCGCTGATGATTGCACAATGGTCAGTACCATTCATGAATCCTCAGATATTGAAGCAGCCCGTGTCCAAATGCAGCAAGACCTGGACAACATTCTGGATTGGGCTGATAAATGGCAAGTAACATTCGTACCACACAAGTGTCAGGGGATGACCATTTCCAACAACAAGTGGACATCCCATATAAACATGCCAAGCCCATTTCAAGACCTTCCCCTTTGGAGAATAAAGAGGAGACTCATGACCAAGTACTAAGGGCTCGGTTGGATAAAAAAGTGCTGCATGATAAACAGGCACCTACAACTGAAGAACTCAGTAAAATGTTTTATACAACAAAGCACCGCTGGTATCCAGTTGGGCAGTACCACAAGCCGAGGATTAAAACTAATCCCCCAAAAGACAGAAATGACTTTCATCTCTGGAATTGCCTCAGCTACTGATGCGTCCCACTGGTTTCAATCGTAAGCAGTATTTTCATGTCTGAACTGTTTAGAAGCAGTCTTGCATGCAAAAGTGAAGTCCCTTCCAACGAAGGAATGTAAGGAGCCTGTTGTCACCAGTTTGCTATGTTAACATAATAAAATTTTAAAATAAAAAAAAACATCACCCCTTGACATTCAATGGCATTACCATCACTGAATCCCCCACTATCAACATCCTGGAGGTTACCATAGAACAAAAACTGGACTGGACCAGCCATATAAATATTGTAGCTATAAGGCAAGGTCAGAGGCTAGGAAACCTCCAGTGAGTAACTCATCTTCTGACTCCCCAAAGTCTGTCCATCATCTACAAGGCGCAAATCAAGAATGTGATGGAATACTGAAAGAAAAATAAAAGTTGCTGGAAAAACTCAGCAGGTCTGACAGCATCTGTGGGGAGAAAGACAGTGTTAACGTTTCGACTCCAGATGACTCTTCTTCAGACTTGCTGAGTTTATCCAGCAATTTTTGTTTTTGTTTCAGATTTCCAGCATCCACAGTATTTTGCTTTTACCTATGTGATGGAATACTCTCCATTTGGTTGGATGAATGCAGTTCCCACAACACTCTAAAAGGTTGACACCATCCAGGATAAAGCAGCCACTTGATTGGCACCCTGTCCACCACCTCAACATTCACTCCCTCCATCACCAACACGCAGTAGCAGCAGTGTGTACCATCTACAAGATGCATTGCAGCACTTCGCCAAGGCTCCTTTGACAGCACCTTCCATCTAGAAGGACAAGGGCAGCAGATGCATGAGAATACCACCACCTGCAAGTTCCCCTCCAAGTCACTCACCATCCTGACTTGGAAATATATCGGCATTTCTTTACTGTTGTTGGGTCAAAATCCTGGAACTCCCATCCTAACAGCACCGCCTGGTGTTCCTACAACAGATCGACTACAGTGGTTCAAGGAGGCAGCTCACCACCACCTTCTCAAGGGCCATTAGGGATGGATAATAAAAGCTGGTTCAGCCAGTGACACCCACATCCCACGATCGAATATAAAAAAAAAAAACTGAGGCCCAGGCCTTCTCAGATTGAAAATGTTTGATAGCCAAAACTGTGCTAGCAGTTTGCTAGAAAGGTCATTGGTTCACGTTGACTCGATGATTGAATTTCTGTTTTCATTGCATGGAATTTTGAGATTTTTATCAGTAATATGGGATCAAATTCAATTTCAGAATTTTTTCTGTCAGGACCACAAACCAACGGCCTTATTTATTATTTATATGTAGATAATAAAAATAAATGGTTGGATTGGTTAGCCTGCTGACTTTCTGGGCAAAGAGCAGCACTGTGTCTGTTTAAAGGAATAATGAATGCTAGGAAATGGGCAAGCTTCAGAGATTTCTTCCCCTGCTAAGAGCAAATAGGAACATATGTGAACTGCCAAGGGGAGAATGGATATTTACTGCCATTTCTTGTTGGATAAAAAGTAAGGCCTGTTGATTCCAGAATAATTGTCACCTAACAAAATTTGTATGGGAAGCAAATTCAGAAAGTTTAAGTGCCTGTGAAATAATGTTCTGTCAACCAACAGTTAACTCATTTTCCTTAAAGACTTTGGTGCAGGTGCTTCGGAGAGGTATAAGAAAAAAATGGGCACTAAGCCAAAGAAACCAAAAGCTTGATCAAAGAGCTGGGCTTTAAGGAGGATTTTACAGGAGGAGAGGAAGAGATGAAAAGGTTTAGGGAGTCCTAGTTGGCTAAAGACAGCCATCAATGGTTTAGTTCAACTAAGGTGATACCTTCACTAAGGTCATCAGGAAAACATTTTAAACAGAAGCAAATAAAACTAACTTTTTACAAATGTCAGAAAATGTGCTCTAAAAGATTTTTAAAATTAAAGTCATCTTAACACAGATAAAAAATGGAGAGTCATATATCAACTTGATAGAAGATATAAAAATGCTTGGACTCTCTGATTGGCCATGTTAAGTCTCCTGTTCAATAGCTTTGGGGTATGGGACAATAATACACAATTTTACATAAGGTTGAAGAGAATCCAGATTTTATTGTTCAATTAGTCAGCATACTCTGTTTTCTCCTTATAAGGAAAGATAAAGCCCCAGTATTTACAGTGAGGTGGGGAGGGTGCATCAGAAGCCGAAAATGGCTGAAAACCTGACCAATGGCAAAGAGATGGAGGATCTGCCAATCTTAATACTAGGATCTCATTATCATATTTTTGTTTTCTCGGACCTGGCAGCCAGCCCTCTCAAATACTGTGTTTTCAATTCCGATTTCCAGCATTTTAGTGTTTTCTTTTGCTGTAGCTCAAGCCTAAATTTTCGCTCCTGATTCGGGAGCGCAGAGCCTGGAAACTATCAGAATCTTCAGCTTTGCGGGTTGGCGTGGGCTGGGGGATAACAGGAGTGGGGCCCGCACATGTAAGTCAGACCAAGTAAGGATGGCAGATTTCCTTCCCTGAAGGGCTTAAGAGGACCAGTTGGGTCATTACAAAAAATCAACAATGGTTTCATGGTCACTATTACTGAGTCTAACTTTTCAATTCCGGATTATTAATTGACATTAAATTTGATTAGCTGCTGTGGTGGGGTTCGAAACCTTGCCTGCAGAGCATTAGCCTGGGGTTCTGAATTACAGTGACATTACCACGACACCATTGGCTCCCCCAAACTTAACCAAAATGCTTATTTTTTTAAAGGGATTAAGTAGTTGAAGGAATTTAAATCTCTTGAATGGGGTTTTTTAATCAATAGAAATGCTTCTTTTAAATAAAGTCTGCAGTAATACCTAGAACTTTATTGTATTTCATCTCAGCATAGCCCCTGAGTTTCTGATGAGCAGTGTCCGTGTCACTCAGATGTGAAACTTTGGTTCCTGCACAATATAAAGGCAGGTGTCTTAGTCCAGGGCCTCTTCCCTGTGCAGTGTGTAACATTCAGACCAAAGTGATGGTCCAGCCTCACACTCACAGGACACATTAGTTTTGCCTGCACCTTGATGGTGTTTGTCATTGCTGCCAGCATGTCATGGGCAGGCGTCACAGCGTTCCATCATTCTCTCTGTATGCTCTCAGCACTTTTAAGGTGGGGCTGGTCCCCCATCTCTTCAGCATCGGTGACCAGTGACACTGTGCTCCTGAAGGGGACAGATGCTGAAGGCTGACAAAGGATCAGGTGCTTTTAAAGTTTCATGGCTGCATGTCCATGATATGACCCTGATCACAGAGCGCAAGCAAGCTGCCCTCAGCCAGACAGGAGTCAGACATTCTCAGAGGCTGTGTGAAGACTTATAGAGTGTCCTCACTGCATGTTGTCATCATCCTCCTGGAATCGAGCAGCTATTAAGGCCAATGCTGCACCTCAAAGACAGCAGCCTTATCACAGAGGGTATGTGTGCTGCCATCAACCAGACTGGAATCAAATATTCACAGATGCACTATGAGGATCTATGGGGTCTCCTCACTACATGTTGTCATCATCCTCCACATTTCTAGCAACTGTGAGGGCCTCCCGAGCACACCTGCCTTGTCTGGTCAGTGTGAGGGCCTCATCGTCATCATTGTCACCTTCAAGGACCTCCTCACCCTCATCCCCATCAGCGTCCTCCTCATTGGAGGAGACCCCCAGCTCCTCCATCTCCTCCTCAGCCAGCTCATCTCCCCGCTGCATCGCCAAGTTGTAAAAATGGCAGCAGGTGATGATGATGCTTGGCACCCTCTGTGGACCATATTGCAGGGCTCCACCAGACCGGCCCAAGCACCAGGACCTCATTTTCATCATCCCAATGGTCTGCTCCAACAAGTTGCGAGTTGCAGCCAGAGCCTCATTATACCTTCGCTCTGCTGCAGTCTGAGGCCACTGCTAGATTGTCATCAGCCATGTCCTCTGCAAGCAGCTCTTGTCCCTGAGGAGCCATCTACAACCTCTGTGGACCCTGGAAGACATCAGGGATCTGTGACCTCTGAGAATATAGGGGCCGTGGACTCACTGGGAATCGTGTGCAGACCTATGTGTTTGTGGTGGTTGCACACCAACTGAACATTCAGTGAATGGAAGCCATTGTGGTTGACATAGTTGGCCATGTGTTGCAACAGAGATTTCAGCACTATGTGAGTGCAGTCAATGGCACCCTACACCTGTGGAAAAGTGAGATCTAGGTAAACCCCAGTGTTCTCGCATCCTGGCTCCCTGGTCCCGGGCAAAATGCACAAAGCTGTGTGTCCTTGTGAAGATGGCATCCATGACCTCATTGATGCATTTGTCAGTGGAGGCTTATGAGATCCCACAGAGGTCATCTGGTGGAATGCTAAAAGAAGCCACTGGCGTAAAAACTGAATGCCGTCGTCACTTTCACAGTTCATTCCCTCCATGTCCCTGTGGCACCAAATCTTGCAGCAGGTGTTAGATGTGACCAACCAGCTCCCTAGACATGTGCAGTCTTCAGTGACACTGGTCCTTGGTTTTCTGCAGGAATGAAGAGTGGCATCTATAGACCCTGGGTCTAGTTAGGTGTCAAATGGCGACATCTCACTGTGGCTTTTCAGCAATGTGTGCAGGAGCCCCAGCAAACCCTTCTTCCTGAGAGTGCTGTTCCTCCCTCTGCCCAGCCAGGTGCCTCCATCACTCTTTTCTCCGTCATCTTTGCTCTCTATATTGAGGCATACAACTAGGTCACCAGGCTCTTTGCTCCTGATATACCCCTGGTGCAGAATGAAAGTGAGAGATGCATGGGTTAATATGGGTGTACTAAGAACTTCTCTTGGTTAAGCCTGAAGGCTCCTTAATGCATCCCAGAGAGTGCTGGCCACCACTTGAATGGCCAGAGATTAGTGTGCTGCATGGCTGCCCGAAACCCCACCCACCTCTGCCCCACTCCACCTGACTGAATGGCGACAGCTTCGCCCACTGGACTGCGTGTTGTGCTCTCAGCTCAGGCACAGGCATTCTCCTAACCCACACTGCAAGGCTGCACTGTTAGCTTGGACCATGGGGGAGACTGGTCCAAACTGGGATGATGACATTGCAAGAGGCAGTGAGCACCTCCAGCAGTGACTGCTCCATGGCCAGCTTTAGCAAGGAGATTGTACAACGTGTCCAGTCGTCCAACTGTTCTGCAGTCCACTAAAACCCTCATTAGTTTGCGTTCTGTGCCTGAGGAGTAAAGAGCTCTGGAGCACTTGGTGGAAATTTCATGCCTCTGTGTTGCTTGAGTGAGCAGATAATTTAAAGACCCGACTCCAAGCATGTCAATGTGGCTGCGTCTGAACTGTCTCAGCTGCGGAGGAATGGTCACTTAATACAAGGTTTCCCTAATCGTGGCTGCTTCCCTCCTCCCCACTTGCACATGCTTGTGCACTACCTTCAACAGCTGGACAGCCCTTGCCCCAACACCACACTGTCAGCCGGCTGGGAAAAAGCGACTTGCCTGTGACATCACCCGAATACACAGTGCCTCAACCTTGAAGTCCAACAGTCAACCCTGGCAAGCGCTGCACAATGTTACTGTGCACTCACCTCTGAGTTCCCCTCGAAATGCAGCCCGCCAAGTGCACACCTTATATATACTGTTGTGAAATATGTCGGTGTGCAATCTTGCTGATGTGCTCTGATAATCCAGCATGATTCTGATAGGCTGGGATTATAATGATATGCAGGCATGTTACAAAGAGGTTCCCAATGTCCGATGGGAGAAACGCAGCCCGCCATTGACGAGCAGAGCAGACGTTTGCAAATTGGTTTCACGATGTGGTGAAACTGATTTGTGGCCTTCTCGCCATATTGTCCGCTCACGCTGCCAGATGCGCCCGATGCCAGCGGGCACGGAAAATTCCACCCCCAGTTTCATTCATAAAAGATTTCTGCCTTGTGTCAGTTTGTGAACTCTCTGCACTTGATTGTTATGCTTGGCAATACTTGTGGCTTTGCTGGAGCAGGCAGCAACCACCCCCCCCCGCCCCCCCCTCATCACTGGAGTGAGGTCTGGGACTTCAGTAACATCCTTGCAGTACCTGAGCTCCCCATGATTCCCTCATTTCTTTTGCACCAGTATAACCAGAAGCCGTCTCTACATCTCTTGCAAAGCAAGATGTGTCGGAGAAAGGTCATATTATAACAAGTTGTCCAAAGCCCGAACAGTCTTATCCAGGCTTTAAATGACTTCACCCCTTGAGCAGATGATAGACTGAAGTGAGATAACAATTCACTTATGGTTGCTATGGTAACCAATGTGGATAGTTGGGTCTTTAATATTTCAATTTCCCTTTCTGTGTCAGTGACTGCAAGAAGGATCCGGACCCACTTTTAATTTTAAAATACACTTAAATATAACATTCCCAAAAGCTTTCCATGGAAGCATCGTCAAAATTCCCAAAATGTGACATCAGTCTCTCAATTATGTCAGACTCCAATCTACCCAGGAATACAGAGGGTTAGCATTGAACAATGGGAAATAATAAAAATAAAACTGATGCTATATTTCTAAGATAAATGCAAAAAACTACGGATGCTGGAAATCCAAAACAAAAATAAAAATACCTGGAAAAACTCAGCAGGGTCTGGCAGCATCTGAGGAGAGGAACACAGTTAACGTTTCGAGTCCGTATGACCCTTCAACAGAACTAAGTAAAAATAGATAAGAGGTGACATATAAGCTGGTTTAAGGGGGTGGGGTAGAGCTGGATAGAGGGCCACTGATAGGTGGAGATAGCCAAAAGATGTCATAGACAAAAGGACAAAGAGGTGTTGAAGGTGGTGATATTATCTAAGGAATGTATTAATTAAGGGTAGAAAGCAGGACAAGCATGGTACAGATAGTCCTAGTGGGGGTGGGGTGAAGGAATCGAAAAAGGCTAAAAGGTAGAGATAAAACAATGGATGGAAATACATTTAAAAATAATGGAAATAGGTGGGAAAAGAAAAATCTATATAAGTTATTGGGAAAAAAAGGGGGGATCAGAAAGGGCGTAGGGATGGAGGAGAGAGTTCATCTAAAATTGTTGAACTCAATATTCAGTCCGGAAGGCTGTAAAGTGCCTAGTCAGAAGATGAGGTGCTGTTCCTCCCGTTTGCGTTGAGCTTCACTGGAACAATGCAGCAAGCCAAGGACAGACATGTGGGCATGAGAGCAGGGTGGAGTGTTGAAGTGGCAAGTGACAGGGAGGTCTGAGTCATTTCTAATGTTGGAGCTGGGATGCGAGTTTACTTTTTTTTTGCCTAAGTCTCGATATGTACAAAATATCCACTGTAAATACTCCTTATATTATAATTGATCTTTGAAGACAAAAGGAGATTAAAAAGAGGTGCGTTCCTTCAGTTTACAGTTTATATCTAAGAATCAAGGGGAATACAGGAACTAATAGAATGCTGGGAATTCCAGACCTCTGGAGGAAACCCCAGCAAATTTTGGCAACGCATCAATCAATGGCTGATAATCTCAAAAAGCTAGCAAAAGGCAGAGTTTATCCAAGAATGGAACTGGGAATCTGGCGTCATTTTTATTTCATCCAAAGATTTTACTTAGATTTTAATGTGGTAATCCAATTTGTAGAAATGGGTCAAGTCATCAGGTCTGAGAATCCAGGATAAATTACGAAAAAGTAAAATGTTGGCTTATAGAGTGCTGTATGCAGTAGGAGAGCCCAGAAAATGTAATCAAATGACAGACAACCAGAGAGAGTAAGCCTGAGGGTTGAGTTTTGCCTGGTCGCTACTTTGTAATAATGCAACAGCCTCAGTCAGGTGACTTTTGCCATCTCTTGGCTAGGCCACCGGATTAATTGAGCACAAGACATTATCAAAACATTTCCATTTTCCAGAGTGAATAAGGCCGGCAATGACCACCCACGAACTGAACTATTTCTGCTGCTACCTAAACATGAAGCACCATTTCTGGCACATCTGATTCAAATCTGCAGCCACCCTGGTCTCATTCAAATCTCTGTCCATTGCCACCTAACCTCCCTTCCCCCACTTGTGCCACTTAAAGGAGAATGCACAGGACAACTGCTTTGCATGAGGGAAAGAAATGGCTTGAAAGAAAAGTTATGATGGATATCATTAGAGTACAGGAATTCTAACATATATTCAGAATAAGGAAGACCTGTTTACCTCTGGCAAGCAGGTATCCATTGATTCTATACTGCTCCAGTGTGTTCACCGAGGAACAAAGTTCCTCTCAGCAGGAAAACATGAAACTATTTCTCTTCTATAAACAGAATCTGTTGCTTAGAAAGGAAATTAATTCTGTGAGTTTAGGATTGGTCTTAGATATTGGAGCCTCTTAGTATTTGCAATGTGCTCAGACAGGCACACTGAACACCGCCTGCAGCTTCAGTTCAGGTTGACTGCACTCCTTGTCAGGATGGTAAGACTTTCCACCAGTCTCCTGTCCCCCTGGTGCTGCACTGTTCACGTTTCTCGCTTTCTCGCCCCTGTCATCTCTGCTCCCTTTTGGCTCATTTGTGCAGGACGTTTCCTCCTGAAATCAGCGATGGAGAAACTCACTGTGACAAGTCTCCTGCACGTAAGACGTGGCTGCCAGGCCATCATGTCACAGCAGCTTCACAGCGTAAAATCCTACGTGCGAAAGAACCAAATTGAGCCCAAAGAGAGATGAAAAAATGTCAATCTGCTGAATTAGCCTCTGCTATTTATTTTTTCCATGCTACGTCTGGGTTTGGATCAATTGGGGAGAGTGGCTAAGCAAAGTGAATATGAGTATAATCTTACATAACTAACTATACCTGTGCTATTTGCATATATGCATAACAAGCCACAGTACTTACCTTTTAAACGCTTACCTCAGCTGTTTCGCACATCACTAACAACAGCCATTAGTAAACCTCATTTTGTTAGTTTCAAACCCTTTTCTGTGAAAAAAAGGTAACAAATTTGAAGCAGCTTCTGCACACAAAGGTATGATTTCAGTTACATCTGCTTTGTATTATGGAGGGTTGTCTGCAATGGTCAACTATCTTGGATTATCATTAACTGTAGCAGACGGACATGTCACTCAGACAAGCTAACATCTTTATTATACATATTCTTTCAGTATTTGTTATTCTTAATAATGATAGTGGATTGAAATTTCAAAAGAAATCAGTTTTCAACAGGAAGAAGCCATTATAAAGAACACTCAAGTATACAAAAAAATACTTATTTTTCTCTACTTCAGAATTGAATATTGCATGTTACAAAGGAGAACCTGTATTTGATTGAGCCTCAAAATTGATTTAGCCCATTCATCTAAGTAATTCATAAGGAGGCAAAACTTCTGATTTAATATATTAAAATTATTTGTATTATGTTTAGGCTTTCTCTCCTCCTTCTTTAAATGAGTTGTCCTGACAGATATCACAACACAGGTATAGAAAGCTACTTTCAGATCCTCCCTCCATAACTCCTTTCAAATTCTCCACACTGAAGATGCACAAGGCCATCTCCTCAATATGAGTAAGCTCTACCTTTGCTGAGAAGCACACATTCACGATGGTTGTGGGCAATTTCTCTCAAAAACATTGAGACATTAGAAATTGACCAAGGTCCCAGATAAAGACCCATGTGAACAGCCCATATCCTGATTTGTCAGCGTGTTATGCAATGCTCGCTGACTGTGGTGGCAGTGCCAGTTGTGAGCATGTCTTTGTACATTTTTTTTGCATAATTTACATTCAGTACATCATATGTAACATTATGATCTCATAACATTCAGCATCCCAGACAGTTGTGTCAACAGGAAATGAAATATGAACCACTCTCCCCTTCACTTCCCCTTTCGATTTGGTGTGGAATTGTTTATATGCGTTTTCAGGTAGTGTTTAGCTGGAGAATTTAATCTTTAAATTAGAATATAGTAAAAATCTGGAGGGATGTGAAAAGTTCGCGTAAGAAATATATTTAAAGACCATTACTTCCGCGCACTTCCTTAGGCTTTTATTTTAACAGAGTCCCCAGGATGATAAATATTCAATGATACCATTTTCTATCCAGTTAAATACATTTGTGAATAATCTTATCTACAAAAGTTCATTAAAAAATTATATATGATTGACTTGAAGCCATTATAAGAAATTTATATTGACCAATAATGGCCAATAATCAATTCCTTGATGACAGCTCATGCATACATTCATGATTCAAGAGCTGTAATGTGCATTATCTGTAATCAAGTGATTTCTAGAAAGTGCTTGATGGTGTAAAGCTCTGTCTTGCAGTTCATAGCTTGCCTTGCTTCAAGCACAGCCCAATGGTCATTCCAAAATAACATCTCCTCCATAATGGGTAAAATTTACTGTTAATGCTATCACACAAAGGCTTATTATTTTTGTGTAAATTCTTCTGTTTGCCATTTTAATGGCAGCATCAAACCATGTGAAATTGAGCACATTGGAATTCGATATAAGCATGTTCAGTATTTGTAAAATAATATCAGCAAGACTCTTTTGTACCCTTAAAGGTCATTACAGCTCACGAGCCAGGTTTTCCTTAGTTGGCCATGGTTATTTTCAAATTACCTGATTGGAGCATAAGGAGGAAAATCCAATCAGGAGAAATGCAAATCTTCAATGGAGACCTTCAGTTGAAGGGTCATGAGGACTCGAAATGTCAACTCTTTTCTTCTCCGCCGATGCTGCCAGACCTGCTGAGTTTTTCCAGGTAATTCTGTTTTTGTTTTGGATTTCCAGCATCCGCAGTTTTTTGTTTTTACCTCTGGATTTTATGTCCATTTAAATTAGTGGTTAATGAATCGTGCAGATTCCATTATAATTGTGTGAACCAACTTATTTTTTTTCATGGATCTTCCTAAATGATGATTTAACTGTGTCATCCTTCGCTCAGTGGTGAGATTGGTAACACACTTGCTTCTGAGTCCGAAGGTTGTGTGTTCAAGCCCCACTGTATAGATTTGAGCACATAATCTGACAATCCAGTGCAGAACTAAGGAGGTGCTGTCTTTTGAATGAGACATTAAATATCTGCCCTCTCAGCTGGGTGTAAGCAAACTTATGGCGTTGTTCAAGGAAGAGCAGGGACATTCTCCCAGGTGTCCTGGCCAATACTTATCTCTCAACCAACTTTAGTAAAACTGATTACCTGGTTATTAAAAAAAAGAAGAGTAATAAAATACCCTGCAGATCAAGCAGCATCTGTGGACAGAGAAACCGAATTAACGCCTGAAACATTGGGTGGGATCTTCTGTTCCCGGGCTTTGGTGAAATTTATTGGTGCCAGTGGACTCACAGTGGTGGGGCCAGAGAATGCCGCCAATTAACTTTGTTTCTATCTCCACAGATGCTGCCTGATCTGCTGAGCATTTCCAGCATTTTCTCTTTAATTTCAGGTTTCCAGCATTCATGGTATTTTGCTTTTGTTTTATTGGGCCATAACTTCCGAGCTCCCCAGCATCAGATTTGGGGGAGTACCCAATTGTCCAGGAGTACACTCTTCCTCTGGACAATTGCGCTATGCTGGGAACCATCTGAAAATGCGGTTTAAATCACAAACTTTGGATGGTTCTGCCGGGGTTACACCAATAGTTACTCAGAGAAAGTTAGAAGAATTAAAACCTCTTCTAACTTCTTGGTAACTATTGCAAAGGCTCAGACCGACCCCACGGGACTCCTCCACACCTCCAACCTCCCCCATCCCTATGGGACTCCCGCACATGTCCAAACCACCCCATGGGACTCCCCCACAACCCCCCAAATCCCTGACCACAGGCACCTCCCAGCCCCTCAACCTCTGACCTCTCAGCGCCCCTGACCTCTGAACAGCACCACATTCATTCCCTCCCAAACACTCTGGACCTTAGGCCCCCCACCCGCCCCGGACCTCGGAACTCCCCCACTCCCCACAGACCTCTGACTCCCCTACCCTTAACCCCCTTCCTCCGACTGACCTTCCCCCCCCAGACCCCAGAACTCCCTCCAACCTCCGGACCTCAGACATCCCCCACCAATCCCCACAGACTTCTAACTACCCCACCCCCACCGCCCCGGATCTCCGACCGACCTACCACTCCTGACCTCAGACCCCCACCTGGACCTCTGACCACACCCCACCCCACCACCAGACCTTTGACGACCCCCCACCCACCCCGACTTCTGGCCCACCCCCTTCTCCACACCCCCAACACCCAGAGCCCCCCACCGTGCACCCCCCCACACACACACCCCGCCCCAGGACGACGCAGACTCACCTCAACCTCCCCAAATCCTATACACTTACCTTAGACTCTTACCTTCTCCTTGGCCTGTCAATTTCACTGGCCCTTTAAACTTACCTGCTTTACGGCAGCAAGTGCTGCAAAAAGGGGGCGCGGCCTCCTTGAATTCCCCAGTGCTGCACTTTGCTGGGGCCTGAGAGGAATCTTTCGATGCAGGCCCCAAGCAGTTCTGACGAACGGAAGGGTCAATGCAATTTTCAAGCCCATGCAAGTGCCAGACATGTATATCTTCTAATTCCCGCAGGCCCGCACCTTCCGACGCTGGTAAGAGGTTACAGCCCATTTTCTCACTGCAATTTGCTGTGTGAAAATTGGCTGTGTCATATGTTACATTACCATGGAAACCACAATTCAAAATTGCTTATATAATGCAAAAACAGAGGCAAAATGCTGGAAATACACAAAAAGTCAGGCAGAATCCGTGGAGAGAGAAACAGAGTCAATAGCCAAGGTTTTCTTGTCCCAACACAAGGCCGAAGCCTGTTGGATGGACTTTAAAAATGATGGGTGGGACCCTGATCCAGGATTCCCATTGCCACTTCCAGCACCGGCAACTTTTATTGGCACGAGAAAGGCAGCAGGTTGGGAGCCCGCACTTTGCTGCCCCAAAATTGCTGGTACCATTGCAGAAGTGGGCTTTTCAGAACAATTTTGATGGAGTCAGGCCAGTTTTGGTAGGCAACGTGAATCACACCAGCACAATGGTTTTATGGTTGAACCATGGTTTTGAAGTGGATAATCTATTCTAATGCACATGAGGTGTAACTGTATGAAAGGTAAATGCAAAAAGTGTTGCCAACTTCATATGTCACGATGGAATGCTGTAGCATAAGTTATATCTGTTTTTACTACAATGAGTGATAATAGTACTTTGATATGGAAAGGTACATGACCATTAAATGGTTACTTCTGACAACTGGCAAGCTTTCAAGAGAAAGAATAGCATTTTGAAAGTCGTAAACCTTCATATGTATTAGAAAGATTATCTACTAGATAAAATACTATGCTGCAATTTTGAAAGGCTAACTCAGTTTGAAATCTATATAATTATATGAAATGCCCCATTGTTTCCATTTCTTGACTTGAAGCTCAGTCATCTGTTTGTCTGTTTCAAAGCTTTGTCAAATGGCTGAGCTTCTGGCCGTCTTCAAAAGTGCTAATGGATTTGGTTCAAGAGGGTTTGTTTACACAGTTGTTCAAGGAATATCAATTTGAATGCTTAGCTGTCTTTCAAGCCACTAGTGAATACTGCTCATGAGGTTTTGTTTACATAGTTGTTGAGAGGAATATCTTTATGAATGCTTGGTTACCTTTCAAACCACTTTTGGATTCTCCTCAGCAGGGGAGTGTGCGTTTACCTTGATAGACTTATGAGCTTCTGAAGAGAATTTTTTTTTAAGTGGCTCTTCAAGTAATGTTTGATTTTTTGACAGATTTATGAGTTGCTGAACAGAATAATATTTCTCGAGTAATGTTTGTTTATTTTGACAGATGAATGAGCTCCTGGAGTGGATTTTTTTTAAAGTGCCTATCAAGTAATTTATATTGATTCTGACAGATTTTTGAACTCTTCAAAGATTACCAATGTTATCATAGGGCTTGTGTGATATTTTAATAGTGGATTCTGGGTTAGTGGGTTGGGACAAAAGGGGAGTAAGGGGGTAAGTGGGATGAGGAGGTTAAGGAGGATGAGAGGAGGTGAGGGAGTGGTAATGGTGAGGGGCCATGAGGGAGTCGGGATAAGGGTTATGGGGGGGCTCATACTGATCTTCAGAACTGGGCCAATGTCTCCTTGAATGGAGGCAGGCCTTTTAACCTAGTCATATTGACATTGGCCTGCCTCTGTCTCCACCTACCTCACCTACGTCGGATGAAAATCCCGCCAGTAGACATGTCCAGGTAAGAGATGGGTTGTGACATTGGGAAACTTCCCAACTCCCGATTTCTGCCTAAAACATGAAAATCTGACCCAAGGTTTCAGGCCCGTGACCTTTATCAGAACCAAAATTACTTCATTGGCTGTAAATGCTTTGGGAGGTTCTTAGATCACCTAAGTTGCTAAATAAATTAAAGTTATTTCTATTTCTAATGTCCAATTGCAAAAGAGAAAAGACTGTCCTATTTCTTTTATTGAGAAGCTACAACACAAGGAGAAATGGATTAATTGGCAATATGTTAGCAAGGTCTAATCATTCTAATTATTAGTATAGCCCTTATCACATTGTCTGTAATAATTTCAAACATGTTGGGTGATTTTATAGAGTAGCTTCAAAATCTAAAGTAATTCCAAAATCTACCTCATTGTTGGCTACAGAACGTTACATTTAGGATTTTCCATCAAATAGACTCACCAACTGAACCGCATGAGATAGGAGACTCACAAGGGACTTCATGGTCACACACATTCAGTGCCATAAGGCCTACAGTTTCAGCGGAGTGCCTTCACAGATCTAATGAATGCTGAGATAACTTCACCTGTACAATATTATCTTTCTTCTTCTCACTTCTAGCAAGAAACAGCTATTTAAATTCCACAGACTGCAGAGAGAAGGAGGAATACAGAAAAAATGAAGATGAGAAAGAAGGGAAAGAGGAATAAGCATAAGAGAAGGAAAACTCATTAATACCTCTTGTCTCTCCTCTGGGACCCATGTGGCAGAATCAGCTTGCTACTTTGACACACCTTTATGTATCTTGCACAAGTGGATGCCTCAGGTATGCATAAAGTTAATGACCAATAATCTCATAGTGGGCTTCTAGAATGTTGACAGCTTTGCATTTGTACAATATCTGATATCTAGTAAAAATAGTTGGAATATAATCAGATGCAGCAATGTGACAATAACTATGAAGCTATGGCAAGATCGATATATTTTTATGGTAGAGTTGATAGCTCTGGGAACTGTAGTATGGTAATGTAGTGGTTATGGTTATGGGTTCAAATCCTGTCATGGCAAATTGTGAAGTTTAATTCAATATATCTGGTAATTTGTGGGCTGGCACAAGAAAAGAAATAGCCACGAAAATTGGTGTATTGTCTTAAAATCCAATTGCTTTTCCAAATTCCTAAAGGGAAGGAATCCTCCCTGCCCTATCCTATATGGGCTCTTAAGAATGTCAGTTGTCGTAAAAAGGCCCAACTGCAACTCCTCAGAGCATTAAATGCAGCCTTGCAAAATGTTATCCATATCCTGAGCACAAATTTTAAGAAAGGATGGAGAAGGTTGGATGGAAGAAAGAGCTTTCGTTTATAGAAGGACATAGCTAAGAAATAGGAAACCAAATATGAAGAAGAGTCATATGGACTCGAAACATTATCTCTGTCTTTCGCTCCACAGATGCTGCCAGACCTGCTAAGTTTTTCCAGCATTTTTGTTTTTGTTTCGGAAAGACCAGATCCAGGAGCAAGCAAGAAAGCGGGACCGAGAAATGGAGGCAGGTCCTGGTGAAGGGGACACAGTGAAATGGGGGCAGGTCCTGGTGAAGGGGACACAGTGAAATGGGGGCAGGGACTGGTGAAGTGGACACAGTGAAATGGGGGCAGGGACTGGTGAAGTGGACACAGTGAAATGGGGGCAGGTCCTGGTGAAGTGAGCACAATGAAATAGAGGCAGGTCCTGGTGAGGTGGATATAGTGAAATGGGGGCAGGTCCTGGTGAAGTGAACACAATGAAATAGAGGCAGGTCCTGGTGAGGTGGATATAGTGAAATGGGGGCAGGTCCTGGTGAAGTGGACACAGTGAAATAGAGGCAGGTCCTGGTGAGGTGGATATAGTGAAATGGGGGCAGGTCCTGGTGAAGTGAACACAATGAAATAGAGGCAGGTCCTGGTGAGGTGGATATAGTGAAATGGGGGCAGGTCCTGGTGAAGTGAACACAATGAAATAGAGGCAGGTCCTGGTGAGGTGGATATAGTGAAATGGGGGCAGGTCCTGGTGAAGTGGACACAGTGAAATAGGGGCAGGTCCTGGTGAAGTGAACACAATGAAATAGAGGCAGGTCCTGGTGAGGTGGATATAGTGAAATGGGGGCAGGTCCTGGTGAAGTGGACACAGTGAAATAGAGGCAGGTCCTGGTAAGGTGGATATAGTGAAATGGGGGCAGGTCCTGGTGAAGTGGACACAGTGAAATAGAGGCAGGTCCTGGTGAGGTGGATATAGTGAAATGGGGGCAGGTCCTGGTGAAGTGGACACAGTGAAATGGGGGTAGGTCCTGGTGAAGTGGACACAGTGAAATAGAGGCAGGTCCTGGTGAAGTGGACACAGTGAAATGCAAGCAGGTCCTGGTGAAGTGGACACAGTAACAGTCACTTGGGAAAGTAAGGATTTATTTAAATAAAATATGAGTTAATTCATTTCCGGAGATAAAAACAACCAAGATATACTTTGCAGGAATTATAGTGAATAAAGAGAAAGGACAAAAGAGCCTGAATCACAGAATTATGCCTCATTACAGGTTGCCACTAGATCAGCTTGTTCTCAACCATTGATCCAACTATCTTTGTACCCCGTGTATAATTTAACAATAATTGCACCCAAAGAGTGTTATAATATAAACCTTGAGGTGTTCTTCATTGATTTGGCCTAAAGAATGCTATAGTTGAATTTATCCACTCTTAGCTCTGCTCTCATTTTGTTTCAATGGGGTATAATTTTTGTTTTAATGTAAGTCTGCTAAATAACCCTAATTCTTTAGCACACCAGAACGTGACTTTTAGGGAAAAGTGTTGTTTTTCAAACCTTTCCCTAAGCACTCCTGAGCCAGCTGCCTCCTGCATATTATGTATGCATAATATCAAACACTTGACAGATATAATTGCTATGTTTGTATAACGTGGGAGCTAAATTAGAGTCCCAAATGAATTATGAAAGACAGTTTGTCTTCATTCAGACTGTGGTTTACGTGCACTACACAACCTTCTGAAGTGGTTGCACGCACAACAACAGCCTCAAATGTGGTGGGTGTTCTAGGTGAAACTGCTACCTGATGTCTAAATGAAGATTATTCTGCATAAGCCCAACAAGCTCCATTTCAATTAGCTCCTGACCATTCCTCATTTTCTATTATGAGTAGTAAAGACAAAGGTAAGATTTAGGGGTAGAGGGTGACTATGTTCTGTTCAAAGCATTCTTTCAATGTCTATGTAAGACATCATGGCACACTTGTGGCGCCAAGGTTTGGTGCTACAGAGATAGCCCACATCCAAACTGGGAGGCCTGAGAAGCACAAGGAATTAGTCCTCAAGCCTCATCCAGATATTCAATGTGAACCATTGGTATCTACGCACGCAGTTCGCCTGTTGGCAGAGATCAAATTTGGTCCATCTGCCACACTGGATCCCAGGTCATCCTGTGAGAGGGTTGGGGGTGGGGCGGATAAATCACGATGACTGTGAGATCAGCTAACACTTTTCCTCCTCCTTGTTCCATGGAAAGTTTTTATCAAAACCCTATTTTGATAAAGGTATCCTTTATTCACATACTGCAAAGAAAAAGTCCATTGCCCAAACTAACCTACCAGAATCAACAACCACAAGTTCAACCTTCCTCAATAGACTTGCTGAAATTGATTTTCATGTAACTTGGGCAAACATTGGTTGCAATAAGCACACTTCTATGATTTTCTGAGCCTGCTACTGCAGGCACTGGTGGTGCAGAAGGCCTACAAAATTGATAAAATGTTTGTAGCGATGAAATTCAGTGATGAAGTAACTGTGGCCTGTGAAAAAGGCAGCAGTTAATTTGTCACTGTAGCAATAAGTCTCCAATGAGCATTTGTTTCTTTTTGATTTGTCTCACATGTTGATGATGTGAAGAATATTTAGCAGTTGTTGATTTTTTTTTCTACCATGTGATTCCTATATCAGAGTGCAATTCAGTTCCCAGATAATAACAGCATTGAATGTGCAGAATAGAAAAAAGGTCTTTGCGCCCAAGTGATCCATGCCAGTATTTGTGCTCCACGTGCGCATCCTCCCATCCTCTGAAGTACCTGAACCCCTGCAATACATTTTATGTTCCCCATCCCCAGGCATCTATATAAGACAGACAATCCAGATTCAGACCACTGTACGAAAATTCAAATAACTTTGAACATATATGGCCTAGACAGTGCAGATCACCAGAGACACATTGCCAATGATCATAGGTAAACAGAAGCAATGTCAACTTCATTGTTCCCAAAGATGTTATTCAGCTCTCCTGCAAATCCAGTAAACATTGGAAATATACTCTGCCCGCATTAATCATTCGAGTCAGTCTATCTTACTACAGAAAAAATTCACACTAGTAACCACTCAGTAAGTGGAATGTCTATAGGCCATCAATAGTTTTGAGTGTTTATCATATGAATGGCTAGCCCATATAGACCAGGGCAGGCACCTGATTTGTCCTCCCTCCAATCTATGCCAAGGCAGGCAATCTCAGCCAGGGTGGCAATAAGGGGTTGTAGTTGGCCTAGGAACCCATGAGTTAGAGAGAAGAATTGACCAGTACTCACTCTCCTGATCATGCTTCAGCGATCCAGTGTCAGGCGAGGATGGAATCTCACCAAGGTGTGATGACTCCTGTGTTGAATAGCATGCTGTCAAAGTTAACACAGATATATTGGTCACATGGATAATGTAATAGAAAATGCCTGAAGAACTTGGAACTATGCTCCAGCAAAGAGGTAACAGCTTCAAAATAGTAAGGAAATAAAATTGGTGAGAGAAAAATACAAATTGTTTAAGACTTAACTTAGAATGCTTGAAGGTCACATTATCTCAGTCGGTGTCTGAAAAAGAGAGAGGGACCCATCACAGAATTAGTGAATGTGTGGAGTTAATGATATCAGAGCAAGCTTCATTCAAAGCATCCCACACCGGACAACCTACTTCTTTTCACATGAGCATCTAGATATCTGGTAATGAAAGGTTAGATGATCAAATAACCCATGAAATAATTGGTTTCAATCTTGTTTGAGTTGTGCTCAAACCTGGATTAATAGTTTACTAGACTTCATTATGTGTTTTTTTTTCATTCCCATACCAGCATTATAGTCTTTCTGATTAAGATCTAATTAAGGTAATTTACTGTTAACTTATAGCAAATTATGGTCAGTCTTAGACTCTGGACATGGGCCCGCTGAGGATTGGGTTACGGCTGCCCAGTGCCATTTCATTTAGACTATTGCAGCTGGCAGAGGGAGTGGATTAATTATCCTCACTTTAGTCCTGGGCTGATTTCAACTATAGATTCAAGAGCTGAAGGGACAGCATACTAAAATTGTGAGCCCCCCCATTCCTTAAAACCAAGGTGAAAGTGGAGAGGGGGTGCAGCTATTCATCATCCAGCATATTCCCCCAGAGCTGAGTTACAGTAGTGCCTGCTTTACAGGAGCTGTGCCCATTTCACAACATGTCGGGTAGGAACATAATGCTTCATATAGTCTAATGTCCCACTATATTGAAAAACAGACTCATTTGTATTGCAGCCTACAAGCTAGTTTAGGTTAATCTGTCAGAGCTACAAATCCCTATTATGTTCTTTTAGCATAATGTAATAACCATAATAGCACCAAATAACAAGGTTGCAACTTATTTTGGATAATGAACAAAACATATGTATACATTATATTTTCCAACTTCCCTTTCCACCAGTCAGAGAAATTGCATCTCCTTTCCACAGCCTAGTCCATCTAATTCATTTCAGTATACAGAGATGTATTATATTGAGATGTTTCATTTCAATTTCCATCTGCACTCAACGTGAATTCACTGTGTGAAACACTTTGAGACGTTACAACATTATGAGAAGGTGTTGTGTAAATGCAATGTTTTACTGCAGTTATATTAAACTGAACATCTTTTTGGACATTAATGGCAGTTAGAACTCTGTTCATCCTTTTAGGGTGAAAGCTTATTTCAGTTAAAGTTACAGAACTATCAATATCCATTCAAACACAAAGGATTTTGCTAAGTTTCACATCCTATTGTTTGTATTTATTGAATTTTGAAAAACTTTTGATTGAATAGCGTGTGTTGAAACCTTCACTGATGCGGAGAAGATTCTCACTTGAAAGAGTTACTCAGTCTGACATTGTGAGAGCAACGAATTAATAAATAAATAGAATTCTAAAAGAACATGGAACACATCAAACCTGTCTCTTCCAGAGGACTGTATAGAAATGACACTCTTATAAATTTTTCCATTAGTTATATTATGTAATTCTATGGAAGAGAAATTTATTCCTAACTCTTGAATGTAACTGAGTGAAAATTACAGGATAATATTTAATATCACAACATACAGCCCTGAAATTACACTATGGGATACTTGTGCAAATGCTTAAGTTGTTTAACTGAAATTCCTCTCCCTGTTTTTTTTAGCAGAAGCATTAAGTCAAAATGGGTTTAAGACTCTGCTAACACAGCAGAGAAGAGGCTTTCAGGTGGACCAGCCCCATGCATGGAGGCTTGTGTCCCAATGTAATTTCGGAGTTTGCATTACCTAACTTTAACAAGGTGGAAGTAGAAATTGCACAGCGGTACAACAGGCAATTTCTTTCTAAGGCTGGGATTGCAACACATTGTTGGAACTGAGTGAGGCGACAGCTCTCAATGCTGACACTGACTCCAGTATTTTCTACTCTTGGTTTAAACAGCTCTGCATTTACAAATGACTCAGTTACAGATCTGTTGAACTGAAACGGCTGAGGAAATAGAAGTGGGTCACCAAATGGTAAATGGTTGCTTTCCCCAGTGCTTGCATCCCTCATATTATTAGTGCAGTTAGCACTTTGAGGCTCATTGGTCCAACCCCTGGGCCAGGCTGGTCATGTGTGCGGTGCTTTTAACGAAGCCTCAGAATCGATACATTGTGGCTGTTACTGTGCTACACAATGCTATAAATATTTTCATTAAGTGTTAGTGGGAACCCAGCCAATACTGCAGCAACGATTTATCATCCCATTTCTATAAAACCTCCAACACTGGATGATTAAAAACATATAGAACATTTAGTATATTCATAAGACATAAAACAGTCATTAAGTATGTACTTCTGAGTGGCTGTTGGCAAATTGGCAGCCTAAATAAATCAAAGTTTAACATTTCCAGCTACAATACACATGTAATTTTACTATAATAGTAATAAAATGTCAAAAGCCCTACAGATGTTTTGTTCACCAGTCAAAGAGTTTAAATACTATAGGCTAAACTGCCAATGATCCTATATTGATGCTGCCTCTGGTATTATTATACAGATGAAGCGTGAAACAGGAAGCAGGCCTTCCGCAGGGAAATGAGCAATGAGTTTTTACAGTAAGTGTCAAGTTGTTTCAAAAGTTATAATAAATCATTACGACGAGTGCCAACATTATGTCTGTCTTTTACTTTTCTTCCATTTTTATTGATGGATATCCTCTAAGGCCTTCCCCTACCACCACCCCACCACCTTGCCACCTTCCCACCCACATCTCCCCCCCCAACCCATAATATCCTTCATTTCACACATACCGGTTGCCAGTTTCCAAGTAAATAAAGTGAGTGTGTGCCTTATTCAGCCAGGTCTTGCTAAGTATATTATGCAACTGTGATCTAACAGGAGATACGAGTGCTGTGTCAACGGGATGACCCACCCATCATTTATTCCTCTTCACCATGTGGAAGGAGGTCAACTCTGAATATTTTCCTGAATAGTTCAAGTTCAACTTGGAGAGTCACTGACATTACCCAGAATGCACAGCAGTTTGGTACACTGATGAACCAGGCTAATCAACTTCAGGATATGTTCATTGTTCTTAATTACCAACATAAGTGATAACTGCGCAAAACTGGGCTGAGAGTTTACAGCCTTCCCCCACCTGCAGTGAATAGAAACTCAATGCCCACGAGCATGCAAGAAAAAGGAACAATGATTTCAAAAGGAAATTGGATAGGCACTTGAAGGAAATAAACTAGCAAGGCTATGGGGATAGAGGAGGGGAATGGAACTGACTGGATTGCTCTGCAGAGAGCAAGCATGATCTCAAGATTACAAGAACACAAGAGATAGGAATAGGAGTAGACCTCACACCCATTGAGCCTGCTCCGCCATTCAATATGATCAACTCCACTTTCCTGCCTGCTCCCCGTATCTCTAGATTCCCTGAGAGACCAAAATCCCAACCTTAAATATATTCATTGCTGAAGCATCCACAACCCTCTGGGGTAGAGAATTCCAAAGGTTCACAACCCTTGGAGTGAAGAAATTTCTCCTCATCTCAGTCCCCTTATCCTGTTTTAGATTCCCCAGTCAGCAGAAATAACTTCTCAAGCTCTTCAGAGCATTGCATGTTTGAGATCACCTCTCATTCTTCTAAATTTTAGAGTATATAAGCCCAAGTTAGTCAGCCTCTCTTCATAGGATAAACCTCCCATCATCTCAGGGACTAATCTAGTGAACCTACGCTGTACTGCCTCCAGTACAAGTACATCCTTCCTTAAATATGGAATGTGCTGAATGGTCTCCTTCTGTGACTGTAATGACTCTCTGACTCTATATCAGGAACTGAGGAACATGCTCACTAGGATTTTCTATGCATCCATGGACAGAATGGTGGGGAACACATGGCCAGAATACTGATATACATTCCTGGTCAGTGTGGGAATATGATCCTGTAAAATTTCATGTGTAGCCAACTTATGAAACTCCTTACCTCTCACAGTCATTCTTTCCTCTAATAATCTTCAGACTTTTGAATCTCCAGCTTGGCATAACTTAATTATAATGTTCTTGTTTTACGTCTTTCAACCTTGGTGATGGCCTGTACCATTGAGCCTTGTCCTTCATTTTAGCCCCTCAATTAAAAATGACTCAGGATGATGTGAAGGAAATCAAAACATGAAAGAGGCTCTCAGGCCAGCTGAATACCATGTAATAAATATGACAAAGCTCCAAGGTTATTGATATCAAGTAACATCCTGGAACTTGATATTCCATTAATTGATGTAACTGGGAGATGACTTACTTCCAATAAGTACTGTCAGACTTCCAAGGCCTAGATGAGCCAGACTTTCGACAGTTTGAAATTGGCAGGATGAAAACCATTTCTGTTCAGCTTCAGCCAGAAATATACAAGGGTTTGAATTTTCTACAGGTTCTCCAGATTGTCCATTGTAACTTTGACTGAAAACCAATGAAAATTCTGAAGAAATAATGTAAATGGCATTTGGATTTCCAGATTTTTGACCAAAGTTCCAGTTGATGATTGCGAGAGCTCCCACAGATATTTCTCCCTTTAGGAAATTGGTTCCATCTCCCATTCCAACTGTTTGCTCAGGCTGAACCTGTTGGTATACAATGCCTTATTTGACCCTGAGTTGAGCTTCAAGCCCCACGTTTGATCCAACACTAACTTTGCCTATCGCCATAACACTATCCACCTCCATCCCTACCTCACGTCGCCTCATTGAGTTTTCATCCACACCTTTGCAGACTCAAGGACTGATTTTTACAGCTGTTTTCTTAACATTCTAAGCAGCATAAACCTTAGCTCATCCAAATGTTTGCCACCTGGTAGTAAATTCAATACACTTATATTTTTATTATTATTCATTCATGGGATATGGGCTTCGCTGGCTGGGCCCATCCCTAGTAGCCCTTGAGAAGGTGGTGATGAGCTGCCTTCTTGAACCGCTGTAGTCCATGTGGTGTAGGTACACCCACAGAGCTGTTAGGAAGAGAGTTCCAGGATTTTCGCCCAGTGACAATGAAGGAACGGCGAGATATTTCTAGGTCAGGATGGTGAGTGACTTGGAGGGGAACTTCCAGGTGGTGGTCTTCCCATTTATCTCCTGCCCTTGTCCTTCTAGATGGTAGTGGTCGTTATCAATCCTGTCCTCTAGAGGGGCCCTAAATCAAATGGCGGACTGCTCAGTAATGTATGCAAGGGGCCTAAGACCTATAGTAGGTAGCCAACAAAGATATCTGAAAAATTTCTTGATGCATTTTTAGGCATCCTTGAAACACAGGGAAATGCAATGTATAACTTGTGCTTTTGAGCTCGATTCTGTGCCCCTAAAACAAGTACTGAGGGGTCCAATTTCTTCAGTTATGTGAGTGAGCTTTCCTTACTTATCAGGTGATGAGAGGTTGAATGGCTTCCCTCTTTTCTTTCTTGTTTGACCACAACAGGATTTCTTTTTTTTGAAAAAGGATATAATTGCCAATTCCATGGGTGTTTAACTATTTACATACTTTTACCATAACAGACATGATCATACAAGTTTTCTTGGAGCTTTTAAAAAGAAAAGAGGATAGTTTTATTGTACTTGACCCAGTTTAAGTAAAATAGAAAAGGAGATGCTTCAACTCTCCAGCGCACACACTCGAAATTTTCACATTCATATGAAAAGATTACAGGGTGGGAGGATAGGTAGAACAGTTTAGAGTCCAGTAAAATTAAAGCGATATACGGCTCTTAAAGATTGGTGACTTGGCTGGCTTCAGGGTCACCTCAATGATTCTGATGGTTTTGGTGTCAAGGCAGCTTAAAGATGTAAACAGACAATTTATCTGTTCTTCTGGAGACAGCAGCACTGGGTTGAGTTCTTTTTAAATTCTCTCTCTATGATACCTGGATAGTCAAAATCAGTGGACATAGATTAAAACTTGCAAGTTTGATGGAGAGAGAGAGGGAGAGAGAGGAAAGAAACCCACCCGGTTCTTGCTCTTTCAGCATTTTGGCTGCTTGTTCTGTTACGCAGGGAAAGCAGGTGGCTAAATGCACATAGGGTTGGCTTGTCACATGGCCTTCTCTTTCCCACTACCCAGTGACCCAAATGTGGTCATAGCTGCGGCAGTTCAAGAAGGCAGCTCACCACCACCTTCTCAAGGGCAACGAGGGATGGGCAAGAAATGCTGGCCCAGCCAGCAAAGCCCACATCCCACAAATGAAATTTTTATAAAAATTCATAATGATGTCGTTGCAAATGGACCTCTAGGTTGCTTGCAGCCCATCATTGGTTTGATTTTATGGGGGTGAATTTCCATAGGGGTGGGGTGCTCTCCCACTCATCCATGGAATTTTGATGGAAAAGAGACACAGAAAATGTATCCAGGTTTTCCCCTTGGAACATACAATGGATGAGTGAGAGAACTCTTATGGAAACTGGCTCCCCATATATACCTGGTGTTACAAACCCTGTGGAGACTGATAACTTTTAAAAAGATATTTGAATTTCCAATGACTGACAGGAAGGATCACCTGACAAGATTTCAATTTTTAAGACTTTTAATGTAATAAACAAATTAAAATCAACATTATCTGAGCACAATTTATCAGGCTTTTATTCTAAACTACAGAAAAGATCCCCCATTCAAGTTTTAAAATGACCGAAAATCCCCTTCCACGGTTATATTTTACTCTGTCCCTTAAGTGGACATTTCATTCTCCAGAAGCCAGTCCAAAGCTATTCTTAGCTCCCATTGTTTGCTTCCTTTTCCCTTTTTCAACTAGATAACATCTAATACCCGTACTGACTTTCACTGTGAGAGTTACCCTGGAGATTCCTCCCTCTAGCCAAACATGGTCTCTTCAATCGGAGCATGAACTCCCAGCCCATTTTGTGCGGTGGACAATAGAAACTAGCTGCCTCTATCTCTCTGCTCTCTTTCTTTCTCTCAGATTCTTGCAGACTGAGCTGTCTATGAGGCTCAGGGATATGTTGAGAAAAATCCTGTAACCCAATACTACAATGACTTGCTATGCACTCTTCCCCTCTCAAAGCCCATCTCCATTGCAATATGAATCACATGGGTCTGGTATCCAGGTAAGAATGCTAATTAGCTACCCTTTAGGTGCCCAACTCCATTCTGTCTTGAAATTAAAAAGACAGTTTAAAGTATAACCGTTTATAAATCCTAACATGTCCTTGTGAGACTTGGAGACTAAGAGCAGAATTTTTAGGTCAGCCTGTGGGTACATGCCCAACCCGATCGGCCGTGAAATCGCTCGGGATAACATTGGGTGAGCGTCCCAAAATCATCCCGTGCTTGTGCGATATTTTGGTCAGCAGGTGTGAGCAAAAGTTGGAAACCTACCCGCCAACAATTAAGAGGCCAATTAAGGGAATTAAATTTGTTACTGTCTCCAATTTTTGTGGACCGTCCAGCCTTACGGTTGGTGGACAGGCATATCAGCCAGATAGACTTTACATTTTTCCACAAACCCATCCAATAAAAAATAAAAATATATGACAGAATTTTCATCATGTATATGTTCAGGTGACTGATGGTGATGCATGGACATTTTGTTTCCGATTTTAAAAGCTTTATTTATTGGTTTTAAAGTCTTCTGCTCCCTGAGGCAGCTCTCTGCCGTTAGGGAGCTTTCTCGCTGCACTCACCCACGCCCGCACTTATGTCAGTGCCCTTCCTCCTCCCGCCCCCATCCCAGCAGCGCTGAGCATTTCAGTGCGCACTTCACGCTGGCTAGCCGGGAACTGGCCAGCCAGTGTGAAATCGTGTTTGGGGGCTGATCGCAGTCGGTGGTCTGTTTCCCAGCCACTCCTGGGCCCTCCAGTCGTGCCCGCACACTGACCCAAAAATCCTGCCTAATACTCTACTCTCAGGCATCACTGATTCTCTTGCCATTGTCTACAGGTGTGGACATCTTGCATCTTCTTCCCAGTAAAACAACCTGCACCTATTTAACCTTTTAACAGCCAAGACACCCAAGCTTGTCATTGGGGAAGATTCAGAGCAGGTCACGTGACCCCTTTCATTCCACTATTTTATCCTAAATTAAAGACACAGTCCCAAAACATAACAATCTTCCAAACTTCATATCTGTAACACAGAGCAACTTTGGAATACATACTCACTGTAACATAATGCAGCAGTGGGTGCTTTCATGAATACTACAAGAAAAAAATCAAAAAATGGTGTCTGCAGTGTATGGAGTTGAAGTTTTTCCTCATCTTGCCCCTTTTCTGGAAGGAAAATGAGGAAAATTGTACGAATTTATGATGTATTGTCTTTTAAACGGTCTGGACATCACCATGTTGATAAAGGCAGCTTTGTTATATCCTGGGTGGCCACCTTCAACAAAGTTAGATCCATTACATATGTAAATAAGAGGCCTAATGCCTGCTTTAGGCATTATTGCAGGCATTTGCTTGGATTGAGATGTGCTAGGCCTGCACCGTTCAGGATTCTTCAGCAGATGCTGCAGCCTAGGCAAGTTTCAACTTTTAAATATTTTTGAAGAGCACTCCTGAGGAGCTGGCAGGAGCAGGAGTGTGCTCCCTGACTCCACATCCTCAAGTTCAGCTCTCTAACTTCTCTCATCATCATTGCTCCAAACCCTTTCTTTCAACATTCTTTACACAGAATATGTTAATAAGGCCTGAGGACCAAAGGCCTCTCAGTTGGAAGGCTGCACTGTTTTCAGGCTGCTGGCTGTGAACCCAAAACAGGCAGCAACCAATTTCCGCATCTATTTCTTTTTTACATAAATTCAAAAGCAAACTCCCCTGGGGAATCTTGTACTGTATTGGAACTTATGACAGATCCTGCAGTAATGTTGAATGGTTGTTGGTTTACCTTGGATGTCATGGGTAGGCTAGTGTTCCAAACTTTGGCTGACCCCTACACCTCATCTGAATGATTAATAATTCATGATAACAACTGTGCATGATCTTCTAAATTTGAATGATGTGTCTGTGCTGACTCATGGCTTCAGCTACTCAAGGGTCTGCCACAGCCCAAATAAAATTAATTTGCAATAATGAATGGCACCTAGGGAATGAAGTGGCTTTCAGCCTGTTTATCAAGCTCGAAGTTTACGTTACGTTTATCTGTTGACAGTCACTTTCCACAGCCATACCACTGAGGTCAGAACCTGATGGCTATCCACAACCTCTGTGGTTTTGTCTCTTTCGAATGACTTTGTTTACAGAACAACAGCAATCACAGGCTGTTTGCTGCCTTTGTTTCTCTTAAATCAGCTCCCAACACCTAATGAGTTCACAATTCTCAGATTCACTGTGACAAACTCAGATGACCACTGACCATTTAAGCCATGCAGCTACTATGACTGACTGAGTACTTCAGGTAGTTGTGAAGGGCTGGGTGACTTGATCAGCTACAAAGCAGGTACAGTTCCTACCACTGAGATAAATATGACAGGAACGTCTACACGAACAACAATCGCTGAAAGGATTGATGGTGAGTTTCAGACAAGCCCCTTTCTCCTCTTAATATGCAAATGGACTTTGGCATGTGTTGCTGGATATATTTTGATGTCTGACTTTTGAACTGTACCAGCTATGAAGTGGAGACCTTGCATTTGATTCAAATCCATATTCTATGTAATTAGGTGTATTTCAATTGCACATATGCTCTTCTATGTAAGTGTTAATTTCCTATTTTGGTACATATCTATGGTGATCTGTTACTGAAGTAGTTCCTTGCTTTATAGTATGAAATCCTTCCTGCTGCTATCATAACCAAAAGATGCTCAGGGTGGCAACATTCTTTTCACTCCTCCTGGATGAGCTTTCCCAAACATGCTGCAACTTCACTATTTGCAATCTGTTCTGACACATTAACTACTCCCTGAAACCACCTGTCAGTGGAAACTGTCCTCTTAGACTCAATAACATAGATTTCCCAGACAGTCCAACCAGAAGCCAAGCAGTGTGGGAAGACCAACCCTAAGTGTGCTGACCTCATGTTAACAGAAAGATGTACAGTTATCTAAGATCTCACCAATCAATGAGCTACAGTTGGTGACTTACTAGTTTTGTTTGCAAAGCATTGCCAGAGGCTTTTGCAGCATTGCAACCCATCATGGAGTGTGTGGCAACTCCAGGGACATCTGAGGTGGAGGTTTCCTACAGCAGAATCCCTGAAAGCATATGTTGCAAACACTTAGCCTGCTGTCTCTGAGGCCTTGGCTTGCAACATGCTATTTTCTGCCTTCAGAAGACCTGAGAATAGAAAGATCGCCTTTCACATTGTTAGGACATCTCATTGTACTTTGCAGCCAATGAATTACTTTTGATGTGTATAATAATAATAGGGCAGAATTTTGCCCTTGGCGTGCGGGCTCAATGGGGACAGGTGGGGGTGGTCGGAAAGCCGCCCGGGATCGGACCCAAAAGGCAATTTCACGCTGGCGGGCCAATTAAGGCCTGCCCAGTGTGAAACGTGGGCAGCAGCGCTGAGCACTGCCTGGGTGGGCAGTGGGAGGAGTGTAAGGCGGACAAGTGTGACCTTCACACATGCACGCGAGTGAGCGCTACATAATCTTCCTGAGGCAGAGAGATGAACTGATTTGGAAAAAAAAATTACAGATTTGATAAATGCGATGAAACATGGCCCCCTCATATAACTCTGTCACATGAGCAGGGACATTATATTTATGAAAAATTAAATTTTTATTTCATTTTTATTTGCTTTTGGAAACCTCATCCTGCCAGTGGATGAGGTTTCCAAAAAAGTGCAAAGACCACTTGGCATTTTGCTTGCCTGCCAACCTTAAAGCTGGACGGGCAGCAAAAGATTTCCTTCAATTACCTTTTAAATCACCTTTTCAGGCCTTTTAATTGTCAGCGGGCACACTGCTAACTCCGGCGTGTGCCCGCCAACCGAAATATCGCAAGAGTGCGCGATGACATCAGGAAGCATGCCTGTCATCATCAGGCATCATTTTATACACAGTCAGGCCAGGCATGCACCTGCTGAGCTAAAAATTCAACCCATAGTTCTGTAAAATGTGGGACTGTAACTTTAAGAATAATACTGTGTTGTAAAATCACATGATCTGTGTAAGCCAATGAGTTAGCAGCGCGGGGAACCTCTAGGAGAGAGTTTTTTAGTTATAGAGTTAGATACACACATGTAGCTGCTGCTGCTGTCTTGTAAATAAATTTCAATGTTTCCACCATGAAAAGTTGCCTGGAAAATCAGCTGTATAACAAATTAGTGATGAGGATAAATCAGATCCAATGCTGTCCATTGCCCAGCTATTGTGAGTATCTAATATAATTAAAAAGAAAGGAAGAGATACTCATCCGAGATGCCACAATTTGGCAGAATTGATCCCTTTGAGCAAGCCACAGATTACTAGTCTCAATTTATAGAATGTCTCACATTCTACTTTCAAGCCAACAAAATCATGGGGGAGGAAAATAGGAGAGCAATTCTCCTGAGTATTTGTGGGACAAGACCTATAGTTTAATTCAAAGCTTGACGGTCCCCAGTGCCCCAGATTCGAAGACCTTCAGTGAATTAGTAGACCTCATTAAGGGACTTTTCCAACCCAAACTCTCAGTCACAATGCAGACGTTCAGGTTCAATTCACGGAAAATAGCCCCAGGAGAGACCATTGCTACCTACACAGTGAAATTAAAACAACTAATGGAATATTGTGATTTCAGTGAAACCCTAAATGATATGCCATGGGATCATTCGGTCTGTGGCATGCAAGAGGATGCTATTCCACGAAGATTGCTGGCTGAAGTGAATCTTGATTTTAAGAGTGCGTTAGAAATAGCACTTACGATAGAAAGCGCTGTAAGGGAAGCACAAGCGGTTCAAGGTGCACAAAATGGCAAAAATTTCCTAGTTGGGCAGGAACAGTCAGCCAAAAATGGCACGAAAAGCCAGGACTCTGCCACGAGGTGGGAAACAGCCCCCACTAACCGAACATTTAGAGGAAACAGCTTAGCAGCAAATTCGAAAACTAATTTTTATCAACATGGAAACAATCATGCTCCTAACAACTGGCAATTTAAAAATGTGGAGTGTTATTTTTGTCACAAAAGAGAACACATATTGAAACATTGCAAAGCAAGATTAAAACATGCTTCCAGGCAACAATCAAAGTCCAATGAAGTATATAGTGTGGAAGAGCCAGAAACAACCAATTCTGACATTTATTCATTATTCATCATGAAAGCTGGGAAGACAGAGCCAATTACTGTCACAGTGCAAGTGAATGGTGAACCCTTAGAAATGGAAGTAGACACGGGTGCTTCTACCACTGTCGAAGGGGAACACACTTTCAGATATTTAAATAAAGGTGATCAACAATTAAATTTGGAACACACCTCTGCCAAGTTGAAAACGTACACAGGCAAAAGAATCCAGGTAAAAGGTATCACCAGAGTAACTTTTTATTATAGACACCAATCAGCACAGCTACCAGTGATGGTATTAGAAGGCAGAGGATCAAGCTTCCTAGGTTGAAATTGGTTGAGGGAAATTAACCTTGATTGGCAGTGAGATTTCAAAAGGAAATAGGAGGAGTTCCTGAGTTGGAAAAGGAACAAGGCAAAGTACTTCACAAAGAGCCTAGAGAGTCCAAGGACCACAACTGGATGGGAAAGGAATGTGTGGCCATTCAGCAACCTGAAAAAGTGAAGACTGTCTTAAACAACGACATGGAAGAACAGCAGAAGAAACTCAAGGAGACTCTGCTGAATGACAGAATTCAAGATGAAGCAAGTGAGTTTTGCAATGAAAAGGAAAACCTGTTGAAAGACCTTCAGACACTATAAGGATCCCTCAGGTCAAAGTTTGTACCTCAGGAAGATTACTAGGAGAAACAATGAATTTAACATCACTCTGAACAAACTGAAGAACCAGTTGATAGAGAAGATGCAGCAATGTTCAAGGTACCAGGAGGAAGCCAACAGATAAAAGAAGGAGACAGAAGAGCTGAAGAATCAGTTGAATGAAGCTAAAGAGGCCTTGAAAACAAAAGTAGCAAAATTTTCCAAGATGTAAGTAGATAATGAAAGCATGGGCAGCTCAACTACTGAAGTAGGACAAGTTGAGATTTTACCTGACAGGAATCTGGCCAACAGTGAAGTAAAAGTAAAAGGCTGAGACTAAAGTCTGTAGTAGAAAGAAGTAGAAACAAAGGAAGAGAATGCAGAATTACTGATGAGGCACCATCTTCGAACAAATCTAATACTTCCCAATTTGGAGGAGGAAGGTGGAGAAAAGTCAAGGGAGCTAAAAAGCGACTCATAATTTGCATAGTCATAAGCAACAATTTACTGTTGGAGAAGCAGTATTTGTAAGGAATTTCGGTGGAGGACTAAAGTGGTTACCTGATAAAGTAAGCTCTGTGACCGAACCATTGTCATACCTTGTGGAAGTAGAGGGCCAGATCACCCATAAGCATGTGGATCATTTAAGAAGAAGGGAGATACCCCAACAAAATGATGTTCCACCTGTAACCATTGCTGAACCTGTGGTTCCTGTTGAACTTGCTCAATCAAGAATAGACATGCCCGATGTCTCTGTTGGAGTGAACAACACTGAACTGCCTGTGCCTAATGAGGTACCTGATGTTATGATGTTCCAAAGAATGTGGTTCCTATCAAAGAATCGGAAGTCATGGAACTACAATTTTCCACATGGATCAGGAAATCAACTGACAGACTGAAACTGTAATTTTATGATGTGTAAATATTGTAATGTCTTGAGATAAATATTGTTGTAAATACAAAATGTACAGAAAAGTTAAAGGGGGAGGAATGTAGTAAGGAGGAGAATGTCTGATAAATGTAGGACTGTAGCTTTAAGAATAATTCTGTGTTGTAAGATCACATGATCTGTGTAAATCAATGAGTTAGCAGCCTGGGGAACCTCTAAGCGAGAGGTCTTCTTCAGTTATAGAGTTAGATGTAAACAATTAGCTGCTACTGCTGTCTTGTAAATAAAGTTCAATATTTCCACCAAGAAAATTTGCCTGGAAAATCAACTCTATACCAATGTACAATCATTGCTACCTTGAGAGCAATACCACAGCCATTATGTACCCAGAAAACAGTCATGAGGTGAATGGGCCACATCATGTTTTTAGTGATGTTGATTGAGGGAGAAATGCTGGTCAAGATGTGAGGCAAAATATCCTGCTCTTTTTAAAATAGTGTCATGGGATCATTTTTTTAACCCTGGTGGGCCAGATAGGATTTCAGTTTAACATTTCATCTGGCCTCTGTTTAACACCTCACTTTTGACAATGCATCATCCCCTCAGTACTGTACTGAACTGTTAAATTAGATTATGGCCTGAATTTTCGAGCAGAGACACTCGCCATCTTTGCAAAAATGGCTGTGGAGGCCCGGATCCAGAAGTCCCGACCCGAACTCAGTCCCACCATTTTTACGGGGGTGGAGAGGCTGGTGCAGATTGCACTTTACACATCCATGGTTCACGGAGACTGTTAACATATCAAACTGCAGCTTCATTCAGGCTGACCTGATTTTGGCTAGTTGGATTTCCAAAACCCGATGGCCTGAATTTTGCATTTGTCAGGCGCGCTTGATCGACAGGCCCAGGAGTGGCTGCGCTTTCCGCTTCCGGCCACGATTGGACCCCGAGAGCAATTTCATGCTGGCTAGCCAATTAAGGACTAGCCAGAGTAAAATATACCCGGGCATTGGCAGTGCGCTGGCAGCAGGGGACCTGGCATGGCATTTAAAAACAGCAGAGGCAGCTCCCTGAAGGCTGCCAGGAGGTTTTGAGGAGCCTCAGGAAACTGTCTTGGGTAGACTTTTGAAATTTGAAGGAGTTATGGCCTCAGCACCCACTGGGCACGGAGGGCAATGCCAGTGGGCACTCTGCCTCCCCCGGTTCTCGGGTGAGTGCCCGTGCACTCTAGTGGAGGGAGTGTTTGCCAGAAAGTACATTCTGATGCCACGAGATGGTAAGAGGAGGCCACCACACTAGGCAAAGAAGGCCTGGTCAGAGGTGGCAACCCAGGTCAGCAGGCATGATGTAATGCGTCGCTCCTGGATCCGGTGCCACAAACAGTTTAATGATCCTCTTTGCTCGGCAAGGCTTAGTACTGAGTTGGCATGGTACTGTGCGGCGATGTCCTGAAGGGTGGCGATCCTTCATGGCGCTCAGGGGTGTAAGAATCAGTGTGACAAAAGGCACATGTACCTGTGCCGGCCAAGGCTGGGAGATGTGGCCACTAGCCTTGGGGGCATAGAAGGGTGGGATGTGAAAATCTGATGGGTTCCTCAACCTGATCCTCTGGGGCCAATGGCAGGATGAGGTCTATGGTGTTGCAGGTACAGGGTGGACTAATGAATGCATTTTGTTCCAAACAGGAGAAGAGAAGCCATAATGCTGTGGAGCACGGATGAATGGGTGGTGCAGTGGCAAACCTGCTCATTCTGACCAAATTTAAGATGGATGCCCTCGAGCTAGAGTGCCAGTGAGGAGCAAGGTCCACAGTCGCGCAGGACAGGGATATCCAAGGAAGGTAAGTTTGCAGTGGGCAGATGTGAGACTGATGGACAGTGCAAACAATGTTGGGTCATCTCATCTTAAGTGAAGACTTCTAAGCAAGAGCCCCCAGTGATCCAGCAATCATGGTGCCACCATCATGCGTGTCCATATTCTCACCCGCCCACTTAGCATGCACATTGACTGCATGATGATTAATATCACTAACATGGTGTCTTCCTCCCTCAGATGCGCCATCCTCCAGAGGCAACCAGGACCCCAAGGCCAATCCCTTGACACCTGAGGAGGAGCAGCAGACAGATGCACCAGCTTTACACCCACTCTCAGAATCAGGCACCAGCATGGGTACAAAGACATCTGTGGGCAATAGTTCATCGGTTCAGGTGCTAGTGCACTGTGGGGAGGGCACAGCACCTTCGCATGAGGAGCTGGCGGAGGCAGAGAGTGCCCAGCTTGCCCGCTGTCGGGGGACGATGTTGAGTCCAAAGCAGGTGATGAGCCTCTGGAGTCATCCATCAGGCGGCAGATGTTGGATGTCCAAAAGGATGTGCAGGAAGATCTGGCGGAGATCCTTGAGGGTCTGCATTCTAATGTCTCTGTCAAGAAGGAATCCATGTGGAGCTTGAGCACTGTGTTGACCCTGAGCACCGAGCACACAGCTTTGTCCATTAAGAGAGTGGCGACTCTCATGGTGAGGCAGCTCCAGGAATGGAATCAGAGGTTCTCGGGGTCGTGCTCGGACCTGCAAGCGCTTGCACCAGGAGATCACTGCCAGTGTGAGAAATGGATGAGGCACCTAGTCTCTCTGCTAGGTGTCCATTCATCAATGGTGAGCAGGGAGGTCCAGATGTACCTCATGCAGACAGATGAGCTGCCTGTCATTTCTGTGGGCACCTTTCACAGCGCTCCAGGATGTCAGCTCCTCCACCCCTCCATCAGCGACCATGGCATCTGATGAGACCATAACGACTGAGGAATGCCCAGCCATGGCACTGATTGCACCCTCCCTGAGTGTGCTTCAGGTTTTCCGTAAGTGCAGGCCTCATCAGTGCCTTATGATAGACAGCAGGGGCAGCAAACTTTATTACCCAGGTTGTGAGGTGACATTGGGGTCATGGGATTGCCTCCTCAGAAATGTGCAGTAAGGAGGTGGCACTCTTGCCATGAGATGGAAGCCAAGACTTGGCAGCCTAACTGAAGGTGCGTTGAATCAAGGCCGCCTGGTGTCCCTGCCTCCCGGAAGGTTCCTCAAGTCTGCCTCCACGTCCTCACCTTGTGCCCGCCTGGGCTCCTCATCAGATCCATCAGTAGAGCCTTCCTCTGAGGCCTGTGGAGTTGCCTCGCTGTCCTCGGATCCAGTGGATCCCTGCTTGCCAGTGCCAGATTGTGCAGAGCACAGCAGACAATGACTGTCAATGACACACGCTCTGGGGGATAGTACAGTGCACCCCTGATCAGTCCAGGCAGTAGAACTTCATCTTCAGCAGCCCAATGGTCCTCCCAACCACCGGCCTTGTGGAGGCATGGCTCCTATTGTACTTCTCTACCGCCTCTACCCATGGGTGACAGAGTGGCATCATGAGCCACCATTTCAAGGGATATGCTTTGTCACCCAGCAGCCAGCCATCCAGCCGAGAAGTAGCCACAAAGAGCCTTGGCACCTGGGAGTGCTACCAGGATGTATGCATCATGGGAGCTGCCAGGGTATCTTGCACAGACTTACTGAATCTGGGTCTTTTGGTCACATATTGTCTGCACATTCATGGAGTGGTAACCTTTTCTATTCACGAAGGCACTCGGCTGACCCACTGGCGCCTTGATGGCCGCATGAGTGCAATCTATTGCACCTTGGGTGCAGGAGAACCCAGCAGTAGCTGCGAAGCCTCTGACTCACTCAGTCTGGCTGGCTTCATCCGCCCGGTAATGAATGAATGTAAGAACCTGTCTGAACAGAGCATCAGTGATGAGCCTGATGCAGTTGTGGATAGTTGATTGAGACGCTATACACAGATCCCCCACTGGAATGATCCAGATGGAAAACAATTGAGGGCTACTGTAATCTTCAGAGCCACTGGCATTGGGTGTTCACCAACAGAGTTGGAGGAGATCTCCGGCCCAAATATATGGAATATGGATGTCATGGTGTCTCTAGAGAGCTGGAACCTCCTGTGGCACTGGACCTCAGGCATATTGAGGTAGCTGGATCGCTGCCTGTTTACATTGGCAGCAGGACAGTGGCATCTTCTATGATGTCTTCCACCTTCCTCTCACTGCTAGCCCTGCACCCCTGTGCCTCTCCTCCCACATGTCTCTCCCTGCAATGCTGCCCGCAGACACCTGGCCCCCCCCTCCCTTCTACCTCTCTCTTCCTCCTCAGAGGAGGTCCACCAGTGAAGTACACAATCCCCATCTGCTGAGATGCAGATGGCACTGCCTTGTGCACTGAAGGGCATACTGGGCAGAAATCCTCCTAGAGAGTTGATGAAACTTAAGAGCCCTCAAAACAAAGCTAACAAAGCAAATACTTCAGCAGAAACCACATAAGGTATGAAATCTCAGTACTAAAGCAGCAGCAAACTCCCACCTGAACTCCTAATATCTCACACAGTCATTGCTCCAGTCCCTTTTACCCACCCTTGGATGAGAAATGAGAAAAAACTGGGCACCTGCCCATGTTGCCCATGCGTTGAGCGCTAATTCACGTGGGCAACATAAAATTGGGATCAATTGGGTTGTTATTGGGTTGGGCTTATTTGTCTGTTTATTTGTCTGCTGGCATGTTTCTGACTCCCATGTGTGCCTGCCGACCGTAATGTTAGGTGCGAGCGTGAAAGCATTGAGATGCATGCCTGACATCTTCTTTAGCTATTTCAATCAATTTCAGGTTGGGCGGGCGCGTGTCCACTCATTCAATGTAAAATTCTGGCTGATTTGTGCACTTTAGACCTTTTAGGAGAAAGTCTAAAGTGAGTGGAGCTATTTGGAGATGTAAGGTATTCATTTGAATATGTTCCCAGGACAACTTTGCAGAGGGAAGGTGCCCTTTGGGAGAGGTAAGGTGTCCTTTGTAAAAGGTCAAGTGCTCTTTGGGATTGTTAAAATTAGACATGAATGTGCATATGAAGTGGATAAACCCATTGGAACTATCTAATGGAACTGTCATAGAAAGCTGTCAAGGAATTTATACCTCCTGCCCTTTAAATATTAAAAAAAAACAGTCTGCAGTGTTTTAAAAAAGTGCTTGCTATTTCACTCTGTCTGTAGACATAAACCTGAGGGCTTACATTATGGGACTAGTGCTACATGACTGATTTTACAACCTATCATAGTGATATGCCTGTCGGTTCACACTTTGATTGACAGATCCAAGTGTTTACATAACCTTTGAAGTGGGACAATGAATACAAATTTTTGTTCTTATAAGGGATTAAAGGAGGTTAAATGTAGTGAATGATTTTTTAATCAATCAGTTTTTTTTTGAAATAGTGGATTCATCAACAGACACTTAACAACTTTATTTAATCTCAGCCTGGGTCCTGAGGTCTGATTTTTGTAAATACTGGGTGATTTAGCATGGAGATGTAAGGGCAAAGGATGGTGGGTAGGGGGCATGGCACTAAATTGGCATACAGGCTATAAAAGGCCATGGGTTGGGATGGAGATGCATGGGTTAGCATTGAGGTGTGAAGGGCCACAGGAGGTGGATAAAGTGATATATGTTGGCATGGAAGGTACAAGGAGCCGTGTGTGGGGGGCACCCACCACGACCCCCATAAACCCACCCCCAACCCCTGACCAAAAATCTGAACTTCCTGTGCACTTTCGCCCGGGTTGGGTTTGCGGAGCTGGGAATGGTCCCATTCACGAGCCGGGAGTGAAAATTCAGGCAATGTGCTCAATCCTAAAATGGGACTTCAATCCATTATCTTCTGACTCCGTGGTGAGAGTGCTACCACTGAGAAAAGGCTATTGCTGTAAAGAAGATATATTTGTGGAGGGTCCATAGATGATGTGGGCTGAGCTGTTAATGCATTTTGCACATTTCCAAATTAGGAGGACATGGCTGGCAGAGTTTTCTGAATGGCTCTTACATCTGGCAGCAGGCTCCTTTCAATGGTCTATGCAGATTCCTTCTTGCTGTAGCTGAAAGACTTACCCCCCAAGCCTTCCACAATGCCTCTTTGTAAGGGAATAGCACAACATGCAATAGACTAGAGCAGCCCTTCTTATGCTGCTTGGCTGTATCGCAGGACCCACTAAGATATTTTAAGCACTGTTCAATATACCAATGCAGTACTTTATGATTAATCTGATTGCAGCATACACTTTGTTATGATCATTTTCAGCTGGTGCCCTTGGATACTGAAGAGACATCAGAGCCAAAAATGTAAAGAGTATCCTTGATCACCCAGGCGTTGCCCTGCCACTTTCCTTTGTGAGTCAAATATTGGTTACCCAATGCACTATTTCAAAATAGAGGCATCATTACTGCTGCCATTAAAATGAGTATTGATTTGTGTAATCTGGTGCTAATGGTCACAAAGGACCTGAACATTCATAGACTGGATTTTTTCCCAATTAATGATAGTAGTGGCATTGTGCGTAGGAGAAAAGAGGGTCACAACCTATAACCTCTGAACCTTCTAAAATCCACTCTGTAAAATTGCACAGCTCTTTCATTGCTGTTGCAGTTTGTCCAATGCTCAAGTAAATAAAGCCTTCAAGAATTTCTTCACTCATCCTTGTGGAACTAATTGGCTTATGCTGCTGATGCTCTAGTGGAATGATCCAAAAGCATATTAGCCTTGGGCCTGGTCTTGCCTGCAGAACAGACTGGTGTAGGACAATTCAGGATTTGTGTCACAGCTCTGTCATAACCTGCCTTGTGAATTGAGATCTCCACCAGGCAACATTTCTCTGACAATTTGAAATAATTTCACTCGTGCCTATATATGTAGATGTAAAAGTGCCAGTGCATAGGCAGGCATCACTTTTAGTATAGCTTAATCTGCCTGGGGGCATTCTTTTGATCCTTGTCTTCCTCCAAAAAGCAAAACTAAAAGGGGAATCCCATGAGAAAACAGTTCTTGCAACAAAAAAAGTGGCAGTGCCACAACACTTGACACAAGGGGATAATTTTCATCTCGCCTGCCTGTTGAAAAACTGACAGGATTGGGTGCAGTGCTGCTTTTATACGTTACTCAAGTTTCCTCTCAATTGAAGTGACAGTATCAGGCAGGGTACAACACCAGCATTCCACATGATCCCATGGACTTCCTGCTGATGAGGTTCTCCTGACAACCTAACGAGAAATAAACTATAGAAAGGAGAAATAGGAATAAAAATTCCTTCATGTAGAGCTGCTTCAAAGTGATGCTTCATAGATTACATTAATTAACCATGGGCAGATAGCACCATGACAGTGTGATAGAATCCATGGTTTGCGGGACCGGTGGGGGAGCATGTACAAGCTGTGTGGCTGAAGAGACGACTTGTTGAAAGTTCTGTTGGATACTGACCCTGGTTTTAAAGCTTGTTTCTAGACCCGAACTGAAAGGGAAACTTAAACTTCAGGTTTCTAGGGAAACTGAAGCTTCAGGCTTCTAGGGAAACTGAGACTGGTTAAAGCCAGTCAATGACACAGTACCAACCAAGCTCAGATCACCAAATGGTGCAGGTAGTCAGGCTGAAGAAAATGAAAGGTGCATCCAAGAGCTGCCAATATGCAAATATAAGGTTGCTGCAACTGTTTCAGTTACTTAAAGTAATTGATTACCCAGGCTCAGCCAGGGTTGTAACTGAAGGTTCAGGTAAAGGTAAAACTGGTAGATCCATACCATCAAGATTGTCATGAGCAGAGCGGAGGAAATCCTGGAGAAGTACACCATTTGGTTGAAGATTTTACCTGTGGAACCCGTTGTTGGATGAGAATCAGTGGCTAAATCTTTGAAGAAAAGGGACTGAAATTCTACCTGAGGAAGATCAGAGTCTGGAGGAACATTGTGATGGAAATTGGTGCTATATATGCTGAGTGGGCTGCCTAATAAACTTTTGTTGTGCCTGCTGCTTAATATGTAATTTATAGTTCATATTTACCATGATTTGCCTCTAAATCATGTTTAAATTATATTGATTTGTTACAGTAAAAGGGTTAAAAAGGTGAAATCTTGCTGATGGTTTTATCATGGGGGTCACTCGGTAAATGTGGTTCTTTTAGTTTGTTGATCTCCACGGAGATCATAACAGACACCATTTGTGTAGCATGCATGGCTTTCTTCAATGATAATGAGGAAGTTGCATAGGTCACGCAATTAGCATGCGGAATTGAGGCATTGCTTTGAAGTGGAGCTGCTGGAGCTAATTCATTAGCCTTTGGCCTTAAAATCATCAAATAGGGGCTTCATTTCTTAGCATCTATGAGCAGCCATTTTTTTATGGGCGGATAGATGGAGTAGCACATTTGCTAGTGTGATCAATTGTGAGAAAGGTGCAAAGGTGTCATTGTGGCCTCCTTGACATGGATCTGCTATCACTGAGATACTGCCAAAAATCAGCTCATCAATTTGAATGTGGCACGAAACGCTTGATCAATGATCATAATGGTAGAAAAATCTATCCTGAGCTTCTCCGGTTAGACATGTCCATTTATTTCTTAATGTTTGGATAAAGTTAACAATCAGAACCAGATTTTGATGGATCTGCTGATAGGATAAGCTGTTACATGCTTTGGATTCTTCCTTGGGAGCAGTCCCAAGACTGATTGATTACAAAAAAGTTTCCAAACATAACAAAAATGTAAAAAATTTTCACAAGACCATGATCTGATCTACCACGTGACTGTTCCTGATTAGCAATAATGAAACTAACACGAGATGAGGAAAACAAGTAACCAATACACTGTTGAAGTTATCATTTATAATTTGCTGTTTTTAATGAGTGCCCCTTTAAATTGATACAAATGCATTCAACATAAGCTTCAGTTTTGAGCTGTACTTTACTTCAGTGGCCTGATTTCTTGTGCCAGACATTTCTTGCTTAAGAATGCCAATTGATTTGCATGGTTGGATTTCATGTTACAGCTACTTCCAGGAAATTGTCTGTTCATAACTTATGAGAGGCTGTATGACTTCCCTTCTCCTAACCCACCAGACCAAACTTCCTCCAATGTTCCCCTGTCCAGCCTGAACTGTATCCTTCTCTAGTTTCTTTCCTATCTCCCCTCATGGCCTATCCAGGCTCATCTTGATAATGAGACTCCCTCTTCCAATGTCATCCAACTGGTGGGAGAGGGGCAGGTGTGGTGTGCTTTCACTCGGTTCCAGAGAATCACTTGCAAGTGCTTTACTTCCCATTCTCACACTCTAGTTACCTCTAGTGTCCCCCAAGGAAATATCCTTCCTAATTCTCATCCATATGCTGACCTTTGTTGACATTATTTGAAATCACATCAATGTACACATGCACATGGATTACATGCAGCTCTACCTCACTACTAACCCTCTCCACCACTCCACTGTCTCTAAATTTTCAGACTGCTGGATGATCTGAAATTTCCCCCAAATAAATATCAGGAAGATTGAAGACAATAGCTTCAAACCCCACCTCAAGCTCTCTGGTCTAGCTCCCAACTCCATCCCTCACTAGGCTGTTCACATCCCTGTTGTCATATTTGACCCTGAAATGAGTTTTGAGCCACAAATCCGTGTCATCCCAAAACCGTTTATTTCTACCTTCAATATGTCACCTCACCCTGCTGTGCCTCAGCTCATTTCCTGCCAAAATTCTCACTCCTTCCTTTGTTACTAGTAGACCTGACTATTCCAATGCACTCTTAGCTGGCCTCCCACATTCTATTCTCCCTAAACTTGAGGTCATCCAAAACTTTGCTGCCCATTTCCTGACTCACACCAAATCCTGTTCACTCCTGTGTTGCTGACCTACAATGGCCTCCGATTAAGCAACTCCTTAGAGTGAGAAGTGATACAATCGATTCTGCATGTGTTTAGTGTGTGGGAGTGTCTTCTAATATCAGAACTTGAACGGATATATCAATGGCAGCTCAGCCTGACCCTAACTTTGTACTGTTCAGAAAACAATGAAATACTGTGAATCAGCCAAGTTCTCTTTACCCAGTTCCATATGAGAAAAATAAGATAGTACCTTATTCACATAATCACATCTCACTCGCAGAAACTGCTCTTTATTTTCCGCCTCTCTATTGTCTTGTTTTAAATTGCTCTAATTATCTCCTTACACTCGACTGCATCTTACCAATGATTAAAAAGAAAACAATTAAAATTTGAGTCAACTGTCAAACCACAGCAGCTGTGAAGACTGCAGACAAAAAAGAATCTGAAAAAAAAACAAACTTCTTGTACGGAATCTAAAATTAGAGCTGTGTAACCTTCTATTTGAACTGAGCTCAAGCCTGCATTGCACAGTGCTCAGACGTTAGTGGTGAGCATCACTCTTCCCATAACCACAGCGATACCTTGACTGGCTCACGCACAGAAAAGTGTTGCTGAGAAATGACTGTTGGTGACATTAGTTAACAAGTGGTTAACACATGGGCACAACATTCTTCCATCTGCCTTTGCAGTGCAGGTATTAACCTATTTTAAACTAATGCGTTGAAGAGCTGAGGGGAGAATTTCAAATACATGAACACAAGAATTAGGAGCAGGAGTAGGCCATTCAACCCCATGAGCTGGCTCTGCTATTCAATAAGATCGTGGCTGATCTGATTGTGGCCTCAACTCCACGTTCCTATCTGCTTCCCCAAACTGTTAATCAAACTTCTATCTTACTCAGCCTTGAGAATGCCCAATGACCCAGAGTCCACTGCTCTCTGGGGAAGAGAATTCCACTGACTAACAACCCTCTGAGAGAAAAGGTTTCTCCTCATTTCAGTCTTAAAGCGAAGGTCCCTCATTTATAAACTGTGTCCCTTAGTTCCAGTCTCTCCCACAAAGGGAAACATCTTCTCAGCATCTAAACTGTCAAGTCCCCTCACCTCTCATTCTTCTAAACTCCAATGGGTAAAGGCCCAACCTGCTCAACCTTTCCTCATAAGATAACCCTTTCACTCAGGAATTAGTCAAGGAACCTTCTCTGAACTGCTTCTAATGCAATTATCCTTTCTTAAGTAAGGAGATTAAAGCTGAACAGTACTCCAGATGCTGTCTCACTAATGCCCTGTAGCTGTAGCAGCACTCCCCTACTTTTAGACTGGATTCCCCTTGTAATGAATGCCACCATTTCCATTTTCCTTCCTAATCACTTGCTGTACCTGCATACTAACTTTTTCGTGATTCACATACCAGGACATCCAGATCCTCTGGGGAAATAGCAAAGGACTAGTGCTGTGTTGGCCCATTGTGTAGGTGGTGACTCAGAGGGAGTGGTCCTGCCCAATTTCATGAAGTTAGCCCCGCCTCCTAACTTAGATGGCTTTTGGCACAAGGAAAGTTTGCCCAGGGAACTTGCATTTAATGCACATGGTCAGGAGGAGGTGAAAGGAGCATGAAATCTGTCGAGACAGCAGCCCTTAAAGGGCTGTCCCATGTCATAATAGGAGTTGTGGCGGTGGCAGAAATGGTTGGCCAATTGTCACAGTGACACTGAGGAGACATGTGGGCTACAACGTTCCACTAGATGTTGTCGAATTGGAACTGTTGCTGCAGCAGATGCACCAAGGGAGGATAGTCCTACCTCAGTTAACAGGCTACTTCCTGCAGCAGCTAGCAGCGCACACAGCCACCCAAGCCTATTTATACCTGGCTCCCTTTATCAGGAGCTAAGGGAAGGAATGTATATTCACTCTTATGCAAAATCTCTCTGAGTGAACATGGGGTGAATTTTACAGGGAGACGGACCCACCCCCCCAACCCCCACACCTACCAGGCAAAAAGTCCGTTGACACCGTGCCAACCAGAAATCTGATATCCGGCCGCAACGATAATACGTGGGGGCAGCCTTAATTACTCGAAAGTGAGACTCCTGTGCCTCAGGGACAGGAACCCTGCCCTCAAGCGGGCAGCTCTGTAGTCCCAGCAGCACCGGAAGACAGTGGTAGCCATTGCTGGGACCCAGGAAGGAAGAAGATGTCTCATGGACTTGAAGGTAAGCCGTGGCATTTTGGGCAGGGATTGGAGACTCTAGCAAGTAAAGTGGAGGGGGTGTTGGTGGTGGGGATCAGGTTTCAGAGGCCGGTGGGGGGTTGGGAGTGGGGAAAGGCACAAAGTTGGGGGTAACCATTTTGGCAGGTGCCACCAATGGGCACAGGGAACCCCCACTACAAAGAAGGTAACCTTCCCTTCCTGCCCAACTTTGGTCCGTGCAGTGAAAGCTGCCAGGCTTATCCACATTCACTGTTGCACGTGTTGAAGCAATGGAGGCAGAACAAGATCCTTAAGCAGTCATTAATTGGCCATTTAAGGGCCTCAATGGGTCGCAGGGTAGGCAGGCTGCCTGATGCCTTACCCGCCTTGCGTAATATGGGGGGGGGAACATCTCAGAAGTGGGCGGGAAGGAGTGGGCTGGCCACCCATTTTATTTTAGGTGCCCCGCCCCACCTTCAAATACACCGGTGGGAGGGGGCATGGTGTAAATTTCATTGCATAATATTCAGCCGCTGCATGATGATGGCTGCAGTATGTGTTACCCGCAGGATGCAGAGCAACACCTCACCAAAAGTACTGTGACCAGTATATTCCACCACTGCAACCTCTACCACCGAGAAGGACAAGAGCAGCAATATCAAGGGAATACGATCACCTCCAAATTCACCTTCAATTCACACACCACATGGCTTGGACATTATCTTGCCATTTCATCATCAACGCCAGGTCAAAAAGCTCTGAATTTACCACTTAGCTCCACTGTGTGACCATTGTCGCCACGAGACACTGAAGTGGTTTAAGATGAAAGCCCATTGGCACTTTCTCATGGAACCTAGGGGTGGTTAAAAAGACCAGTCTTTCCAGCACTGGTCACATCCTAAGAATGGGCTGCATTTTACAGGGAGGAGGGCAGGAGGGCGGGGATGGAACCGAACCCCCCAACCCCCAAAAGAAAAGTCAGCTAGAAGACTACTCACTCCATGCCCGACCACCCCGCAGCCATAACACACTGCGGGAAGGCTAAACTGGTGGAGAGTGGGATATCTTCTCTCAATGGGCAGGAAGTGCCACCCTAGGGAGCTGATTGGCCGGCAGCTCCAGCAGCCCTGGCAGTGCCAAGAGCTCATCAGTGGGCGCTGCTGGGGACTGCAACCAGTCTCAAGAAGAAGGCACAGTGGACCCCTGAGTGAGGTAGGCCCAGGGTATTGGGCAGGGAGGGTTTGACCAGCTTAGGGAGGGGCCACGGGGTCGGGGAGTCGAGGATGAGTCTTGGAGAGCAGGTGGGTAAGAAGAAAGCTGGGAGGTGTTATCTTAGGGGGACGGGGGCTGCTCCCCTGATGCGCATATGGCACCCCCCCAAAGATAGTGCCCCTCTTCCTTTCTGCCCTTTTCAAATAAAAAAAAATGGCCTGCCCACTCACGCCCGGCTGACCACGCCATTATGGCATGGGCAGTGTATTATCGGGTCAACTGGCTTGTTAATGAACTCAATTGACCCTTTATTATTTATTTACATATGGTGGGCAGGCTGCTGATTTTAGTGCTTGTCCACCCACTGTGTTGTGGGGGTGAGCTCGGGAGCGGGTGGGAAGGTGGTGGGTTGGGCATCCACCCTCTTTTACGTACCAACCCCTACCTGACAGGGATATTTTAAGGAGCTAGGATGGTCCTAGTGAAGAATGGGACTGACAATAACCTCTAGCGTTATTCTCCAGAAGGATCCATAGTGATCTTTTTGACTTTGGCTGACATTGTAAAATGGATGATATTAAATTAGCTGCACGTTAGATATTGCTCTTGCTTGTCATTTTCTTTAAAGTCAGTGGCCAGAATTTTCTGTGCTCGTTGGTGTCAGACGTTGTGGCAGGTGTGAGCGGACAATGTGGAGGGAAGGTCAAAAATAGGTTTCACGATGTCGTGAAACCAGTTTGCAATCGTCCGCTCCACCCGTCAATGGTGGGCCACGTCTCCCACCGCTGGACCTCAAGAAGGCCATTTTAATACATCTGCATATCATTATAAGCCCTGCTCGGTGGAATCATCCCCCCCACCACCCCTCAACGCTGGATCATCGGGGTAATGCTGACGTGTTTCACAACTGTACATAAGTAATGTGCACCTGGCAACCTGCACATTACTCGGGTCTTCAAGGTTTGTTTGCCTACCTTGCTTCAGGCCACAGGCGCAGTCATCAGTGCCAGGCTTCACAGACAGCACTGCATCACTTTTAAGGGGACTCACAGGCAAGTCTCTACCTACCAGACTAGACATAAGGCAGCAGTGGCTTTTCAATGGCTGTGGAGCTAGGGTTCACTTGGGGAAGGGGGAGAAGTGGCTTCAGGCAAGGGAAGAGGCTGCAGGGCGAGGGCATTACTGGGGAAGGGAGAAAACCCAGGGCGTGTGTGGGGCGCATGTTGATCTGTACAAGTGGCCTCAAGAGGGTGGGGGCTGAGGAGGCAGCCTCCAGAGGAGATGAAGCCAGATGGTGGTGTGAGGGTTTTTGTGAGAGAGTGAGTGGAGATGTCCCTTGAGCTGGCAGTGAGTGAGATGCCAGTGAATGTGTGATGGGCTTGTGAGTGTGAGTCTAGAGTGATGAGATGGTTGCTTTCATCTGCTTTCAGCATTGGATGGCCAACCTCTTGTGTGCAGCATTGGCACTGACCACCTCTGCCACTGCCTCCCAATCCCGAGTGTGAGACTGATGTGGGCCCCTGCAGCTAGATCGGGGATTGAGAACATAGTGGTGGGCCTCCACGATGCCTAGAGGCATCCTAGGGACTTGTCACTGAATCGAGGGGTTGCACTCTTCTTGGCTTTTGGGGCCATGACTTCACCGGTGCCCTCCTGGGCCGCAAGTATTGAGAAGTGCGCACGCAGCTGCTGTTTAAATATGGTGCCCTGCGTGAGGAAATGGCAAGGTAACAGCATGGCGGGCAAATCAGAGGGTGCCCACCAGCGAGATGGCGTGTTTCCTCCAGCTGCAAATTAATGAGGCAGGAATGGGATGGTCCAACACAGTCAGCCACCATTGTGCCCAACGGGTGAAGCCTCATTTTCTCTGCCTGCTACTGCACTTAGTGCAAATCTGGGACGATTCCTCCCAGAGTGTATAACAGGCAAATGACCCCAAATGATTCTATGGAAGGAAAATATTAGCACAAAAATAAAGCTTAGTATTCTGTTGTTCAGCCACTAATGTTTAATTACTTAATGACCAGAAGATTGAAGTGCTTTGATTGACCTTGCTACTCTCCAGTAGTTTGCTTCTGATCTATAATGAGGTTTGTCTAACAGGAATGGCATACTCTGGCACTTGTCCATTTTATATTTCCTGGGATAGATGTTTCCAATAAACTTGTGTGCTTTTATTTTCCATTTTTTAAAAAGAATTAAATTACGTTTGAATATTAGGGTTTTTTATGAGTTTGAGGGGATCTCAAAACTGCGATAAAGGGATTTGCCAAAAGTTACTTTCAGCCCTATTCCCCCTGCCTAAACTGGAAGTTCCATGTTAAAACCTGTAATTTTTCTTGCATGAATATGAAACAACAGGGAATGATACTGATGTAGGCCTTCAATAAGTTTCACTATGATGAAGCACCCAATGCATTTTAAGTATTTTAAGCAAGGTGACATTTGGATTGGAGAGTAAGATAACTTTAACCAAGCAAACACTGTTTTTGGAGACAATTTCCTCATGAAATGTGTAAACATAGGGCAGGACTTTTAGCTCAGCCAGCGGGCACGCTCCCGAGCCGACCGAACGTGAAATGACGCACAATGATGTCGGCCAAGCGTGCCAACGTCAACGCACGCAGTCGCATGGTAGTTCGGTCGGCGGGCGCGCGCCAGAGCTGGCAGTGTGCCCACCGGCAATTAAATGGCCTATTAAGGCCATTGAGTTATCAATTGTGCTGAATTTTTCACTGACCGTTCAACCTAACGGTTGACAGGCAGGTGAAATGGCCAAGCGGCCTTTGCATTTTCCTGGAAACCTCATCCACGGGCAAGGTGAGGTTTCCAAAATCAAATACAAATGAAATAAAAACTTAAATTTTTAATTACAAACATGCCCCTGCTCATGTGACAGAGTCATTTTTTCTGCTCTTTCTTATTTTTTAAATATCTCTTCACCACCATGAGGCAGCTCCGTGCCTCAGGGAGAGTTTTCAGCGCTCTCTCATGCGCATGCGCGAAGTTCGTGCTAGGCCTGCTCGCCCTTAATTGGCCCACCCGTATAAAATCGCTGCTGATCGGGGGCGGAGGTCGGCTTCCTGACCGGCCCCGGCCGGTCCCTCCGATTCTGAACGCCATGGGCAAAATTCTACCCATAGGGCAGGAATTTCCCGTCGGCGAGCGGGGTCGGGGCCCGCTTGCCGATGCATTAAGTGACGCGTGGTGATGTCGGGTGGAACTCCCAACATCACCGCGCCCCATTGAAATTTTCCAGTCGGCGGGGGCACAGCAAAATCAGGCCATTGACAGAGTCATTTAGCTAATTAATGGACCTGCCCATCCAACCTTAATGTTGGCAGGCTGGCCAGGGGCCCCTGGGGGAATTAGAAAAAAGCATGAAACCTCATACAGGGGTGGGACGAAGTTTCATGTAGATTTTAAAAATTTTTATTAGTTTTTTTTAAAAAATTATGGACATGTCCCAACCCATGCAACAGTGTCACATGAGGGGACATGTCAGGAATTTTTTTTCTTAATATTTTTAATATTTGTGACAGAACAGCCGATCTCCCTGAGGCGGCACTTAGCCTCAGGGAGATGAGTGCTTTCTTTCGTGCGCATGTGTGAAAGAGCGCCCTCTCGGGTTTAGGGATTCCCTCCCGCCTGCACAGGGAGCACCTAGCGCTTCTGTGCGGAAGTCGCACTGGGCAGGCCTATCCATGTAAAATGGCGCTGCGCCCCCAATCGGGAGCGATGACCGGATGTGCGCCTATGCGCGCCCACAATTTAAATTCTCCCCCAATGGGGGGACAATCCTGCCCTTAGTATCAAAATTATCACAGCATAGTTCATCAACTTAAAAACTACATCCCAAAACTTCCTCCGTTACACAGCATCTATGGAATTGCATCAAGATGAAACCATCTAGCCGTTCATGACTTGTAATCCTGATCCCTGTCTGATTCCTAACACTGGTGTAATTCTCTTTTTGAGGGTGCTACATTTGATCTCAAGGAGCATTGGCCCAGGTGCGCATGTCGAAAATACTGAGTTTTTCTGCCAAAGCTTTGGCTAAACTGCAGGTGATTTAATAAATTCAGTTTTCTTTTCTTCCAGATTTTAAAAACAGTGTTTTGCTGAATGATTAATTGCCCTATTGTAACTGACCATTTAGATTTTTTACATATACCTTGAGATCCGAAGCAATGCTGGTCATCAGAGATGTGCCTGGACATCCCTTCCACCTGGGGTTGCGATTGGAAATATAATGAACAATGTCATCCCACCATTTTCTTTTCACTGTCAGTGGCCCATATTTAAGAGAAAGTATTATATGTTTCACTATGACAGGAAATTGTGATTGAGTGAAATGTCCCTATAACTTCACCATCTAACCAAAAACATAATGAACTGTTTAAAGAGGACCTGTTTTTTTTTAAATACAAGAGAAAAACACTGACCAAAGATGGCTACCACCAGTCACCTGCTGTCTGATATTGTGAGTTGACTACTTATCTGGAACGTTCCTACATGGATTGTGCTGCAGACCTTCCCTGACATGTTGCATGACATTTCACACCTCAGGGTATCAAGGTCCACTTCAAAGAAGGGACTATTGGAAGGAAGGCATTAAACAATGCAAAGTGCTGGACTTTAGTCAATCGTAATTTTGTCAAGACAATGGGAAACTGTCAGCTAGCCAGGCTATACATCCAACAGACACTCAACCCTCTGTAGAGGAAGAAATAATCCCCTCTCTCTTTGGTTTCTACTGTCTTAAAGTGTGTCAAAAGTTCTGGAGATAAAAAATCAAAATGTGATTCATTGTTCTACAACAATGACTACCGCAAACGTGGAAATCGAATCCCTTTGGAATATACATCTACAGCATGGTTTTAAGAACTGGTTTTGCCAAGCCAGAGTTACAGAGAAAAAGTCATCAGAGGAGTCTGGAAAAACTGCTAATGGTAGGGAATCTCTCTCTCTCTCTCTCTCTCTCTCGTAAGTTAAGCAAAGCCCTATCTCTTAACAGTCTAAAAATCACTCACAGGTATTTTGTATTTCCATCAGAAAGAACCTCAGGAGAAACACTTTGATTCCTGGAAAAGACCGCTTACGGATTTAAAAAGGCAACTGTCTCCACTAAGTGCAATTACATGGACTTCAATTCAACTCCAGGATTCTAAAGGAACCCGCTAACTTAAAACTGCTGAAACGTTTAACAATCTCTGCCTCAAAGACAAGAAAAGGACTTCTAGCCGTATATTCATTTAACTTTTAATTGGACTCTAATTTTCCTTATGTGTGTCTGTGTGTGTGTGTGTGTAATGTCGTGCCTTTTATTATTTTTTTCCCTGACTCAAGAAAATGCTGTTGATTGGCCCCTTATTGTTCACTGTATAGATAGTAAAATCTATATTTGCATTTGGAAAAGGCATCCGCGGGGAAAATAAGTTTAAAAGCCTTTGTTGTGACCACCCGAGGCAGCTGAATAAAGGGGAGCCAGTTCACCCATCCTCACCTGGCCATAACAATGACAATTTTGTCAGGAAGTCCAAGAACTGTCATTGAGGGCAATGGGGACCCGCAAAATAGCCCTTCTCTGCCCCTGAATTGATTCCCAATACACTGGCACAGGAAATTCAGGAGTTTTAGCCGCCAGTGGGGTCGAGCTCAGAGGTAGGCAGCAGGAAAATTCACACTGCTAGCCCCCATGCTGGCTTGTTGTCTCCATCCCGCCTTGGGCCATTTTCCTGGAGGCAGGATCAGAGACGGCAGTGCTACCCGTCACAAGCAACGGGTAACCACTTAACAATCATTGAAAACCAAATAAGGGCTACTTTCAGAGACCAACAGGAATTTTCCAGTTGGCCTCCGTGACTATGACCCTCCCTGCTGGCTCGGCTTTGGCTGCCCCGTGGAAACGCTCCCCGCCCATAATGGTGGCCCACCGGCTGAGGCCATTTTTTAACTTGTATGTTAAAATAGTTGAGGCATATTTCCATGTTGAGGCAAGCCCGCCCTCTGGCAACTAATTAGCCAATTCAGGGAAAATCACTGCCGGCTGACTGTTTTCCACACAGCGTGGGCTTCTGACCCCTATTTGACCCTGACGTTGAGGTCCAAACCACGCAGGGAAAAGAAATTCTGCAGCTGGTCTCTCAAGCCTGTTTTTAGCCAATGAAACCAAAGTTGGTCCTCCCTCCAAAGTAGATGGTTGAAGGGAAAGCGGGTGAAAATAGGAATGTAAAAGATATTAAAGCTGAAAGAATAGCCAAGAAGTGTAATTGGAAGGGAGAGAGCAGGGGAGGAGCAGAGTTAAGTGAAAATTAAGAAGGAAAAAGGAAGAATAAATGAGAAAAAGAAGAAGAGGGAGAGCTCATGTATCTATGTTTAATTGTTTTCATTTTAAATTAAAATTATGCTTCATATGTTTAATATAGTAGCTTGGGGTAATATTGCTGTAATAAACCTATTTCTATATTTGAGCACCTTTATTACTGTAATATTAGTGATTATCTCAGCTGCACAGCGTGTACACTAAAAACAGTCAAACAACCTCCTAGGGAGACTGCAGTTTCTGAGCAAGACGGTGGTGTAAAGTAAAAGTGGAAAACCAATTTTAAGCATAATTTCAGTATTCACACCATCTGGTATTATGTCGAATTAATTGACACCTGGTGAGCCAATTTTCATGCGGGGATATAGTCGAGTTACGTAGAAGATAAAAGGGCAGAACTCGTACGATGATATTCAAGAAACTGAGAAAATTGAGCACAGAAAGTTGATTCACTCTACACCGGACACCTAAAAAGAAAGAAAAATTTGCATTCACACAGCACCTTTCACACACGGGATTAAAGCCAATGAAATAATTTTGAAGTCATGCCACTGTTGAAAGGCAAGACATGCACAGCAAGATCCCACAAACAGCAATGGGATAATATGACCAGACAACCAGTTTTTTTGTGACGTTGATTGAAGGACAAATATTGGCCAGTATCAACTCCCCTGCTCTTCTTCAAAGTAGCGCCATGAGATCTTCTTTTATATCCACCTATGAAAGCAAATGTGGCTTTAGTTTAATGTCTTACCTGATGGACTGCTCAGCACTCCCTCAACACTGCATTGGAGTGTCAGCCCTGATTTTTGCACTCAAATCCTTCAATAGGACTTGAACCCAAAACCTCCTGATTCAAGGGCATGGCTGACACACCTGGTAGTATATTCCTTTAAAACTATATATGTAATTGTAATTGCTTAAGGGCATGTAAGCAGAAATAATGAAAAATAGCTAGGCTTGAAGTAATTAATGATTTGTGAAGTTTCTAAGATTGTCTATGTTTTAATAAACTTCAACACCATTTCATGCAGTTCCATCTCTGTGAAATCTGACAATCTTTCCTCTAGCATTTAAGTTTGAAGTCTGCATATTAGAGCTCATAGGTGTTAACAAGAGTCACACAGGCTCAAAGTGGTAAATTACCATTGAATGGCTCGAGATCCTCAGAGCACTAAACTGCTGATTTTCTTGCATTAACAGAAGGTGTAAATTGATGTCACATAGTCAATTTAAAAATTGGAAATAGCAGGTGGAGCAGACTTATAGAATGATGCCTCTTTATGTTGCTGCTCTGCAAGGTGGCACAGTTGGAGATTTGGGCTCTGGGTTGTCCCACATTATTTTTCAAGGGTTCTACTGATTTTTGGGTCACCTATTAGGAAGGAGTGGCTGGGGTTGTTTCCTGTTGTCTTCTTCACAGCTTCTATCTTTCATCCTAGCTTCTATCTTTCATCCTAGCTTCTCCTAGTGGGATGTAGCAACAGAGAAAGTGTTCTATTCCAGGGCTTGAGCCATGCAAGCTTCCAATCCCAGAGATAGATCTGTTTCTCTTCTTCTATGGATGCTGGAGAACCCCACCCCCATTTTACATAAGTAATTTCTTTTGCAAAACCTGATGTCATCTCCATCTCCTGCATGCACTGGCCTGACAAAGCTAATGGGTTCATGGATATTAGAGAGCAGTCAGGAAGCAAGTGGCATGGGAACTGCCACTCATCCTGACTGAGTGAAAATTCCAGATACAACGGGCAGAATTTTCTACCTGTCAGGCGGGCGGGCCTGGCCCAATCTCCGGAGGGCAGGGAGCCGATCCCCACCAGCGAAGCGGGCCACACCACCATGTTACATGGGTGGGCCAATTAAGGCCCGCCCAACGTGCGCACAAAAGAGCTCAGATCTCCCTGAGGCTAAGTGCAGCCTCAGGGAGTTCGCCTGGAGTTTGAAAACAATTAAAAATGGGGAAAAAAACTCTTATATGTCCCCTCATGTGACAATATCACATGAGTTGGCACATGTTCATAATTTACACAATAACTTTATTAAAATTTTTATAACCCTGCATGAAACCTCATCCCGCCGCTGGTTGAGGTTTCATGTTTTTTCTAGTTGCTGCCGGGGCTCCTGGCCTGCCTGCCAAATTTAAGGTTGGATGGGCAGGTCCGTCAATTGGTTAAATGATCCTGTCAATGGCCTCAATTGGCCATTGACAGGTTGGTGGGCCCGCAGCTGATTTTGCTGCGCCCCCGCCTTCCTGAAAATTTAAATGGGGTGGGATGACATCGGAGGTTCCACCCAACATCATCCCGCGTTATTTTATGTGTCGGAGAGCAGGCCCCACCCCCTGCTCACTGATGGCAAAATTCTGCCCAACAGCTTTACTGACTTTGCAGCTTTGCCTTCTGGGTTGCTTGAAACATGGTTCGGGTGATAAATTGTCAATTTCAGGAAACGCCCAACAACTCAGGCCAATCTTTCACGGAACTCCATATTTGAATCTCTCCAATTAGATTTCCATCGCTGCCACAGTAGTGGACAGCTTTTATCAGAGCCACAAATGACATTCTATATGACTGTGACAGGTAAACTGTCCCCTTTTTCTCTTCGCTGACTGTCTGAAAAGATGGAGGGAAGCAGATTCAATAGGAACTTTCAAAAGGGGATTAGCTAAATGCTTGAAATGGAAACATTTGTATGGCTATGGGGAAAGGGCAGGGCAGTGGGATCACATGGATAAGTTCTTTCAAAGAGCAGACAGCCTGAATTGGCAGATGGACTGAATGGTCTTCTCAGCACTGCATAATTCCACGAAATTGCAACTTGCTTAGTTTAAAATCTTAACATGTTCAGCTTCAGCTTAAGCAGTGACAAGGCATTCAGCTGATAGGGAATTTAGACTAATGGTGAACTCCATCTTCATATATGTATACAGCTGCCTAAAAGGATAATTTCCCATAATAAAATTTGGACTATACCTTTCACCTTGCAGCATATTTTAATTCCATGTATATATATATATATATATATAGTCATAGTTTTACAAATGTAAAAAATATTAAATTCCCCTTTTCCATGTCCCAACAAAGACGTATCTCCTAAAACTAATTGCTCGACCTGGCATAAATCTTTGATATTAAGTTGAATTTGCCACATGAGTCATCAAACTGATTGCAATGCACCATTAACAATGTTATAAATTAATATTCAAATCATACAAGTGCACTGTGCCACCGGTCCACCATTTGAGAAAAGTACTGCTTCACAATATTTAAAGACTCAAATATTCATTTACCAGAAGCATGCTATTTCAGTTAAGTACATTTGAAGATTGGCAGGAAATGCTTTTTGAAGTCACTCATTCCATGTAAGAAAGTAAATCACCCTAAAATGGTGGGGGGGCCGGGGGGGGAGCTTGTGAAATCCTAGCCTTTTGTTTATCCCCATTGAGCAATTCCAGCTTACCACAATACCTCTGTATAGACAGAATGCCCATTAGTGGTATTCCCAAGCTCACACTATAGTATTATACTTCTCTGCATTTTGCACAACAATCTATCCCTGCATGCCTATTAAATGAGAGACATATATTTCATATATATATATACATATATATATGTGATATGTGTATATATATATATATATATATATATATATAGTGGACTTACATCACCCTGATGTAAGACTATGAATGCCAGAGGTTATTTCACAGATCCATAGAGGACTTGTTTTGGCCAAAGGGACTGTGGGAATCAGCTTAACTATATTAACAGCTAGGCAAATCTCTAGATTTACCATAACAAAGGTTTGCACACAATTTAATCTAAAAGGAAGGCAAACGTGAACTGTTGTGCCAAATTTTACTTTGAAAGTAGTTTGAAGTGGATAATCTTTGTATAGAACTATTCATGTTTACAGAAAAAAGAAAGCCTCCCATTAATATAGCACCTTTGTCGACCCCAGCATTTACAGTCAATGAAAAAATGATGAAAGGTCATCACTATTGTGATGGATGGCAGCCAATTTACACACAGCCAGCTCCTGTTGGTAACAGTGAAATAAATGGCCTGATAATCTGTTTTCAGTGCTGCTTGGGACATGACTATTGCTTACAGCACTGCACAGAACTCCCACCTTCAAAGTAGTACTGTTGGATCTTTTACATCCATCTGAGAGAGCAATTGGTGCCTCGTTTTAGCATCTCATCTGAAAGACAATGGGCGGAATCATCCCAGATTTGCACAAAGTACTGTGGCAGGCCAGAAAAAGGACATTTAACCTGCCAGCCAGAATGACAGCTTTTTGAGCTATATTGTCCCATTCCCGACCCATTCCACCTCATTAATAATGCATTTCCAGGAAACACACTGGGTCGCTGGCAGAGCAGCCTCTGATTCGCTTGCCCCTCTGTCACCCCATGCCTTCAATAGTCCGGCGCCGTATTTGAAAGGCACCCCTGCACAGAACAAGCTAAGGCATCGGAAGCTGACGAAAAGTCATGGCTGCCAAAGGGGGGAAACATGCTGCCTTCAAATTTAGTGACGCCTCCTCCGGGTGCCTACTGGACACCATGGAGGCCCGCCATGAAGTCCTCTACCCTCGCTCTGGGCAAAGACCAGCAAGAAAGGCCACCAATCAGCATGGGAGGCGGTGCCAGTGGTGGTCAGCAAACACCCTGCAAAAGAGGACAACCACCCACTGCCGAAAGAGGATGAATGATCTCCTCCATTCCACCAGGGTAAGTTGCTCTGCTTATCACTTTCAACTCACACACTCACAAGCCCGTCACACATCCACAGGGAACTCACTCACTGCCAGTTCAAGGGACATCACCTATTCACTCTCTCACACACACCTTCATTTACCCTTTGGATTGTCTCCTCATCTCACCCATGGCACCACTCACCACCCACACATGCCAGGTATTCTTATCATTTGGCCTGTCAGGCATCTTGCTAACACTCTCTCCGCATATATTCATGCAGGATAAGCTGGCATACAACAAAAGAGAGAGCTCGCAGGCTGGTGGAGGAATACCTGGCATCAAGGTCCTCCTAGACTTTGAAAATAGAGCCATCTAGCTGGCCAGCAATGTTCTGGACCGTTCCTGTGCTGACGGTGAGTGAGGTCATAGTGCTCAACCAAGTGAAAATCCAGCAGTGCAAAATCCATCAGACAACTATGTGTGAGTGAGTTCCCCTGTTCCTCTATCCCCTGCCATGCACTAATTATCTTTCCTTGTTTTTGCAGGCACTTCTAGGAAGGGTCCATGACCCAGGCCTTCAACTCAAGCCCCTAAGACACTGTGGAAGAAGAATCCAATGAAAACGTAATTGAAGACCCATCCCAGCGCTCACACACACCCTCCACCAACGCAGAGACACACACCTCGGTGGGACTTAGCTCTAGAGTAAACTCGGGATCACAATCTGGTGAGCACATCACACTGTCTGATCCACAGCAGGGACTTCCCAGGTTTCTGGCACTCGGAGGACTGCTGGAGGCCAGAAATCTGACGAGCCTCTGGACTCAATCATACCTCAGTTGCTGGAGCTGCAAAGGCAAGCTCGGGAACATCAGGAAGGGATGTTTACTGCACTCTTCAGATTGCAAGGCACAATGGAGGAGTCCGTCCACCTGCATGTCAATGAACCAGGGTTAACACTGGCAGAATGGCGGCCACCATAGGGACCTTGATCCAGGACATTGGTCCTGCACTGCTGTGCAGGCTGAATTCAATCATTAACGTCATAGTTGGCCTCTAACAGTGTCAATGTGAAAAGGGTGCTGGGCAGCTTGATCGCACTCCAGCTTCCCCTTCTCCTCAAGGAGTCAGCCAGGGGCCCTCAGGCACCAATAGGAAGCAGGATCAGCAGGTGCACACCCCAGGGCCATCCACCCAGGCAATTCCAGGAGTGTCCGACACATCCAAAGCCCCTCTTCCTTTGACCCCAGTAGCTCCAGCTCCACAGGCCAAGGAAGGTGCCACTGCCACTGCCACACAGCAGGACCCCGAAAGCTGGCCAGGGCCCTCCAGGTCTTGGCCCTCCAGAAGACGCCCATCAAGGTGATCACAGACAGGGTGTAGCAGTCAGCAGGCTGCCTCCACCTCCGCTGTGGATGTCCATGGAGCACCAAGACGTAGCGGCAGGGTGAGGAAGGTTAGGAAGATGTAGTTGCACAGCCTGGGCACGGGTGTTAATCAGTTGTACATAATGTTGACTATTCCAAATAAACTCTCAAGAATGTCTCCTTGCCTAAGGCTCCTTGTTATGATGAGCAGTGTTCCTGTCACTTAGTTGTGAAACCTTCATTCCTGCACAAGATAAAGGCAGGTGTCTCAGTCCAGGGCCTCTTCCCTGTGCAATGCATAACCTTCAGATGGTCAGGCTTCACAATCACTGGACATGTCAGTGATGACTGCACCTCAATGGTGCTTGTCATTGCTACCAGAATGTCGTGGGCAGGTGTCACAGAGTTCCATCATTCTCTCTGTGTGCTCTCAGCACTTTTAAGGTGGGGCTGGCCCCCATCTCTTCAGCATCTGTGACTGGTGATGCTGTGCTCCTGAAGGGGACAGGTGCTGAAGGCTGACAAAGGATCAGGTGCTTTTAAAGTTTCACGGCTGCATCTCCATGATATGACTCTGATCCCAGAGCGCAAGCAAGCTGCCCTCAGCCAGACAAGAGTCAGACATTCACAGAGGCTACGTGAAGATCTATGGAGTGCCTTCACTGCATGTCATCATCATCCTCCTGGAAGCTAGAGACTATTAGGGCCTTTGCTGCGTCCCTGTGACATGAGAATGAGCATTGAGTGTATGTGTATCAGCCACACAGAAGTCAAACCTTCACGGATGCAAGGTGAGGATGTCAGGGCTGTCCTCACTGCATCTCCTCATCATCCTCCATGAATATTGTGGGTATGAGGGCCTCCCGAGCACACCTAACTCGCATGGCCAGTGCGATGGCCTTACCCCAGCATCCTCGTGTTCCAGGACCTCATCACCCCATGTCTTTGATGTCCTCCTCATTGGAGGAGGCATGCAGCTCCTACATCTTCTCCTCAGGCAGGTCCTTCCCCCTTTGCAGCACCAGGTTGTGGGACGCACATCAAGCTAAGATGATGAGCAACACCCTCTGGGGACTGTATTGCAGTGCTCCACTGGACCTGTCAAAGCACCAGAACCTCATTTCCAAAGTTCCTGTTGATTGCTCCGCCAAACTCCCAGTCACAGCATGAGCCTCATTATACCATCGGTCTGCTGCAGTCTAAGACTACTGCACAGGCATCATCAGCCAGGCCCTCTGTGGGTCACCTTTCTCCCCGAGATGCCAACCCTGCAGCCTTTCTGGGCTGAAGATGTCAGGGATCTGAGACCTGCTAAGGATTTAGGAGTCATGGACGCTTCCTAGGAATCATGTGCAGGCCTGCAGGATGTGTTTGTGGTGGTCGCAGGCCAGCTGAATATTCAGCAAGTGGAAGCCCTTGTGGTTGACGTAGTTGACTGCTTGTTGCCATGGAGATCTGAGTCCCACATGAGTGCAGTCAATGGTACCCTGCACCTGTGGGAAACCAGAGATCTGTGCAAATCCCAGCATTCTTGCTTCCTGGCTTTCCTGATCCTGACTGAAATGCACAAAGCTCTGTGCCACTCGAAGATGGCATCCTGGATGTACTTGTGTACAGAGGCTTGCAAAATCCCACACAGCTCACCTTTGGAACCCCGGAAGCAGCCACTTGCGTAAAAATTTAGCGCCGCGGTCACTTTCACAGTCACAGGCAGTGGATGTCCTCCTTGTCCCCATGGCGCCAAATCCTGCAGGAGGTGGCAGGTGTGACTGACCAGTCCCCTAGACATGTGCAGTCTTCAGCAACACTGGTTCTTGGTCACCTGCAGGAATGACAGGCGTCATCTAAAGACTCTTGGTCTGTCGAGGCGCCTACGAGCGATGGCTCTCTGTGGATCTTCAGCTGCATGCGCAGCAGGCCCTGCCACCCCTTCATCTTGAGAGAGGTGCTCCTCCCTTTGCCGAGCCAGGAGCCTTTGCTGCTTTCTTCTTCTTCTACTCTGCTCTCTGTAAGCCATGAGGTACACCGCTAAATCACCAGGATCCAGAATCCTGATATTCTCCTCCTGCAGGATCGAAGAGAGAGACATGTGGGTTAGCAATAGTGTACTAAGAAGCCTCCTTGGTTAAGTCTGAAGGCCCCTTCATGCATGCAGGAGAGTGATGGCCAACACCTGGAAGGCCAGTGTGTAGTGCTCTCATTGGCTGTCCGTAACCCCACCCACTTCTGTCCCACTTCTCTTCACAGATTGGCAGCAGCTTCATCCATTGGACATATGCTGTGCTCTCAGCTCAGGCGCAGGCATTCTCCTAACCCACACTGCAAGGGTTCACTGTTAGATTGAACTATAATTGACACTGGTCCAAACATTAATGAAGACATTGCAAGGGGCAATGAGCACCTCCACCAGTGACTACGCATTGGCCACCTTTCGCAAGGGGATTGTATAACTTGCCCAGCCAGCCAATTGCTCTGCTGCTTCCCCAAAACGCACATTAATTTGTAGTCTGTGCCCAAGGGGTGAAAAGTTATGGAGCATTTGGTGGCACTTTCATGCTTCAGCATTGGTTGAGTGGGCAGAAATGCTTTAGAGGCCTGACTCCAAGCATGTCAATGGAGCTGCTGAATGGTCTCAGCTGTGGATGAATGCTCACATTTGACAAGCTTTTCCAAGTACCTGGCTGCTTCCTTCACCCTGTCTCCCCCCACCCTTCTGACCACCACCACCAGCCCCCCAGCACGTGCTTGAGTATTTCCTTCAGTCTGTCTATGTTGTCTTGCCACCCACCCCTCCCCCCAAGATTTGATATGCACTGGAGCCCTTGACCCAGCTCCGCCCTGAAAGCCAGCTAGGGAAAAGTGACTTGCCTATGCCCCCCGTGAATGCGCAGCATCTCGTTCTTGATGCCCCGTGGGCGATGCTCACGAGAGCTGCGCAAGGTTGTGTGCACTCACCTCCAAGTTCCCCTCGAAGTTCAGGTCGCCAGGTGCACGTCTTTTACAGGTAGCTGTGAAGCACATTGTTCTGAAGTCACGCCGACGTGGGCAGTAAATTTGATATGAAGGATGATTCCGGCAAACAGGGCTTATAATTAGATGCAAATTTATTAAAGTGACATTCCCTACGTCCAGCAGCAGGTAACACAGCCCGCCATTGACAGGTGGAGCAGGCGATCGCAAACTGGTGTCACAGCGGCATAAACCCCCCCGGCCACCATGATGCCAACAGGGCTGGAAAATTCCGGCCAGTGACTGACTCTGACAAAGACTTTGACAGTGCAGCAGTCTCCCTTGGCACTGCACTGGAGTGCCAGCCTTCATTATATGCCCAAGTCTCTGGAGTGCGACTTTGAACCCAGCACTTTTAGCTCAGAGGTGCAAGTGCTATCAATGAGCTAAGGCTCAGGGCTGTCACACAGAAGGAGGTAATTATCACATAGGTGATATCTTTATACCCCAGGGCAGCTAGGGGAAAAGGTGATTGTGGAATTAAAAACAAAGATCCCAATTTGATCCCACTCCGCTCCCTTCTGCTTTAAGAGAAACAGGTTGGGGGCAGGCGACAAACCTGCTTTCAGAAACCGAGTGGGCCCTTTATATATTTTTTTGAAATTAACTTTTACGTTTAACACCTGGAGGCCAGGATTCCAAGCCCTTAGGCAAACCTGGCAGCCAAGGGAGGAATGATGGTCCATATCCATCATTGAAACTCCCACACCAACCAGAGAGTTGTCATTGGTTGATTACCAACTAAAAAAAAATACTGTGGCTACAAGAGCAGTTCAGAGGCCAGGGGCAGGACTTTTACCTCATCAAGCAGGTGCAGTGGGCAAGCCCAGGTGCAGTCGGTTGTGAAGCCGACTGTCGCCCGCGATCAGGCCCCGACATCAGTTTCACATTGGCTGGCCGATTAACGGCCCACTAGCATGAAATGTGCGCTGCAGCGCTCAGCGCTGCCAGGGTGGGGGCGGGAGGAGGGTGAGCGTGGAAGTTCATGCATGCATGCGAGCACGTGCAGCCACAGCTCCCCGAGGCACAGAGCTGCCTCAGGGAGCTGAAGAACTAGAAACACAAAAATAAAAAAGTTACCACTGTTGAAAACATGTCACCTCATGTGACTCTGCCACAGGAGCAGGGACGTGTTATGAATGAAATTCAAAAATTTTTATTTAGTTTTTAATTGCTGCCGGAAACATCATCTTTATGTTTGGCAGGACCTCCAGGAGGTACATACGTTAGGATTTCACAGTTGGCCTCAAAACAGGTCTTGCTCTCCCACTCTCCCTATCAAAATTGGGGAAATCATCTCTTTTCTAGAACAGCAAAACTAATCCCATCGGCCCTTGGTTTCTCAATCTTCCTCAGCTTCAAATATGTATCCAATTTTCCCTTCAAACAAGCAATGGTCTCTGCCTGAACTCCTCCCTATGGTCTCTGACTAAAGCATCCTCTGAATAGGACAATTCCTTTTAATATGCTCTCAATAACAATTCTCCTCTTCAACGCCCCAACCAGAGAAATTGCTTTTCTGAATTCATCTTATCAGAACATCTTTGTAACTTAAAAATAAAATTCTGCTAAGTCTCCTCAACCTTATATGGTGAAACTATCCCAAGTATCTCCAAATAACTATAGTTTCCCATCCCTGATATTATTCTGGTGAATCTACACTGTATGCTGTCTTACGACATTTCTGTGCTCTCAAAAATGGGGTGCCTAAAACTACACACTATAATCTGACTAGCCTAAACAATGTAATTTTATAAATTCCTCCTTAGCTCTTATCTCTTGTACTGCTCCGATTTTAACCCTGTACGTCGAGCAGACACTGGGCAGATAGCTAAAATAAGTGTGGGGTACTCATTGTTATGTTCCTATGGTGCTCCTGCTTCCTGAGTACTTACCTGAGTGTCAGAGCTCTGACAGTGGCTAGCTGCTGCCCACAATGGTGTGCCCGCCTGTTAACCTGCTGGCGATTCCTGCTTGGTTCAAGCAGGAGGCTGACTGAGCCCATTCAGGTAATGTGATGTTGCAGTAGGCCAGGCCATTTTGCTTCCCCCTCAATCCTCCACTGGCATAAGTCCCGGCAGGAGTTAAAGTCTGGCCTATTATAAGGGAATGTTGGAAGTGTCATCTTTAGAATGAAATGTTAAAAATCATCTTTCATTCACACTCTGGAACTCTTTCCCTGAACCCTTCCCACTTGCAGAGCTTCTCGCTACCTTCAAAATCCTTCTTGAAATCAACCAGTTCACCTGCAACTCCTCTCATTTCCCTTGTCCTCCTGCTCAGAAACCTTGGGGCTTTTTATTACAAGAAAGGCGCTATAAAAATGCAGCTTTTTGTTCTTTGCTTAGAAATTACAATTTGAGAGCCCCTAAGTATGGGAGGGGATTTTCTGGTCCCACCCGTGACAATGCCTGCCCATGACAGGGATGGGAAATCCCGACCATATTTTTGATTCATATCTATGAAATGTGATTGGGAAATCTCCAGTGGTATCTTTGGTAATTCTGATTTAGCCATTATTAACAAAGGCTTTTAACAACCAAAAGGAAGTGGTCCAATGGGCTGGTTTTCATCCGTTGGTGGGGTGGCAAAGGGATTTGGGTTCAATTTGAAAATTGCATCCCTCGAGGGAGGCCTTGGGACCCCGGTACCTCAGGGACAGGTTGCAATTTTCAAAGAGCCTGCATGGGAGACAGAATGGTAAACCTGCATACCACCAATTAACAGCCCTTTAGGTTCCTTAGGGAGCTTGTTAAGGGGCCTGTCTGGAACAGACTGGGATTTTCAATCTTTTTCTGGATGAATGTGAACAGTCTGGTATACGTTGCCACACAGTATCGGGCTTTATCTTTATCCTCCTGGTCCTTTCATGAGCACCCTGTCCTCCTCGGCAAGGCAGTGGCAACCCCCAATATGGCTGCCGTCTGCCTTTGTAGCTGGCACCAGACAGGAAGCTCCCGCCTCCTGAAGGTGCTTGACACCTCTAATTGGGTGCTGAGTTCACCTCCTGGATAATTAGACCATTTGAATTTAAAATAACAATGCTCAGGCAGGACCGGGACCCAGAATTCATCCAGGTGTCAAGATTCTGAACCCGGGTTGAAAATCTGGCCTATTATGTCAAATTTCCTTTCCCAAATCACATTTCCCTATGTTCCACATCATTACCCAACTTGGAAACTGCACTCAAAATACCGTGAACAGTTCTGGTCTTCATATTGTAAAAAGGAAATAGAGACACTGGAGTAGGTGCAAAGCATTGTTACAAGGGTAATACCAGAACCAAGAGGTTAAGCCTATCAGGAAAATTTGAACTGACTGGGTTTCTTTTCTCTAGAAATGACAACAGTGGCCCAATTAAAATTATGAATTGGGTTTGATAGGGCAGATGTAGAGAAGTTGTTTCCACTTATGGGAGAGACTAGGGGACATAAATGTAAGATAGCCACTAATAAATCCAATAGGGAGTTTAACAGAAACTTCTTTAACCAGAGAGTGGTTAGAATGTGGAACTCACAATCACAGGCAATTGGCATAGATGCATTTAAGGGGAAACTAGGTAAACATATGACAGCGAACACATAGAAATACACGGTAATAAGGTTAGATAAAGGGAGAACTGAGGAGGCTCATATGGAGCATAAACAGGGACCAGTTGAGGTGAACAGCCTGTTTTTATGCTGTGCATTCTATGTAATTCTACATAAAATCCCAAGTTACACAGTGAAGCTAGGTGCCATGGTTTGTTTTGTTGGTTTCCACAGGCTTTATGTTGGACGATTCATTTTGAACTTTGTTCTGGAACTTAATTTAGCTCTGAAAATCAATGGATTGTGGTTCCCAATTGACATGTCAAGATTGTACCCATCAGTGCCTTTCAGCACTGACCTGACCAGAGTTTTACAGTGTCAGTGGGAGGGCAGCATACTTGCATGGGGTTGTCATCGAGGCCTTAGGTGCATCTTTGGCCCCCGGCTGCCCCATGTGACCAGAAACCCAGTCACTCAGCTGGCCGTTGAAATGTGTTGTCACCTTCAGAGCCTGGCACTGTTTGGAACAACCCACTTGCTCCTGCTGTTGTACTTCAGGGGTCTATGCTGTTTGTGGGGGCCCATGTGTCTCACCTTATTGGCAGCAACTGCAGCACAGGTTGGCCAAGGCTAGAAAGCCCAGCTTAGAGAAACTCATCCCTAGCCCCACCCCAGACCTTCATTTGCCTTGCAAGGAGTGGTTGGAAGTTCCACACCTTACCAGCCTTTTGGAAATTCTGAAGTGGCAAAGAACCGATACAGCCATCACTTCCATGGCTGCTCCACCCAAGTTATGATGGAAGAACTAGCAGAACTGGGGCAAAAATAAAGCATTTCTGTTTTGTTTTAACTTGCTAGTGGCTCCTTAAATTCTCTCCCGGTAATTAAGGCTCTCAGGCTGCTTACGGGAGTGACTTACACCACTAAACCTGACAATGTAGCTAAGTTATAATAGTGGCTGTGCCACTTCCTCAAGCCGGAGCTTTGGATAACATGACCACAGGAATGTGTCTACCAGTGACTGGGAAGGTGACAAAAGCCTTGAATTTCTACACCGCAGGATCATTCCAAGTCACCACTGTTGATATATGCCAAAAGGATCAGTTTGATGTGTGTCAGAGTATCAAACAGGTGACTGCAGAATTGCAAGTGGTGAAAGAGTTCATCCCAGCAAACCGCACTGAACATCCTGTGGAACACACTGACCTCCACAGGGGAACCTATGCACCAAGGTTTATCCTGTGCAGACTCTTTCTTACAGGATAGCCATTATTTCACCACAGTAGACAATGTCATTTGAATAGGCCTGCTGTTTTCACTTTTAAAACTACACCTAATTTTTGGAAACATTCTGTTAGCTACTATTTTGGTTCCTTTCGTAGCACATGTGCATCTAGATTAGAAGGTCGTGGGCTCAAGTTTGCCACCAGAATTTAGGCACGCAAGTTACATAGGATATGCGACGGACAAACAGGCCATTTGGCCCAACCAGTCAATGTCGGTGTTTATGCTCCACTCAAGACTCTTACCATCGTTCCTGATGGACTGCTCCCTAGGATCTTAAAAGAAATGACCGTGGAGATCGTAGGTGCATTGGCTGTGATCTTCCAAAATTCCCTAGATTCTCGATAGGTCCCAGCAGGATTGGAAAATTGCAAATAAAGCACCTCTGTTCAAGAAAGGAGGGAGTCAAAAAAGCAGGAAACTATAGGCCAGTTAGCCTAACATTTGTCTTAGGAAAAATGCTGGAATCCATTATTAAGGAGCTAACAGCATGTTATGACCAGTCCCGAGGTAATGTCGCCCAATTTGTTATGATTCCGGATGAGATACCCCAAATTGTTATGCTCCAAGGTGAGGAGGAATAAATTTGCTCCCTTTATTTATTATCGGGGTTGTTCGCAACAAGGTTAATTTAAAAAGGACCCCTCCCTCGTGGATATCTTCTCCCAGTCCAAATGAATTTATGTTTTAAAAGGAGCCAATTTAACTGGGCTTACTTGAGTTAAAGAATGAGAGACTTTATTAGTCACTAAAATGAGAGAAAATAATAAAAATGCAGCACACATATACACATATTAGAAATGAGAAGTGCGTCCGGAAATAAAAAAAATATACAAATCAGTCTTTGGCTGGTCCATGGGGGATAGATAATGAAATGTTGTGGCCGTTAAATTAGATTAAATTTGACTTTGGGCAGTTGTTTTGGAGATTCTTGGTTCTTCAGGTTAGCTGAAAGGAGTTCTCCTTTTTCCTTTTCGACGGTGGCTTTACTGATTGTGACTTGCTTCCAGCAATCAGAGGGAGAGGACTTACTTACCTGCAAGCACATGGATGTCTAGTTGATGTTCTTCAGCTGTGGCTTTCATATCGCACCTTCACACATCAGGCCTGGAACACCAAAATTAGCACTCAGAACGAGGGGTTGCAGTTGGCTTTTTCACACCTTTTCTTGTGTATTCCTGGAAGGGAAAAAATAAACATGCCTTTCACCCAGATCAGCTTTCTTTTCAACTCACATCATGCCCACAGTCTGGTATGGAACTCACAGGAGATGGTTTCTGCTAAGATGGTAATCAGCCTTCATTATCTCCGCAACCAAAGGAGATTACAGTTCAGGTTTTGCATTGCACCTTTTCCTTTGAATTGTGTCTGTCTGAAGTAAGCCTTGACAACTTTTTAGGTGAGACGTTCCATTCTCTGAGTTAGTTGGTGAAGTGCAATCCACATAGGAATTTTCCAGCAAGTGGTTACTTTAAAGTCTCAGCTTTTGATTGTATGTCTTAAAAAAAACACTTGCCTTAATTAAAATGTCAATATGCCCATAATTAATTCAGGGCTATGATCCATGGTCATGACAAACAGGACATTTAGAAAATCATAATACAATCAGGCAGAGTAAATATGGTTTTATGAAAAGGAAATCATGTTTGACTAATTTATTAGAGTTCTTTGAGTAAGTAACAAGCAACATGGATAAAGGGGAAACCTGTAGATGTGGTGTACTTAGATTTCCAAAAGGCATTTGGCAAGGTGCCACGTCAAAGGTTACTGCACAAAATAAGAGCTCATGGTGCAGGGCATAATGTATTGACATGGATAGAGAATTGGTTAGCTAACAAGAAGCAGAGATTGGAATAAATGGGTCATTTTTGGGCTGGCAAGCTATAACTAGTGGAGTGTAACAGGGTTCGAGGCTGGGCCCTCAACTATTTACTATCTATATCAATGGCTTGGATGAAGGGACCGAATGTATGGTAGCTAAATTTTCTAATGTCACACAGATAGGTAAGAAAGTAAGTTGTCAAGAGTTCACAAAGGGATATTGGTAGGTTAAATGAATGGGCACAAATTTGGCAGATGGGGTATAATGTGGAAAAATCTGAATTTATCCACTTTGCCATGAAGAATATAAAAGCAATATATTACTTAAATGGAGAGAGACTGCAGAGCTCTGTGGTATGGAGGGATCTGGGCGTCCTGGTACATGAATCACAAAACATTAGTATGCAGGTACAACAAGTGGTTAGGAAGGCAAATTGAATGTTGGCGTTTATTGCGAGGAAAATAGAGTATAAAAGTAAGCAAGTGTTGCTACAGCTGTACAGGGCCTTAGTGAGACCATGGGTGGGATTTTCTGCACCCGCCTGCGGCTGGGATCTTCTGGTCCTGCTGCAAGTCAGTGGGCTTCTGGTTGGGGTGCCACCTCGCCCACGGTGGGTCCCGCCCACAATAGGGCCGGAAAATACCGGCCCGCATCTGGAGTATTTTGTACAGTTTTGGTCTCTTCACTTAAGAAAGGATATAACTGCTTAACAAACTGTTCAGAGAAGGTTCACCCGACTGATTTCTGTGATGAGGGGTTATCTTATGAGTAAGGGTTGAACAAGTTGGGCCTTTACAATTGGAATTTAGATGAATGAGAGATGAGCTGATTGCACCATATAAGATCCTGGGGGGACTTGACGGGGTAGATGTCAAGCCTCCTCCCATCTTTCCTGGCAGCCTACATCCTAGGATCTTAAAAGAAATGACTGTAGAGATAGTTTATGCATTGGTTGTGATCTTCCAAAATTCCTTAGGCTCTGGAAAGATCCCAGCAGATTTCCTTTGTAGGTGAGTCTAGAACTAGGGGACACTGTTTAAACATTAGGTGTCTCCCATTCAAGACAGAGGTGAGGAAGAATGTCTCCTCTCAGAGGGTCATTAGTTTGTGGAGTTCTCTTCCACAGAGAGCAGTGGAGGCAGGGGCATTGAATATATTCAAGGCTGATTGACAAGGGAGTCAAGGGTTATGGGGGGCGGATAGGAAAGTGGAGTTAAGACCACAGTCAGATTAGCCATGATCTTCTAGAATGGCGGAGCAGGCTTGAGGGACCGAATGGCCTACTTCTGCTCCTAATTCTTGTTTTCATCCAAATCTACCATTGTAATCCTCTATTCCCTTCTCTCTCAAATGCTTATCTAGTTTCCCTTTAAATGCATTTATACTATTCACTTCAACCACTCCCTATGGTAGTGAGTTCCACAATCTCACCGCCCTTTGGGTGAAGATGTCTCTTCTGAATTCCCTGTTGGGGTATTTCCTTGGCACCTATATTACATTGTTGACTTCTCTGCTAACCCAGTACAGCATCAAGGTTATTGTGTTGTCAGACTTGTCTTCCTTTAGATTTGTTAAACTGAGGTCCCATCTGCCTGTATCTTGTTTGCCCTTCAAGGCAAAGTTGACCATATTCATCATCTGGGGTGTTTGGTCAGGTTCCAGTGGATACATGGGTGACTGCTAAGGCCAATCTACACCCAGAAGGTTCTGCTGAAAATAAGACAGGATACTGCAGATGATTGAGATTTGGATATGTTGCTAGCTTGGTATTTCCTCTCCTTGCCTTCTCTCTCTATTTCTGATGAGAGCTCACTTTCAAAGGAAGACACAGGTTTTTCGTTTGGTTGTGCCTGGTTCAGCTCCCCCCCCCAGGATTTGGGGCTGATATCAAAACTCCCAAGTGAAGCCTTCAGAGTGTCCTTGTAGCGCTTCCTTTGGCCACCATGAGAGCGCAGCCCAGACTCAAGCTCTCCATAGAAGATTCGCTTTGGTAAGCAATTGTCCGGCATTCTGGCCGCATGACCAGCCCAGTTTAGTTGTGACTGTCTCAGTATGGTGTGAATGCTTGGCATGCCAGCTCAGGTGAGCTCCTTGATGTCTGGTATGTTTTCCTGCCATCTGATCTTCAGAAGCTTCAAAAGGCAGCTCAGGTACGAGTGGTTGATCTTCTTCGCCGTGATGTTGGTGCACTATCCATGTCTCGCATATGTAGAGCAGAGTAGCATAATTATTGCTCTATAGACTTTCAGTTTTGTAGGCAGACTTACTTCTCTACGTTCCCACAGACAGATATGCAGAGTCTGCCGAAGGTTACATTTGCTTTTGCATATGTCTCACTGTTAATATAAACAGCTCAGGAGAGTTTGCTGCTGAGATTAGTGAACTTATCCACTGCTGACAGGTTCTGGTCATAGACTGAAATCTTGGCTCGAGATAGGGCTTTCCTGGAGTGGACTGGTACATTACTTCAGTTTTCTTTGTGCTGAATGTAAGGCTGAAGTAGTCACATGCATTGGAAAACAAGTTCACTTTACATTGTATGTCCAGTTCTGAACCCGCAGCTAGTGTGCAGACATCAGCAAACAGGAAATCCAACAGTATGTCCTTGACGACCTTGGTCTTTGCCAGGAGTTGCCTCAGATTGAGTAGCTCCTTGTCCGTGCAATATCTGATTTCGATGCCAGGACCATCATCATGGAACACATCGAAGAGCAAGGCAGAAAAAAAGATGCTGATGAGGGTTGGTGATAGTATGCAGCCCTCTTTAACTCCATTAGTGACTGCGAATGGGCCAGAAGACTCGCCATCATCCAGGACACACATGAGCATGCCATCATTGAACTGTATTTCTCTGAAATGAATGAATTTCTTTGAGCAGTCGAGTTTTGCCATTACCTTCCAAAAGCCCTCATAGCTGACTGTGTCAAAGGCACAGGTAAACAAACATGATGTAGAGGTCTATTTTCAGTTCCTGCCATCTCCCCTGGAACTGTCTAATCACCATATAAGTGGTTCCTCGACCTCGTCTGAAACCACACTGACTCTCTGGCAGCAGATCCTGGTTGAGATGTTGCACTGAGTGACTCAGAAATATTCTGGAAAGATTTCTGTGATTTTACCGGTGATGGAGAGGAGTGAGATTTCTCTACGATTGTCACCACAAAATTGGCAAGTTCCTTTACACTTGTACAGGTGGACAATCTTTGTACTCTTGCAGAATGGTTCCTGGTGCCCACATAGGCTGAAAGAGTTCAGTCAGCTTCTCGATGAGGCCTTGTAGATCTCAGCTGGGATAGCATCAGCTCCTGGAGCCTTGCCACTAGACAGGAGTTTGATTGCGTTTGTTGTTCCTAAGAATGTGAGAACAATAGACAGTTTATGGCAATCTGTGGCAGCCTGTTGATTGCTTCCTCACTGATGGACGAAGGCTGATTAAAGATGTAGTTAAAATGCTCTGCCCATCTTTCTAGAATTTGGGCTTTTTTTGTGAGCAGTGTTGACCTGTAGACACCAAGGATGAGTGATGAACCAGTGGATTGAGGCCTGTGACAGATTCCAGAACCTCTCCCAGTCTTTGTGGTCTGCATATAAATGACACATAAGTACGTGTTAAAAGTGGTAGAACTTATCAGAAATTCAAACTCGATTTCCTGATGTGCAGTACTGGCAGAAAAGGCTCACAATTGACAGTACAGGTTCAGCAAATTATTCCCAATAGCCCCACTTTACTTGCATGAGATATCAGCATAATGAAAATGGCACACCAATTGTTCTGCCCTCACATGCGCATAGACAGCGCCTCTTTAAACTGAATCAATTAAGCAAAGTGTGGAAGTGAAAACATGTTGATTTTACGATGGATAATGAGGCATGTTGTGGAATGGCACGCTGAAAGTTGAAAAGTGTTTTCAGTTACTGCTGAGATTGCTGACAGTGAAAAACGTGTTTGGTTACTGTCTCCTGAACCTTCTGTTACCTTTGGCTGAAGCTACACAACAAAGGGTTACAGTCTGTCAACAAGCCTGACGAATCGTTCCATTTTATCACCGCCCAGAAAGATAAACACACACTGCAGCTGTGACGCTAGTGTGAATGATTACAGTTATTGTGTAGATGCAGTCTCATAGAATCATAGAATGGTTACAGCACAGAAGGAGGCCATTCAGCCTGTCAAGTCCATGCCAGCTCTCTGCAAGAGCATTTTAGCTGTCCCACTGGCCCTCCCTTTCCCTGTATCCCTGCAAATTGTTTTCTCTTCAGGTGTTTATCCACTTCCTTTTGGAAAGCCGAGGTGAGAGTGAGAGTGACTGCCCATGACATCAAGGCCGCATTTGACTGAGTGTGGCATCAAGGAGCCCTAGCAAAACTGGAGTCAGTGAGAACCAGGGGAAAAACTCTCCACTGGTTGGAGTCATACCTAGCACAAAAGAAGATGGTTGTGATTGTTGGAGGTTAATCATCTCAGCTCCAGGACATCACTATAGGAGTTCCTCAGGGTAGTGTCCTCAGCTCAACCATCTTCAGCTGCTTCATCAATGACCTTCCTTCCATCATAAGGTCAGAAGTGGGGATATTCGCTGATAATTGCACCATTTGGGCCCCTCAGATACTGAAGCAGTCCATGTTAAAATGCAGCAAGACCTGGACAATATCCAGGCTTGGGCTGACAAGTAGCAAGTAACATTCACACCACGCAAGTGCCAGGCAATGGCCATCTCCATCAAGAGAGAATCTAACCCATCGCCCCTTGATGTTCAATGGCATTACCATCACAGAATCCCCCACTATCAACATCCTGGGGGTTACCATTGACCAGAAACTGAACTGGACTAGCTCTGTAAATACTGTGGCTACAAGATCAAGTCAGAGGCTATGAATCGTGCAACGAGTAACTCACCTCCTGGCTCCCCAAAGCCTGTTCATCATCTACAACGCACAAGTCAGGAGTGTGATGGAATACTCTCCATTTGCCTAGATTAGTGCAGCTCCCACAACATTCAAGAAGCTTGACACCATCCAGGACAAAGCAGCCCACTTGATTGGCACCACATCCATGAACATTCACTCCCTCCATCACCGACGCACAGTAGCAACAGTGTGTACCATCTACAAGATGCACTGCAGGAATTCACCAAGGCTCCTTCAGCAGTACCTTCCAAACCCATGAACACTACCATTTAGAAGGACAAGGGCAGCAGATACATAGGAACACCACCACCTGGAAATTCCCCTCCAAGTTTCTCACCATCCTGACTTGGAAAGATATCACCATTCCCTCACTATCACTGGGTCAAAATCCTGGAACTCCCTCCCTAACAACATCAGGTGCACCGACACCACATGGACTGCAGTGGTTCAAGAAGGCAGCTCACCACCAGCTTCTCAAGACCAACTAAGGATGGGCAATAAATGCTGGCCCTACCAGCAAAGCCCACATCCAGTGAACGAAAAAAAAATATATCATTAAAACAGATTATCTGGTCATCATCACATTGCCAATTATGGGATGTTGCTGTGGACAAATTGGCTACTGCTATTCCTATATTGCAACAGGAATTACACTTCAAAAGTACTTTATTACAGAAAACCATCTTGGGATGTTCTGGAATGCTATAGAAATGCACGTCTTACTTTTTTGACCAAGCTTTTGATCATCTGACACAGTAGTTCCTAATGTGTTTTGTATCATACATTGTTTTATAATTCACCTCTGAAGCACCTCGGAATATTTTATTACGTTAAAGGCACTATATAAATATAAGTTGTTGTTTCTGTTTTTTCTATGTTTTTTCTATGCTCTACAAAGCAGTTCATGGTCGCCTAGATCCAGACCTGGCCAACATTCAGGCTTGGGCTAATAAGTGGAAGCTATCATTCGCGCCAGGCAAGAGTGAGGCAATGACCATCTCCAACAAGAGAGAATCTAACCATCTCCCCTTGACATTCAATGGCATCGTCATTGCTAAATTCCCTTCCATCAACATTCTGGGGGTTGCCATTGACCAGAGCTGGGCCAGGCATATAAATGTTAGGGCTACAAGAGCTGGTCAGAGGCTAGGAATTCTGCTGTGTGTAGCTCACCGCTTGACTCCCCAGAACCTGTGCATAATTTACAAGGCACAAGTTGGAGGTGTGATGGAATCCTTTCCACTTTGCTGGATGAGTGCAGTTCCAACAACTCGCAAGAAGTTCGACACCATCCTCAACAAAGCAGCCCGCTTGATCAGCACCACCCTAAACATTCGCTCCCTCCACCACCGACGCACAATGGTAGCAGTGTGTACCATCCACAAGATGCACTGTAGCAACAGAACAAGGGTTCTTGGACAGCACCTTCCAAACCTGCAACATCTATCACCTAGAAGCACAAGGGCAGCAGATGCATGGGAACACCACCGTGTGGAAGTTCCCCTCCAAGCCACTCAACATCCTGAATTGGAAATGTATCACAGTTCCTCCTCAAGTGCAATTAAGGATGGGTAGCAAATATTGACCTTGCCAACAATATCTAAATCTCAGGAATGAATGAAAAAAAATACTTCTTGTCATTGTCATCACCATCATCTATGCACAGGTATCATCAATGTCCGCTGACTATTGGCAGCTTCCTTGACTATAGAGGTCATCAAAGTTAAGTTTGATCAAGTTTTTGTCTCATGTGCACATATGTCGACTTTTCTAGAGGGGTCACCGTGCTGCAGGTTTCCCACCTCAATAGCCTTGGGGAGCTGAGACAAATCTCTGCTAAGCTCAGTGCAAACTGGCAGTCAGACCTGGGGCCTTTCGAGCACTGTATGGATGAGTACTATGGTGGATGATCCACTTACTAACTGAGACATGGAATGCATTAATTTTCTTTTCAAGTTATGGGAGTGCAGGATGTCTTTTATATGTTTTATCTGAGTGTGAGGCTGACTGCCTGATAGTGGGCAGGCCCAGAAAGCCTGCACATGCAGCTTCCTTATAAGCTTTTACCGACCAAGCCAACTCCTGAGAGTAGGAAGGTTGGAGCCATTTTTGGAATTTTTCAAATTTTTGCATCTCACCCAACCCAAAGCCAACCATTCTTGGGGGTTGAAATTATCCCCTGTATCTCTTAATTGTACTTGAAGTTATTTTACCCTGAAATATGTGTTGATCATATGTGCCTCTTCACGCACTCACCCCCAACCGCCCCACTATTATAACTCTTGTGATATATAAATGCAAGATCCAGTATAGAAATCATGTTCTTTCTCTGGTTTACTTTGAGGAGGTGCCCAAAGCACAGAGTCAGCAGAATCGACCAAGAATGGGATAGATGCATGGGGGAGGGGATGTTGTTGCCGAAGTAGACACCAGGCCACATTCGCACACTTCCCCTCAGTCTTGAGCATCAGGAACATATCCCCTGAGAAAGCATGTGAACATAGGAACGTACATACAAACATAGGAATTAGGAGCAGGAGTAGGCCACTCGGCCCCTCAAGGCTGCTCCACCATTCAATAAGATCATGATTGATCTGGTTGTAACCTCAACTCTACATTCCCGCCTATCCCTAGCAACCTTTCACCCCCTTGCATATCAAGAAACTATCTACCTCTGCCTTAAAAATATTCAAAGACTCTGCCTTTTGAGGAAGAGAGTTCCAAAGACTCACAACCCTCTGAGAGAAAAAAATTCTCCTCATCTCTGTCTTATATGGATGATTCCTTATTTTTAAACAGTGAGATCTTTTTCTAGATTCCTCCACAAGAGGAAACATCCTTTCCACATCCACCCTGTCAAGACCCCTCGAGATCTTATATGTTTCAATCAAGTTGCCTTTTACTCTTCTAAACTCCATTGGATAGAAGTCTAGTCTGTCCAACCTTTCCCCATGAGACAACCAGCCCATTCCGGGTATTATGAACTTCTTCCAAAGGAGTTCAAGGCAATTAAGACTAAGGTAGTAACAACAATTACCTACATTTATATAGTGCCATTAGGGTAGCAAAAATGCCTCAAGCACTTCACAGAAGCATTATCAAACAAAATTCGACTCCATACCACATAAGCAGCCTTTGGGATAAGTAACCAAAGTTTGGTTAATGCTAAGGAGTGATTTAAAGGTTTAGGAAGGAATTCCAGAGCTTAGGTCCTAAGCAGCTGAAGGCACAGCCACCAAAGAGGAGCAATGAAAATTAGGATTCGCATTGATGGCAAGGTTATTGGGATGGGGGATGTATCAGAGTTAGTGCTTGGGGTGGGGGGATGGTGTGGGCAGGGATCTGGAAGACTAAGAAAGGAGAGACTGAAGATTTTTTTGGAGGACCCAAAGAAGCAGCCCTGGGCCATTAAGGTACAATAAAAAAGTAATTAACTCTACTGGACCTCCTCTGGCTCCAAGTGCTCTGATCCAGGCCAATTTGACCTAGAATGAGAAGGCTTTCCTCCCCACTGCAGGCCTGGGATTAAGATTAGAGTCTGTCATAATGATGTCATCAGAGACCAATTTTCATATTTAAAACTGGACTGAGCTTTCATTCCAGTGCATGTCCTGCTCACCTATTAACAAGAGCAGGTTAATAGCAGGACGAAGGTAGGCAATGGGATTCAGAGGGGATAATTTGCACAAGATGCTTTAAAATTCTTCTGTTTCTTGTTGCACAAGCAATTGCGATTAATCATCCTGCTTGCACTATCTGTTCTGCTATTTATTCTCCAGTCTAACTCAATCTTTCTCCCAACTTCAAAATCATAAAACACATTAGCTCCTTTAGTCTCCCTTTCTTCCATAAATCTTTTAAAGCCCAGTCTTAGTTTCAACTATAGCCTACATCTTTATTTGTCGCCTTTACTTGTTTCAATCCTGGCAGTCTTTTGAACTATGGGCTGTTGCCCATCACACTATGTAATATATAGATATTAAAAAGAATTGGGAGTCTGGAGGTGTAACTTTTCAACTGCAATAACTTTTGTACATTTTGTTGGGCGTTGTTAGATCTTAAAATTAAAACCTTTTGAAAAGGGCATTAGGAATCACAGAGGGCAGGAATCTAGACATATTGAGTTAAGTAAATCAATACTCCTAAATTCACAATCTCTGTCATTTCCATTACCCTTTTGGAAAAAACTTTCATTTTAAGATCTAATAACACCCGCATAATGTACAAAAGTTACTGTAGCTGAAAATCTGGCCCGGAAAGAGTCCTAGTCAGGCTCTTAGCCCTCCATGCCCCCTTGTAAATAAACACCTCTGTTACAGAAATGTGCCCAGACACATTTACAATCATTAACTTTGCTGTATAAAAAGATGCAGTGGTGGTACTGCAGGAAATTGTTAACATTCTGGCCATCAGTTTTACTGCCAGTCATTAACTGCATACAGCATTAATGCAGCCCATGTAAAATATGAGTGTGGGCAAAATGTACAGCAGCAAGGCAAATGTAGTGCCTTGCCATCAGCTCCAGTTTTCACTAGCCTCCGGGATATTTGAATTCCACACATACCTCCAGGACTTGTAGAACAGTGAGGACTGTGTACCCACCACAGCCTGAACTGTTCTCCTTTGATATCTATTAAACAAGTGTGTAAAAATGTTGCTTTGAAGTTGATCTACTAAAACACTGAAGTACATTGATTAAAGGCAAACTAATTGCAGACAGAGTGCAATATATTTTATTTTAAAGCAACCAATGTTTTTTTGGTTCCTAAACTCAGGACATCATGTTTAAATACAAGTTTGCCAACTCATTCACTAGTTTATTCACAACTTGTGGGATATTTTCACCATCAGTGAACTTCTAGGTTATATCATTTATTGATCCGAAGGTAAATTTTTACAAACCAGAATTTGCACCGTTATATATTGCATGTCAACAGAGTCTAAGCTGTTCCACAGTACTGTCATTTTATTCCAAGTATACTGCAGTAAAGGAGAACAACAGCACTCCCTGCTGGTGAAATGATGATATTTTAAAGACAGAAAAACTTCCATTTCTCTAGCGTCTTTCACGACCACCAAACGTCTCAATGTTCTTTACAGCCAATGAAGCATTTATTTCTGAGATGTAGTGTAGGAAACTTGGTGGCCAGTTTGCGCATAGCAAGCACCCACAAACAGTTATGAGATAATGACCACATAGGCCAGAATCTTCGGGTCGGCGAGCAGGGTCGAGGCCCGCTCACCGACACAGAAAATGACCCGCGGGAACGCCGGGCATGCGTCCCGATGTCACCGCACATCATTCAGATCTTGAGTTCGGCAGGCACGCGCCGGAGTTCGCTGCGCGCCCACCGAACTGTCAAAGGCCTATTAAGGCCATTTAGATAGTAATTAAACTAATTAACTGAGCTGCCTGTCTAACCTTAAGGTTGGCGGGCAGGCGAAGAACCACCCAGGCGGCTTTCGCATTTATCATGAAACCTCATCCACAGGCGGGGTGAGATTTCATGACGGTTTTTAAAGTTTAATTAAAATTTTTAATATAAGTCATTGACATGTCCCAGCTCATCTGACACTGTCACATGAGGGGATGTGTCTTAAAAATTTTTTTTTAATTAAAATTTTCAAAAATATAAATAATCTCCCTGAGACAGCTCTGTGCCTCAGGGAGATTTCTGCTCATGCGTGAACGAGCGCAGGCCCTGACGTAGCCTCCTTCCCCCCCCACCCCCCGCACAGGGAGCGCACGGCACTGGCCGGGTGCGCGTCATGTTGGGCGGCCTTAGCTGGCCAGCCCACATAAAAGGGCGGCGCACAGCCGATCGCAGGCAGCCCACACCCGCTCCCGCCCAGCCCTCACGACGGGGAGAACATTCTCCCCATTATCTGTTTTTGTGATGTTGGTTGAGGGATTAGATTTTGTATTCAGTACAGTCCAGCAGCACCTGGCTTGATACTCCCAGTGAAGAATATGCTTCGTCAGCAAGTTGGGCAAATTTTCTGTTCCATTAAACTGGAAGGAAAGTCAAAGCGGGCTAGTTTTTTTTTGTCTGCAAACGATTCCACTCATTTCAACGGTCTGCACCTGATTCCTCTGTTTCTGATTTGATTGTGTCGGCATCACAGACTAATATCTGTATTTGGCCAACAGTGATATAGATAATGTTAGTTAGACCAGGCATGACCTGCTAAGATGGCAGTCCTGATAATGAAAACTTAAATGGAAATGATCTAAAGATTGGTCTTGAAGATTTCAAGTGATGGGGCTGCAGACTATTTCCTTTGGCAGCTAGTTCCATTGTGGGAATGCCCATTGGAGGATTCACAGCTTTTGCTATTAAAAGAAAAAAAAACTTATATTCATTTAGCACTTTTCATGACCTCAGGATATTCCAAAGCACTTTGCAGTCGTTGATGAGCTTCTCTGAAGGAAATGCAGCAGCCAATTTGTGCACAGCATGGTCCAACAAACAGCAATGTAATAATGACCAGATAATCCATCTTTGAAATGTTGGTTGAGGGAATAATAATGGTCAGGAGAACTCCCCTGTTTGTCTTCGATTAATCCAATAGGATCTTTTACATCCTTATGAGAGGGCAGACGGAACTTTGGCTCAGAGACAGATTATTAACTATTAACGGTAATAACACAGCAAATTCGTTAGTGCACATCCCAATTCTTGATTAAGGGACACAGCAGCAAGGGATGCAGGCGAATCCTTATAAAGACAACTCCTATTAATAGGGAAGAGCTCAGAAATAGATTAAAATTCCATGAGTTGGAATCAGTAGGGAGTTGAATGCTACACGTGGCTAATTGAGTTACTTGCAATTTCTGATTTTTGCTTCCTCAGCACTCAGGCATCACTCCAAAAATCCCATGCGACTCATAGCAATGCTCATCAGTGAGGCCCCACTGTGGCCTTTCAACCTGGAGATCCCAAATAGATTTCAACATGTGACCTGCTTTCTAGTACATGAGATAGCATCCAAGCGGAATAATGTGGAGCTTCCTGTTGTCACTTTCTGGCTGCTATAGCCCAAATAGGAACGTGAAGGAAACATCTGTAAACATTGCAAAGGTGAGTTCATTCAAGTGAGGCCAAAAAAAATGCCTATGCTATTTTTAATTTTCATATAAATTAAATCAATCCTTTGCCTTTAGGAAGGGTTAACAATGTAAACTATCAAATTGCAATTAAACACAATGTTGATTTTTAGAAAAGTTATCCAAGATTCAAATAGTATTGAATTCTCAAATCAGATTATGAGTTATTGTCATCCATAAATATCTCGTTAAGCAGCTGTAGGTCTTCTTGTTTTGAAATTTCAATACCACTGCACGTTGTCTCCCAACAGTCCCATAAACGTGTCTCCCACAAGGCAACCTGCGTCACTGCCAACATTTAACTACTGAAGAAACATCTTTGCTTACTGGAAATGATTTGCATCAGACCACTAGATCCTGTACTTCAATGAATGCATCAGTTAGCACAGACAGACGCACTGAGCTACTTCTGTGCAAGGGTTGTCATGCTGGAAGTAAGCCTGAGGTTTTGACTCCCACTTGCTGTAAGTCAGCAGAAGACGGATGACTTACTGAGTTGCTGTCGCGAAGTCGTGGATATTAATACATTCAGACATTCTTTACGCTAAGTTACTGACAGCAGAATGAGCAGCCTTTAAAAACATAAATTGGGTTCCAATTTCCCACAGCCACCTTCATTCGGTACTGCAAGACTGAATGTAAACAAAATGGCATGCCAATTTAAACTGACAGCAGTTCAGAAATCACATGGGTGATGGGATGTATTTGGCACTAGCAATGTAAAACAGATGAGTAACAAGAAAGGGGAATATTTTACACAATAGTTCAAGCATAATTGCAATCATTAGTAAACCACAAAGGCCTTATATACTGGTTGGAGTCTGAAGTTCAAAGTGATGTCACCTGTATTGAAATCAAATTGTGTTTATGAATCACACCTGATTTGTACAAAATGCAAGCTTCTCATTTTGGACACAGCTCCTTTTTAACATTAACCCTGCCCCAACTTTCTCTACATTTACAAGTTCTGTCTTAAATGTTCATAAGCAAGGGAGATGGATTTTTAAAATTCAATAAATTTCAGGTAACTTACTAAACTGAAGGACAATGTTAGATAAACTCTGAATACAACAACTTTGGCTGGTGTTTCATAATTCCCTTAACAAACAGCACTAAGCAACTGGCCAAAATCCCATTAAGCTAAGGATCATAATGAAATAGGTTTGTGCAGAGAGCTCCACACAGTTTCACTTTAAACTGCTTGTATTACATTTTATATTCCAGGGTTGCGAGTGCTTGTGGTGACATTCAGACACAGCAGTGGCACGAACTGAAGCCACAGAATGTGACTGAGCAGTACATGCGTAAGTGCCAAGTATAGTCATTTCATCCAACTGTATTCTGTGCAATGATTGTCTAAAGGTTCATTAGCATGTAGAATGACATAAGTTTCAATAGACCAACCATTGTAAAATAAATACGTAAGCAAAATACCGCGGATACTGGAAATACTAAGCAGGTCTGGCAGCATCTGTGGGCAGAGAAACAAAGCTAATTTTTCAGGTGATTGACCTTTTATCATAACTGGGGTAGCTGGCACTGCTCAACTATTCCATAAGAAACAGAAAGACATTTACAGCACAAAAGGAGGTCATTCAGCCCATTGTGTCTGTACTAGCTAAATTCCATCTTCTAACTCTTGATCTGTAGCCCTGTAAATTACAGCACCTCAAATGCATATCCAACTATTGTGGAAAGTAGCCAGGTAAATGAGTTTCACTCAACATAAGCTATCAGCAGGCTGAGCAGCCCATGTGTTAAAAACAGCGAACTGTGTGGAGCTTTCTTTAAACTGAACAGAGTGAAGCAAGCCACAGAAAATAGGAAGTCAAAATAAATTAATAGTCAGGGTTTAGTGACAGCAGTAATTCAACAAGCTATTAGTCGCTTTCTAAATTTCTGCAGGTGGGAAACAAATAGATCAGGTGACTGGCAAATCACATTTATTACACTGCTGCTCAAAATCTGGAGTATCTTAAAGAAAAAACATGAAAAATAATTGTAATAGGTTTTACAGAGTAGTGCAGCTTATTGTTGTGTGACTTAACATCTTAGAAATAACCTATCACTGACATAAGACCATAAGACATAGGAGCAGAAATTAGGCCAATCGGCCCATCGAGTCTGCTCCACCATTCAATCATGGTTGATAGGTTTCTCAATCCCATTCTGCCGCCTTCTCCCCATAACCTTTGATCCCCTTACCAATCAAGAACCTATCTATCTCGGTCTTAAATACACTCAATGGCCTGGCCTCCACAGCCTTCTGTGGCAATGAATTCCATAGATTCACCACTCTCTGGCTAAAGAAGTTTCTCCTCATCTCTGTTCTAAAAAGTCTTCCCTTTACTCTGAGGTTGTGCCCTCGGGTTCTAGTCTCTCCTACTAATGGAAACATCTTCTCCACGTCCACTCTATCCAGGCCTTTCAGTATTCTGTAAGTTTCAATCAGATCCCTCCTCATCCTTCTAAACTCCATCGAGTATAGACCCAGAGTCCTCAAACGTTCCTCATATGTTAAGCCTTTCATTCCTGGGATCGTTCTCGTGAACCTCCTCTAGACCCTCTCCAGGGCCAGCGCATCCTTCCTGAGATATGGGGCCTAAAATTGCTCACAATATTCTAAATGTGGTCTGAACAGAGCCTTATAAAGCCTCAGCAGCACATCCCTGCTTTTATATTCTAGTGCTCTCGCAATAAATGCCAACATTGCATTTGCCTTCCTAACTACCGACTCAACCTGCAAGTTAACCTTAAGAGAATCCTGGACTAGGATTCCCAAGTCCCTTTGCACTCCAGAACTCAACATTTCCCATCTATTTAATAAAACAGCTTTGGTTGACAGCAACTAAATGAATAATTTGTATTTACAGAGCGCCTTTAAGTAAAATAAAATATCCTAAGGTGCTTTGCAGGAGCATTCTAAAGTATGACATTGGGCCACATAAGGAGATAAATATAAGAAAAAACTATTTTACAAGAGGATATTAGAGCATATGACCAGAGAGGTAGGTTTTAAGGAGAATCTTAAGGGAAGTAATCAAGTAGAGAGGTGGAGATGTTTAGCGACGAAATGCCAGAGCTCTGGGGCCCAGACCCTGTCACTAATGATGGAACAATTAACATCTGGGCATACTCAATAGTACAGAATTAGGTGATATCTAGGTAGGCTGAGGGGCTGGAGAAGATTACAAAGGTAGGCAAGAGGGAGGCAATGGAGGGATCTGAGAAAAATGATGAGAGTTTTTGAAATCAAGGCGATGCTTAATGGGAGCCAATATGGGTTTGTGAGGAGAAGAGTTACGGGTGAACATGATTTTGTGTGAGTTAGGACACAACAGTAGAGCTCTGGATGATTTCTAATGGGAGAGGAAAACCAGCTGGAGTGTGTTAGAATATTCAAGAGGTAACAAAGGCATGGATGAAGACTTCAGCAGCATGAGCTGAGGCAGGGGCAGAGTTGGGATGATGTTACAGAGCTGCAAATAAGAGGGCTTATTGATGGAGTCGCTATGTGGTTAGTAGCTCAACCTGGAGTTCAGTCCGACAGCAAGGTTGTGAACAATCTGAAATAAAAACAGGAAATGCTGAAAACACCTCAGCATACCAGGCAGCATCTGTAGAGAGAGAAACAGAGTTCCGAACTGTTCTGATGAAGGGTCATCACGTGAAATGTTGGCCTGCATATTCCTGGTCATGTTGAGATGGATTTGGTGGTAAGCACAGGTGGGAAAATAGGGGTATCCACATGAGAATGGCTCCCCAATGCCTTCCCACCTCCAAAGAAATTTTCCAGTGGAAAGCTGGGAACAAAGTTAACAGCTGCTCCAAGGAAGCAAGCAGCTAATTGGGGCAATTGAGATCCCATTTATACGTCATTTTTCAAAGGTGACATAATTGAACGCCTAATCCTCCACTCCTATTGAGTGTGGAGCACAGGAACTCCTGCAGATGGCTTCCCAGCAGAGCATAGGGCTGGGGATCATCAAGCTGGCGGCTCCATAACCCAATGGAGGAGCTGCCAGGATGAAAGACCTCAGCTGCGGCCAAAACCAACCCTGTGGAGGATCTCACCCTCCACACCACTGGCCCTACCAGCTGTGAACTCCTTCATTCTCAGATTGCAGAAGGCGTCTGGGAATGCCACCATGTGGAGGATCACCTTTTTACCTCAGCAGGGCCCATCCCTCCAAGTGAGGCTGCCAGCTGTGCTGTGCTGCAGGCACTCTGATTGGGCCCCCCAAGAACCCACCCGCCATTCTTAATAGGGCAGCGAGCAGGGAGGTAGACAATTAATAGGCCGCCTCCTGGGTGGTTCTATTATTTGTCTGTCCCTCTGTTATACCCTGGGGAGCTGGTAAACCTGGATTAAGGCTCTGAGTCATCCAGGATAACTTGCTGACTACTGGTCAAGGGCCACAGATGAGGGAAAGGTGAGCTGTGAGTGACTCCCTTGTCACATTATAAGTACTGTCCTTTAATATAATAGAGCACTGCACATATTAGCCAAAGAAGTCATCATTGGTAAGTAAGGAAACAATTCAAGTTGGTGGAGAAAATTGGAAAGTATTTTTAGCATAATTCTTTCCACCAACTTTCCCTCTTTTCTTGTCTTGTGGCCACTCCCAGATGCAACGAGTCTACTTGTGACTCATTTCTTAGCTGTCTGATTCTATTACATTAAACTATAGGAATTAAAAATAAATTTAAGCTACATAATACAGGCAGTAACTTTAAAATTAACAATTTAATGCCTACATTAACTTAGAGGAAGGAACTTGGTCCAAGCACATTGGAGTCAATTTAAAACCTTAGTCAGTCAACAGGTGGACTGTGCCATCAGACTTCTGGCAGAGAAGAACCTAGGACTTCAGTTAAACAGAAGGGGAGAGCTGCAAACAGGCATCTCAACACAATGCAGAGTGGCCCAGACAGCAAGCTCGTGTGCAGGGAGTAGGGCTGCAGACAGCTGGATTATTTCTCTGGGGACCAGTGGTATAGGCGACAGAAGACAGAGCGCTGGCAGTAAAGAGGGAGGAGGGCAAAGTCTATCAACCCTCCTTCAAGGCCTTTCGGCACGGCAAGTAAAATGGACTCCATTGAGTGCATGTACGATAACACTTCTGACAGGAATCTCTAACCGGTTCTGTCATTTTTGCTGATGCCTCAGTGAATTATTACAAGCAAGTAGCCACACAGGCCAAGAAGGTTCACAGCTTAGGCAACAGTTGAGAACTACAATTGGCCTCAATGCTCTGGACTAGGATCGGGAAAACAGTTGGTCAGTATATCCTGTTCCTGACAACTATCCAATGATACTTACTGGAAAGAGTTGGCAGAAACCCGGTGCTTGACCCAAGCTGCCGTTCTTAATGCATCAGTTCAGACAGTGAGCATGAACAGACTATTTGATCATGATGAGGGGCTCAAGCCAAGGTTGATCCTATTCCCTGCACATATACCCTTTCCAGAACAAGTTCCAAGGGAGTGATCAGGAGCAGGAATCCTCATTGATTATTTTTCCTCTTCCTTAAACTGGAAAGCTGAAGTCAATTGTGGCTCCCCCACTACTGTCCTAGCAGAGAATTTAGGAGCTTTCTGCTCCATGTGGCTCAGTCATGCAGCATGCAGTACATTTACACAATCAGCCATTGTGGGGGCCCTTCCAACAAAGTGTTCAATTTATTTTTCAGTTTGTACAAAGAACCAACAGAAATAGATATAAATGCACCAAACAGATTTGGAGAAAGCAATTTTATTTTCCAAATTTTGGATGGTAGTATTGAATCAGTTTGTGCATTGTGAAATATATTCACTTACCACCCAAGTAAGAACAAGGCAAATTCCCACAAACAGCCTCTTAGCTGACTAAGACATTCCTCCAGAAGCTCGTTTGAAGTACAGAAACTCACCACTTCAAATGACAGTAGTGAATTTTCTACCAAACGATGAACATAACATCATAGTCTGGTGGTGGGAAAGGTCACAAAATGGCAGCAAAGGCACACTACAGTCTCCATGGTTGATTAAAAGAGGATTGTTCAATTTAGTCAAATAATTCCTGAAACTGGACAAATGCATTCTTTGGCATGAGCTTCATGCTACCAACCACAGAAGGGTGAACATGCACATGGGCCATGGCATTGGAGAGAAGAAACAAACTTTCCAAAATTCCACAAATGCCACAGGAGCATCAGAAACAGATGAATAACCTTAAACAAATGTTAAACAAATGTCAGTGAGAATGTGCAAGTTTCTGAGCTACAATACAGAAGTCCCGAGGAGCCAAAAGGCAGCACTGACAAGGCATGTGCAAGCGGTCACAAAGCAATTCCACATATGGAGAGATTCCCAGAAGATTGGTGAATGAAATGCATTCTTTCTCTCCCAACACATTGGCCCCATACAGGAAAAGTAGTTTGAAAATGTGTTTTATAATGTTAGCCTCATTCAGCTTGATAATAGTAAAATATAAGGTAATTAATTCACACAAATAAATTCCTGTGTCCATATTCCACAAATACATTTGAACTACATTAATGATACTTTTTAGTACACTGAGTTGTCTAGACTGAGGATTAAATACAATGGTCTTTAGTTTCTCCAGAGGTGAGTTGACACTATCCAGCTCCAATAAGACTACTAGCGTTTCAGGGAACAGTGAAAAAGAGTTCTTGAAGGACATCAACAAAGAAAGGATGCATCCTAAGTTTTTATTTTGTGGGAGAAAAGATTGAAATCGGCTAAAAGGTGAGGATAAAACAATGAATGGAAATACATTTTTAAAATAATAATAAAGATGGGGGGAAAAATATATATATAAAAACTAAAAAGTAAATATTTGAGAAAAGGGGATCAAAAAGGGGTGAGGATGGAGGAGGGCGTTCATAATCTGAAGTTGTTGAACTCAATGTTAAGTCCGGGAGGCTGTAAAGTGCCTAGTCAGAAGATGAGGTGCTGTTCCTCCAGTTTACGTTGAGCTTCACTGAAACATTGCAGCAAGCCAAGGACGGACTTGTGGGCATGAGAGCAGGGTGGTGTGTTGAAATGGCAAGCGACAGGGAGGTCTGGGTCATGCTTGCAGATAGACCGAAGGTGTTCCGCAAAGCGGTCACCCGGTCTGCGTTTGGTCTCTCCAATGTAGAGGAGACCGCATTGGGAACAGCGAATGCAGTAGACTAAATTGAGGGAAGTGCAAATGAAATGCTGCTTTACTTAAAAGAAGTGTTTGGGCCCTTGGACAGTGAGGAGGGGGGAAGTAAAGGGGCAGGTAACCTTCTGCGGTTGCATGGGAAGGTGCCATGGGAGGGGGGTTGAAATGTTCGGGGTGATGGAAGAGTGGACCAGGGTGTCTGAGAGGGAATAGTCCCTATGGACTGCTGATGGTGTGGGGGGGGGCTGGGGTTGGGGGGGGGTGGTGGTGGTGGGGGAGTGGTGGTGGTGGTGGTTGTGGGGGTGTGTGAAGGCAAGATGTGTTTGGTGGTGGCATCATGCTGGAGTTGGTGGAAATAGCGGAGGATGATCCTTTGAATGCGGAGGCTGGTGGGGTGAAATCATGGTTCTGGGAGGGAGATGAATGTGTGAGAGCAGAGGCGCGGGAGATGGGCCGGACATGGTTGAGGGCCCTGTCAACCACCGTGGGTGGGAAACCCCGGTTAAGGAAGCAACTGCTATTGTACCATGGTGGTCTGGACCCCAGAAATGTTTACTCTGCAGTACTGTGACTGAAACCAAGGCCAGGATTTTACAGCCCCTCCCGCCCAGCGGGATACTATGGCCCTACGAACTGAATGGAGATTTAAATGGCTCACCCCATCCGCTGAGGGGGATACACACCATGGCACCATGAAATCCTGGTCCAACTGTCAGGGACTTCAGTATAATACAACCTGAGCAAAGCAAACCTGTGTGTGTGAGAAACATCTGAAACAGCTGAACCATCATAGCTGAAGGTCTTCAAATACAAAATACTGCACTTGTTCCAGCTTCCAAGTCTACCTGAGAACCAACCTCCTGGCTATTTGCCGACAAAAAGCCTTCCAGCTTCATGAGAATCCTTTGTTTCTAAAAGACCCTCACTCTATCTACACTATCAACTCAACCGTGAAGACATCAGGCCTGCATCGATGTGAAGACTTGAGTTATAAATTGCATTTTTACAATTAGGGCTTTAACTTCATCTGCAACTAATCTTTGTATGTAGGGTAGTATGAGTGAGACCAGTGATTGAGACCTTACATTCAAACATCCAGGGCAAATGGGAGATAATAAATGAGCTTCTCTTATTTTTAACAAATCACCAAAAAGCCTGGTGCCGGGAATTTATTTTAAACTGGGAAAAATCACGCTGAAGGTAAGGAAATACACACGCCTCGCACACAAACATCCTGACTACAGACTGGAAGGGACCACAGCAATACTCTCCGTAACAGAATTGGAGGCTGTCCTTCAGGATATAAACCCCTTGCGAACAAGCCAAATCTGACTTTAAAAGAAAATTGGGAGAAGAAGAAGCAACATTGGAAAATTGTTGAAACAGGGAATAAAAGGATTTCGGCAAAAAGCTTTGTGAATGCTAATAAATAGAAGGTAAGATGGCTGGCTTCGATGTAAAGGCATTCATGCAACAGGAGGAATTAATTTGAGCTAAATTAGAGTTTATAACCAAGGAACAGCTAAAAGCCATAGCTAAGCAGGTGGAACTTAAAATATGTCAGAAGGCATGGAAGCCTGAGGCGTTGAAACTGCTTAGCACAGAAGAGGAACAGGTAGAGGACTCAGAACTTGAGTTAGACTAGGTTACCCTGATGCAACTTCATCTAGAAGAGTGGAGGCTAGAAATAGAATTCCAAGAAAGGGAGCGAGAGAAAGAACCCATCTTCCAGCTGCTGAAGCTGGAGAAGGAATTTCACACTCAAAAGGCTTAAGGCCAATTGAATTGGCTAAGGCGAGGTTATCTTTACATAGTGGGGAGGCTGCTGGTGATTTGACTGCCCTAGTTCAGAGACAAGCTTTGATATGTTAAAATACTCCAGGTTAGTACCCATATTTGATGAGGGTGATATTGAGGCCTTCTTCATCTCATTTGAAAAGCTTGCCACCAAATTAAAGTGGCCAGAAATCAGAAGGTGTCTAGACTCTTCTGCTGCAAGGTCATTTAGAGGGAAAAGCCCTTGAGGTTTATTCTCTCTTTTGCCTGTTGATAGTTCTAAAAATTATGAACAGGCAAAAGCTGCTATCCTAAGTGCCAATGAACTTATCCTGTAGGCGTACCACCAACAACTCAGAAAATCTTGTCAAAAGCCCGCTCAAACTTTTCTTGAATTCAAGAGAATTAAACAATTAGCATTCGACCGGTGGGCCTGAGCCTTAAAAATTGGCCATACCCATGACAGATGAAGAGAAATAACATGTATACATATCGTAGCTTTTTTAGCTAAACAAAATAAATGACAGCAATACACTGGTTCATTCCTCAGGGCACTGCCTTAACCAATCAGAATCAAGCTGCCTGGTTTGAATTTCAAACAATGCTTGGCAGTTAACTATTAGTCATCATCAACAGGTGCATTCTCCATGGCAACACCTCTAAAAAGCACATGCCAACCAATCAGCACTCTCCTCTCATACAGTATAAATTGGTGTTCCCTCTTCATTTGGTATTCTTGCAAATTGCTCTAATGACTGCAAGACAAAAAGTTTCGACAAGAAATGTCTTTTTTTCAGTAATAATCAAGAAATAACATTGTTGGAAGAGTTTAAAAACTGCCTTTCTCCCAGCCTCAAGACATTTGTAGAGGAACAGAGGATTTTAATAGCCAGAAAGGCGTCAGCCCTCGCTGATGACTGCAATTTAACCCATAGGCCTGGGTATTAAATCTCCAAAAATTTGATAAAGATAAGAAGGGGGAACATGATAGAAAGTGGGATAGCCACGAGAAAAGAAAATAAGAATGAGGGTGCGGAAGTCCTCCACAAGCCCACAGAGAGAGCACAGGGAGCTGGAATGACACATAGGGGAGAGTTTTCTCCCCGTCAGAAGGGGGTTGGACGGGAGCGGGCGCGGGTAGGTGTGCAGATGCCTGCGATCGTCTGCATGCTGCCATTTTATGTGGGCGGGCCAATTAAGGCCGGCCCAGCGTGAGGTGCACCCAGAAGTGCTGAGCACTCCCTGTGCAGGTGGGGGTGGAGTAGGCTGAGTCAGGGCCTATGCTCTTTCACGCATGCACGTGTAAGAGCGCAGAAATCTCTCTGAGGCAGAGAGATGCCTCAGGGAGATCAGTTTGATTTTTTAAAATTTTAATAAGGAGAGAAAAAAAAATTAAGACATGTCCCCTCATGTGACATTGTCACATGAGCTGGGACATGTCTATGAATTTTATTAAAAATTTTTATTAAACTTTAAAAACTGTCATGAAACCTCCTCCCGCCCGTGGATGAGGTTTCATGATAAATGCAAAGGCCGCCTGGGCTCTTTGCCTGCCCGCCAACCTTAAGGTTGGACGGGCAGCTCAGTTAAGTATTTTAATTGATATTTAAATGGTCTTAATAGGCCTTTGACAGTTTGGCGGGCGCACAGCCGACTGTGGTGCGCGCCCGCCGAACTAAATATCTGAATGACGCGCGGTGATGTGGGGACGCATGCCCGACATCACCGCATGTCATTTTACGCCTTGGCAAGCGGGCCCTGCCCCCGCTCGCCAACCCAAAGATTCTGCCGATAGAGGCCCGTGTGCTCTCACTGCAGTAAACCAGCAAACACTAGACCTGAATGCTGGAAGCTCAGGAGAGAGGCTGTAGGTCTTCTAGGACTCCAAAATATTTGTCCTGAGGAGGAATCTCCTGTGAGTTGAGTGACAGATCAGGCAGCGACCTTAGCTGCAGAAATTAGCGTCTCCAGTAATACCACCTTATACATGGCAGAAAATTCCAGGGAACTGCAGGAGATTTATCCATCAAGGAACACTATCTCTGTACTCCTCTAAAGAAATGAGCAATTCCATCGTACTGCTCAGGGCTACGAGGCCATCCAATCCTTGATGCTGAGGAAAGACCTACCCATCCCCCAGAAACTTCCTCGAATGCCAAGGGGTTAATCAATGGGTTTGGAGGAGGATACATGTCCATTCCCCTCAATTGAGTCTATTTACAGTGTCACCTTCTCTTGGGCCCAGTCACTGTAGGAATTGTCCCTAAGCTGCCGGTGGCAGGAATCGATTTTTTGGGATTTGGCAGTAAGGTATTGACATCCCCTATAGTCCTAGTCCAACCAAGCGAGAAAAAGGAAATCAAGCAGCTACAGGACAAAGTCCCGGGGACTTATCCTGATTGTGCTGTGACTCAGTCCCAAGACAGACAGGAAAATTTAAACAAGAAGCAGCCAGCACCACAGCTGGATGAGCAAGGGGTCTGGTGAGCTGAAACCTTCTTTGGAAATCTTTCTGAAGGAGAGGAGGTGCTGAGTCGAAGCTCCCTAATTAAAGCACAACAGGCAGATCTTGAATAAAGTGCATAGCACAGACTGCTATTTTTGTGGTGTGAGGTTCTGTAACTAAGAAGGGCTAAGTTAATATCTTCATTCTTTATTGTCATATCCTTGCTTGTTCGAACTCCTCTTTCTGCTTTTCCATTCGACTGAGGATATCTAGACAAACTAGTCACATGCATGAAACCATATTCTGTGGAATCATTCGCTAGCAAACTGAGGACAGTTGTCTGACACTACAATGTCCGGGATGCCATGTGTCGTGAAGAATCTCGTCAATGATTGAGTGACTGCCTCTGCTGTGATGCTGTGCAATCTGTTCACTTCAATGCACCTGGAATAGGAATCAGTTACAATGATAAATACTTTGGCTTTAAACTCAAATAAGTCCTTTCCCAGGTGCTGCCATGATTTCAGTAGAAAAGTGGAGGGCCCTAGTGGTTCCCTCTGCTATTGGCTACACATTGCAAACATAAGGCAATTCGGGATTGGTTCTTTTATAGAAAATCTGATGCCTGGCCACCAGACTGACTGCTGAGCTCTTGCTCGGTATTTCCTTGACGTATTTTTTGGAGAATTTTGAGCTGAAGTATTTTGGGGTTGACTTGTCTGTAATTAAAAATTAAGGAATCATCAATAATTGTGAGATGTTTTCTCTGTTTGAAGTACTGGAGTAGTATTGAGTTGTTAGGAATATAATCTGGCCATCCTCTCTGATAATACTCATTTATTTGAATGCATTCATTATCCTGTTGTTATGCTTACTTAAACTTTTGTAGTCTCTTCTCAGTGGCTATTAAGTGTCTGGCATGAAGCATACACTTTCACTTGCTCAGTGAAATTCAGACCTTCCAGTTTGACTCCTTCCATTGGTATTCTTGATAGGCATCTGCTATTGTCTGGTACTTCCGTTGAATGTACTCAGTCACTGTATCATATCTTATTAGTTTGAGTCTGAAACATTGAATTCTAGCTGGCATTTTTGCAATCTCCTTTAAGAAGAGTAACCAAAGGCATTTGGTTTTTTTCAATTTTAAACCTTAATACCATCACATAATCAGGGAACTCTCGCAAGCCCATATGGCTGCCAATGCTTCTTTCTCAATGGTTACATACCTTTTCTCAGTATTTGTGTGTGATCTTGAGGCATAATAAACTGGTCTTCTTTTTCCATCTTTTGGAACTTGAAACAAAACTGCACCCAAACCTGTAGGTAATGCATCTGCTGTTAACAATTCTGGATCATATTGTGCTAGAATTTCAGGTGAAATTAGAAGATCTTTGATCTACATTCCAGCACCATCTTGACTCAACAGCTGTCTCAAAGGCTTATTGATTTCTGTTAGGAACTTGCCTACTTGGTTGATCACACGAGGAATCTTTGCAACTCTGTGATGTTCCTGTGCAAACTCTCTAATCATCTTGGTTTTCTGGGGGATGGCTGTTATTTCTGAAGCTTGCACAATGTACCTTAGGAATTTAATCATTGGCTCTGCAAATTCACATTTCACATTCAATGTCAAACTGCTTCCTGTAGAATTTTGAGGACTGCTCTCATTCGATGGCCATGTTCTTCCCTCGAAGAACTGTGTGTGAGTATGTCGTCCATATGGCATATTATCCCTTCCACGCCTTCCAGAGTCTGCACATTGTTCTTTGGAATATCTCCGGTACAGAAGAAATTCCAACCTGTTAAAACAATAATGGCCAGCGTTATAACAGTGGAAAAGGACTTTGGGCTTGAAACAGATCATATGGCAAGACGGCCATGTATTTTGCCTGTTCTTAAAACAGCAAGAAGCTGTTTTGCAGAGGATTCCATCAGATAGCCATAAAACCAGTCGCACCTAAACTAAATAACCAAGATAATAAAAAAACCATACCTTGAACATATCCCCAACTTGTTTCAACCTCACCTGAGAACCAACCTCCTGGAAAGTCAACTACAAGTGGCTTCTCAGCTTACTGATAATCCTTTACTGTGCAAGACCTTCACTTCAATTAAAGCATCGATTCATCTAGAAAAACTATAGGCTTGCCATAAAAGAGAGACTGAGGCAATCATACATTGTAATTGTATTGTTTTTCCCTCATCTGTATCTAATCTTTGTGTTAGTGATAGTGTGGGACAGTAGAGCGAGTGAGATGTCATGTTTTAAACTTCTGGGGCAAGAATGTGATAATAGATAACCTTCCTTATTTTAAAAATTCACAGTAAGATGCTGCTGAAATTATGTAAATTAAGTCGATCATTCTAATGGTAAGAAAACCCCCAAGCCTCACAGATACTGATCACGGGCAGTAAGAAAACACATGGGCCAGAATTTTTCACTTGTCGGGCGGCCATGCACCAGACCTGAATGAACGTAAAATGATGCGCGATGACACCGGGCGAGCATCCCAATGTCATCACGCACTTGCACCATATTTTGTTCGGCGAGCGCACGGGGGAGTCAGCAGCGCACCCACTAACAATTAAAAGGCCTATTGAGGCCATTAAAGTAATAATTAAGTTCAATTTTTCATTGCCTGTGAAAAGGCCAAGCCATGAAAATGGGATTTTTTTATGAAACTTCAACCATCGGCGGGATGAGGTTTCCAATAGGAAATAAAAATTAAATAAAAATGTTTAAATTTAATTCATAACATGTTCCTGCTCATGTGACAGAGTCACATGAGGGGACATGTTTGTTAATATTTAAAAATTATTTTAAATTTAAAAAAATATATTCAGCTCCCTGAAGCAGCTTTGTGCCTCAGGCAGCTTTTCCTGTGTGCACTTGTGCTCGCCCCGCTCGCCCTTCTCCCCTCTCCCACACAGGCAGTGCTGAGCGCTGCAGCGCATGTTTCACGCTGGGTGGGTCTTAATTGGCCCGCCAGCATGGAATCATGTTTGCTGCCCGATCTCGCGCGGCAGTCAGCTTCCCGACCACTCCAGCTCGCCAACACCAAGCCATCCAGTGAGGGCCTAATCCTGGCCATAAAGCCTGTCTATGAAAATAAAGATATGTTACTTATTCTTTCAACCAACAAGCAATGCCGTGCATGCATTAGTACTAAATATCATCTGATATTTATCCACCTAAATGTACAGTCATCCAAATCTTTATTCAATTTTTGTTTTTGCTGAAGTTTGGTACCACCACTGTTGTATTTTAATACAAGAATAAACACGTACCCAAGCAGTGAGTCCTATGAGACTTCATTCAAAACTGCCAACTATATCCTCCGGTAACATTAGCAGCCATACAATAGTGCCTCAGTCTTCAATAAATGTAACATGAGCAACACTAATACTGTTGTCAGCTATCTTCTAATTTTATTGAGATGACAGTATATATTATAACACTTGTGCTACCAGGTATAAAAGTGACAGAACAAAGAGAGTGAATATAAGGCTGTAATTCAATCCTCCAGATTCAGAGGAGCTCCATAAACTAGTCATGCTCTTCTCTCATGACTTATGATGTCATCTAAAACCTTGAGAGTAAATTACAACCTTATTGCTTGTGCAAAATACAACCTCATTACTCAGAATTCTTCAATTTAGCTGCTTTTTTTTGAAAAGGTATTGGCTTATTGAATAGTAAGAACAGTCAAGATATTCACTTGTTCTCTGCTTATAAAGCAAAAACCATAACATGCAGTAACAGGAAAGTTTAAGTGCTATGGGGCAGCCATTTTGACTTTGTCTGGCCATTTCCCAAAGAAGCGAATTGTTACGGGTTGATCAAAAACAATGATCAAAGCATAATGATGGTTACTTGAATGGTTTCAAGTTATTGCACAAAGGAGCATTAGCCAGCTATTGGAAGCCATCATGGACTTGGTCAAAGATTACGTTACAAGACCCTACATTGCTCAGCTTTGAAAGAAGGTGCAAGCTTGATTGCAAGAAGTCACACAATTTGGTGATGATTGACTGCACGGTCTCAAAATTATTGCCATTAAATGGCTGCTCTGTGGTAGGAAGTGTCTGCTCACAATGCTTCAGGCATCATTACTGTGGAGCAGACTTGAAGGAGCAGCTGGTCTTTTCTTGTTTATTCATTCATGGGATTTGTGCTTCACTGGCTGGGCCAGCATTTATTGCCATCCTTAGTTGCCCTTGAGAAGGTGGTGGTGAGCTGCCTTCCTGGACCGCTGGAGCCCATGTGGTGTGGGTACATCCACAGTGCTGTTAGAGAGGGAGTTCCAGGATTTTGACCCAGCAACGGTGAAGAAACAGTGAAATATTTCCAAGTCAGAATGGCGAGTGACTTGGAGGGGAATTGCCAGTTGCTGGTGCTCCCTTCAATCTGCTGCCCTTGTCCTTCTGGATGGTAGCAGTTGTGGGTTTGGAAGGGGCTGTCTAAGGAGCTTTGGTGAATTCCTTCAGTGCATCTTGTCGATGGTGCAAACTGCTGCTACTGCGCGTCAATGCTGAAGGGAGTGAATGTTTGTGGATATGGTGCCAATCAAATGGGCTGCTTTGTCCTGCATGGTGTCAAGCTTCTTGAGTGTTGTGGGAGCTGCACTCATCCAGACAAGTGGGGAGTATTCCATCACACTCCCGACTTGTGCCTTGTAGATGATGGACAGGCTTTGGGGAGTCAAGAGGTGGGTTACTCATCTCAGGGTTCCTAGCCTCTGACCTGCTGTTGTAGCCACAGTATTTATATGGCTGGTCCAGTTCCATTTCTGGTCAATGGATGAGGATGTTGATAGTGGGGTATTCAGAGATGGTAATGCCATTGAACATCAAGGGGCGATGGTTAAATTCTCTCTTGTTGAAGATGGTCATTGCCTGACACTTGCATGGCACGAATGTTACTTGCCATTCGTCAGCCCAAGCCTGAATATTGTCCAAGTCTTGCTCCATTTGGAATGGACTGCTTCAGTATCTGAGGAGGAGTCGCAAATGGTGCTGAACATTGTGCAATCATCAGTGAACATCCCCATTTCTGACCTTAGGATTGAAGGAAGGTCATTGATGAAGCAGCTGAAGATGGTTGGGCTGATGGCACTACCCTAAGGAAATTCTACAATGATGTCTTAGATCTGAGATGACTGACCTCCAACAATCACAACCGTTTTCCTTTATGCTAAGTATGACACCAACCAGTGGAGAGTTTTCCCCCTGATTCCCATTGACTCTAGTTTTTCGAGGGCTCCTTGATGCCACACTCGGTCAAATATGACCTTGATGTCAAGGGATGTCACTCACACCTCACCTTGGGAATTCAGCTCTTCTGTCCATGTTTGAACCAAGGCTGTAATGAGGTCAGGAGCTGATTGGCCATGGCGGAACTCAATCTGGGCATCAATGAACAAGTTATTGCTAAGCAAGTGCCGCTTGATAGCACTGTTGATGACCCCTTCCATTACTTTACTGATGGTCGAGAGTAGACTGATAGGGCAGTAAGTGGCTGGGTTGAATTCGTCCTGCTTTTTGGGTACAGGACATGCCTGGGCTATTTTCCACATAGCCGGGTAGATGCCAGTTGTAGCTGTACTGGAGCAGCTTGGTTGGGGGTGTGGAAAGTTCTGGAACACAAGTCTTCAGTACTACTGCTGGAATATTGTCAGGCCCCATAGCCTTTGCAGTATCCAGTGTCTTCAGCCATTCCTTGATATTGCATGGAGTGAATCGAATTGGCTGAAGACTAGCATCTGTGATTCTGGGGACCTCCAGAGGAGGCCAAGATGGATCATCCACTCAGTACTTCTGGCTGAAAATTGTTGCAAATGCTTCAGCCTTATCTTTTGCACTGATGCATAAGTAGTCCTGTGTTATAGCTTCACCAGGTTGACACTTCATTTTTAGGTATGCCTGGTGCTGCTCCTGACATGCCCTCCTGCAACCTACAGGGTTGGTCCCCTGGCTTGATGGTAATAGTAGAGTGCGAGATATGCCAGGCCATGAGGTTACAGATTCTGTTTGAGTACAATTCTGCTGCTGCTGATGGCCCACAGTGCTTCATGGATGCCCAGCCTTGAGTTGCTAGATCTGTTTGGAATCTATCCCAGTTAGCACTGTGGTAGTGCCACACAACATGATGGAGGGTATCCTTAATGTGAAGGCAGGACTTTATCTCCACAATGACTGTGCGGTGTCACTCCTACCTGTACTGTCATGGACAGATGCAACCGTGGCAGGCAGGTTGGTGAGGAAGAGGTCAAGTATGTTTCTCCCTCTGTTTGGTTCCCTCACCACCTGCTGCAGACCCAGTTTAGCAGCTATGTCCTTTCGGACTCGGCCAGCTTGGTCAGTAGTGGCGCTATCGAGCCACTGTTGGTGATGGACATCGAAGTCCTCCACCCAGAGTACATTCCATGCCCTAGCCATCCTCTGTGCTTCCTCCAAGTGGTGTTTAAAATGGAGGTGTATTGATTCATCAGCTGATGGAGTGGGGTATGTGGTAACCAGCAGGAGGTTTCCTTGATGCCATGAGACTTCATGGGGTCTGGAGTCGATGTTCAGGGCTCCCAGGGCAACTCTCTGCCGACTGTATACCACAGTGCCAGCACTCTGCTGGGTCTATCCTGCTGGTGGAACAGAACATCCCCATGGTAATGGTGGTGTAAGATATCTATCTATAAGATATGATTCTGTGAGGATGACTATGTCAGATGACCCGCAGATGTTAGTAAGGAGGACTTTCAGGGTCGACAGGGCTGCCTGTCATTTCCGGTGCCTACGCTGATGCCAGGTGCATTCCTGTTTTGAGACTGATGCCATGAGACTGTAGCGGTAGCAGTTTGATAAAACTGAGTGACTTGCTAGGCTATTTCAACCATATTGCTGTGGGTTTGTAGTCCAGTCCAGGTAAGGACAGCAGATTTCCTTCCCTAAAGAGCAAAGTGAACCAGGTGGGTTTTTACAACAATCGATGATAGTTTCATGGTTTAATTCCAGATTTTTATTGAATTCAAATTCCCCTGTCTGCCTTGGTGGTATTCGAACCTGGGTCTCCAGAGCATTTCCCTGGGTCTCGGGAATACTCGTCCACTCTCCTCCCCTGGATTGATTTCCTCAATCGTTTTCATCTGTTCATGCATACAATTAAGTAATGTACTGCTAGCCAATGGAGGGAGTTTTTACCAGTTCCTCAATAAGTATATTTAATGGCAATAAGACTATTGTTTCACATTGATGAGGTTATTACCTCAAGAACCACAGAGTCTTAACAGCACAGAAAGAGGCCATTCAGCCCATCAAAGCTGTACCAGTCTTGAAACTCTAACCCCTATATCTGGAAATTATGCAACGTGCCACCAAAATTATGCTTAAACAATTTACATTAAATCCTTTTATCTGCTATTTTAACCGAGATATGAAGTTGCTTAAAATATCCAATATGTTTGACACGTATAATCAAACTCCTGCGGCATCAACAGATGAAGTGTCCAATTATGTGACAAAACTAACATTTTTCTGGCTTGGCCCATGGGGCATATTCTCAGAGTTGCGGTGCTACTGTGGTCATAGCTCTGTAAAAAAAAGTGAAGGAATGAGAAAATGACATTTGGTCCTTCAAACTGCTTTCCTTGCATGCACAGACTGCATACATTCCATCTGTGAGTCATTGACAAAGACCCACAAGCTCAGGAATCATTATGCTCAACACAACTTTCAATTATCATGCAAAATAAGAGTATACATTTCAAAGGTAATACATTTCTTTGAAATATTTTTGAGCTTCCAGAAGGTGTAAACAGTGCCATTATCCTTCTTTCTTTATAAGTGCTTTGCCATCAGAACATACACCCACATTTTCCAAATGTGGTTTCAGCTAGACATCTATCACTTGGAATGACTTGTCCTCAATTAAAATCCAAATGTTTTTGAGAAGCTTCATAATACTGGCTGAAAGAGGCAAAGAAAAACTACTTCAACCAAACTCTACCATCTTCCAGCTCATACACAGTGTTCACACTTGCACAACCTGATTATTTCTAGATTTATATTCTCTTTTCTGGGAATATTCTGGTTATTATGGAGTGTTTAGAGTAAAAGTCATTGGCTAAAGTCTATAAAGCCATCAGAAATGTTTGTATCAATGTCATCTTTTCTTCATCGTTCTAGTTTGTGACTACTGTCTTCTCTTTAATATAGGTATTCCTGGAATTCTGTAGAAGAGAAGAGTAGTACTTCTGAAAAACAGTCATATGGACTCAAAACGTTAACTCTGTTTCTCTCTGCACAGATGCTGTCAGACCTGCTAAGTTTTTCCAGCGTTTTCTGTTTTTACTTCACTTTAATTGTTTGCTCTGAAAAAATGGAGCTTCCCCTTCTGGATCAGTGTACCCACCCCTTATAAGTAAATGTTCAATATGTTGCCTTCTTGACGCTTGTCACAAATAAATCAAATTGTTACAGGAAATATTATTCATCATGTTAGATGCGCTCTCAAAATATGACAACAGCCAAGTCAAGGGACATTCCTTTCATTTATTCGGTCAGCAAACTACCAAGAGCAAAAGATAGACAATGCTAGCTTATTGCTTGGTTACATCTTTCTAAACTGAATGCAGAAAACAGTTAATATGTTGCCCTCCTATCAAATCAAAATCTCAGCAATCTGTCTTCTTAATTTAAAGATCAAGAATATTATAATTGAAATCACAAGGACTGTACACATACCAGCCTAAACCTATTAGCGACAGCCTAGCACTTGTCAATGTCAACATCTCAGCATTGCCTTGGACATACCCAGTAGCATAATCTGAGAACTCGCATGCTTCCATTAGTGGTTCAGTTGACCAGAATAGCACATGATGTCATTTGAAAGATATTAGGCAGCATAGTAAACAAGGAACTAAGTCAATCAAATAACTAAAAGCAATTAAGTCTGGATGGCGTCGAAGCACAGGGTTGGTATGCAAGAATTTTAGGCCACTGAGTATTGGTTTTTTCATACATGATTTCCCAGAGACAGTGAATTCCTGATGTCCTGGGGCCATCAAGACAGGGAGTGGAGGTAAATCATTTCACCGGAAGAAGAGAGACAATGAAAATCAGCGAGCTTTTCAGCAGTGCATTCACTTGCGTAAGCCTTGGCTAGCGAGAGATTGCTACTGTCACTGCTTGCAGGTCCCAGTGAGCGGTAATGTGTACAGTGAAGGAAACAACAAAAGGAAGGAGGGAAAATAGACAAATTGAAAGAATTAGAGGATTTATGTTCTAAAACTTCTATCTTAGAATCCTTTAAATATATTTGTTTGAAAAGTCTACATCGGGAGACTTATTCCTGAAAGGGAACTCTCAGTCGGTGTGAGAATCAATGTACAGTACCATGGAATTTGTGAGTTTGCCCACTGACCCCCAAAGGAACTGCTACCTGTGCTGTGCACATCCTTATTCACTCACCAAAAGGTACTGCAGCTACCTGTTGTACTTCAGGTGTCAGGCTGTATAACCACATGTGGGCTAATTTATTATGAAAGCTGGCTACTGGGAAAAGTCACAACCACTAATGGAAAGTAAATTTGGACAATATAGAATTGTTTGTATCCCACACAGCATAAAGTAGAAAAAGAAAGAGAAATTATAAAGTACCTTTCATAACCTCAGGACTTCCCAAAGCACTTGATAGCCATGGAGTTCAGCTTGAATTGTTGTAGGAATGACAGCAAACAATTTGCACACAGTAAGATCCCATAAAGAGCAAAAGGATAACTCACCAGATAATCTGTGTCTTGTGTTATTGGTTTTGGTTAAGAGCTAATTAAACTTCTTAGAGGCCTCCACTGTTCATTGCTGGATAATTTGCTTTGGCAAGAGCCTGAACTCCCCTTCTTTGACAAATTCATGGAATATTTAATGTCCACCTTGAAGGATTCAGTTTAATATGTCATTGAAAGATATCACCTGCGTTAGTAATCTACCAGTATTCCACCAAAGTGTCAGCCTATATTAAATGGTCAGTCTCTGGAATGAGATTTAAATCCACAACCGTCTGATCCAAAGTTGAGAGTACTACCACTGAATCAAGGCTGAAAGAGTCATATTTATTGACAATTTTTTCATTACTCTTTCGTCCACTGTGACCATTGCTGGCAAGGCCAGTATGTATCGCCCTTCTCCAATAGCCCTTGAAAAGGTGGTGGTGAGCCACCTTCTTTGACTACTGCAGTCCATGAGGTGTACACCCAAAGTGTGGTTAGGAAGGGGGCTCCAGGTTTTTTACCCAGCAACAGTGAAGGAACAGTGATATACTTCCAAGTCAGGATGGTGTGTGGCTTGGAGAGAACTTGCAGTTGGTGATGTTCCCATGCGTCTGCTGCCCTTGTCCTTCTAGGTGGTAGAGGTGTTGGGTTTGCAAAGTGCTGTCAAAGGAGGCTTGATGTAGTGCATCTCATAGATGGCACACACTGCTATTACCTGAGTGGTGCTGAGCTTCTTGAATGTTGTTGGAGCTGCACTCATCCAGGCAAGTGGAGAGCATCCCATCACACTCCTGACATGTGCCTTACAGGTTTTGGGGAGCCACACGTGAGTTACTCACGACAGATATCCAGCACCTGGCCTGCTCCTGTGAGTGAACCATGAACAAAAGCATGCTTAACATAAAAATTAAATATCATTTCCTCCCAAGCTTCAGGATCTTATCCAACAAAATCACGTGTTCTCACTCCTGAGGTATCTCCAATACTGCAATGGCTTCACTTTGTGTGGAAGATCATCAAAATTACAAACCCTCTTAAAGTCTTGGATGGATTTACTTCATGAAAGCTGAACTACCCCAGATAAAATGTCTTCAAAACTGAAGCTTAATGATTTGTCCATCAGTGATTTGTGTATCTATAGTACCTAGCAAGCATAAGTTGGATAATAGATAGCCAATAGTCAAGAAACTGCATTGAAGTGTGCTTGACTATGTCAATCACAGATGGAGTGATCTGTAAGTTTCTCTGCTAATGTATCAGTTCGTGCTTTCAAGCTGCTAGCTGTGTATGAATCACATAAGGAGATTTGTTACTGCAAATGCATCTGCCAATCGTAGTATTGATAAGTGTCTATCTTCAGGAAACAATTTATATTAAGGAAAAGCCTATGCATAAAAGCAGTGCTCCAAATGTCAAGAAAATAAATGAGTGCCACTAAGACATTTGGAGAACCACACAGGCCGGTTATAAGCCCATGCATAGTAAAGCCCATTTAAAGAAAGCGTTAGCTACAATATCAATTATTTCTCCATACCTTTCGCAATATTTGCTTGATTGAAATAGATCGGAAAGAAAAGAAAGAATTTGTGACAAGGGTTTCAGATTTAAGGTTTGATTTGCACTGATCATTTGAGCTAATGTACATGCTAATTGGGCGTCAAAGTGCAGTCGTTCATGGGCCAGGTGTTCTGCTTGTTACCGAGAACTGTACAATTCATTTCATCTTTCCATGATGACCTCAACCATAATCTGAAGAGCATCCAGCCAGCTTTACTAAATCTTGTTCCCTCCGTCATTGCTCAGATATACACTGTTCATGGCTGAATTGTTGCCCTGTACAATCTTTACAGCATTTACCTGCCTATTAGTGGGTTTTGACTCAGCAGCATTGCTCCAATCACATTCTGATTAGACAACCTGACAGCCAGAATGCACATTCAGTAACATTGTGCATTCCTAAAGTGCACCAAACAAAGCTGCTCACTTATTGTATAATCAGTTCATTAAGCTTCTTAGAAGCCTCTATTGTCAAGGGACAGGAGGGAATGGTGGTGATGACAAAATCTTTACTTGCTAACCTATTCTCCTGAAGGTTTTGAAACATACTGTGTATTTGTAACAGTAGTTCTGTGAAATGTCATCAAATTGATCATCCCTCACCTGTGAACTGTGCACATAAAGAGCTACTTGGCCCATGAATGAGCATTAGAACTGAACCAACCCTGTCCTCATTTGACATTGACTTTGACCAATAGTGAGCAGCTACAGAAAGTCTGCCTTTGTCACGGTCACATGGGATGCTCTTTGTGACTTCGATAAGAGCCATTTTGGTACTGTGGCATGAGCAAAAACCTGATTGGAGGGATTCAAACACGGAGTTCCAGGAATATTGGGCATGGATTTGGGAGGCGACAACACTTTCAAGGACTTTGGAGAGAAAAGGGAGGTTGGAGATGGAGTGTAGTTTGAAAGGGCAGGGAGGTCAAGGAATGAGGAGAGGGATGGTGATGGCAGATTTGAACATTTAAAAGAGAGAGGAAACAGTAAGAGAGGAAAGAGAGAGAACAGTTAACAATATCAGCTAACATGACAACAAGGGAGCTTGAATGTTCAGCAGTTTAGTGGGAATAGGGCCAATGAAGCAGGAGGTGGGTTTCATAAACAAGATGAGCTTGGAGGGATGAGGGGAGATAGCACAGAAATTCAGGACCAATGTGAGTTCAGGGTTAGGGCAGGGAGGAACTTCAGAGGAAGTCTGAGGATTGGCTAGGAAAAGGGAGAATAGTGGAAGAGGCAGCTGATCAGATGTTTTCAACATTACAGAAAAAGAAGTTCATGAGTTCCTCGGACTTCTTGTTGGAAGTGACAGCTGAGGAGTCAGGGAGAGATGTTTAAGAAGACATTTGCAGCAAGGAAAAGAAGCCAGGGGTTATCTCTGCATTCTGGGATGATCCTAGAAATAGTGAGCAGCTTTGGCAGTGGGGAGCAGGCCCCTATAGTGCTTTATGTGGTCCTGCAAAATCTGGCAGTGAATGGCTAAACCCAGTCTCTGCTATATCCATTCAATTCTGCATATCTTGGGCTTAAGAGAGTGGAGGTGAAGGCTGTACCAGGGGGGTGGCCAGGGTGAGAGGAAATAATGGTTTTAATGGAGACCAGGGCATCCAAGGTGAAAATGAGGGTGTGGTTAAGTAGATTGGTAGCTGCAGAAATATCATGGTGGATGGAGGGTCATAGAAAAAATAGTTGGGGTTTTGAAAGTGCAGTTGCAAGTGAATTAGGAGATATTTTCCCAGGAGTTTACACTGAAGAAAATGGATTTGGAACAGGGAAGGGTGCTGCAAAGGCTACTTGGCGAGTAAGCTATGGGTTAACTGGGAAATAGAAGTTTTCTTGGCTATTCCTAGTGTTTTTCTTCACTGTATTCAACAGTTGGGTTGAAATTTCCCAGTTTTCCTATGGCTCATCACACCTCGGCTTTTCCCAGTCTTCTCTCCATATGTTCATATTTATGTTCAGAGCAAGCATTGTATGTGAAATGCACTGGGACATTTCTGAGAAATGTAATTAAATGTTCCAGAAATGTACATTTGTGCTGGGAGACATTACTCTTATCCATTGGAAGATATCGTTCAGCTAAGAATGGTGGCATGTTCAAACATGCACAGAAATAATTCTGCGTACACAGGGTATTTGACAAGTGGACACAAACCGCCAGCTTATCAAACATATCATTGTGGAAACCTTGAGAGTGCACAATTCATGTTTCCCTGTATTGCTGTGGTTCAACCAGTTACATCTGTAACTTTCAAATGATGTGTGATGTAAAAACAAAATCTGGTCTGATGTAATGTACTGAGCTCGGTTCACTAGCCTGAAATGAAATCACATTGATCTCTCGCTGCTGTTGCTAACCACAAATGTAATAAAGATAAATATACTTTGCCATAAAGAGATAAATCCATTAGTGCTAGCCTTGATCCTTGTCCAATCAGCAGCCAAGGCTTTCTTGTATTCCTCTGCTATGATTTAACAAGCAGATTTCTGCTCCTTCTAGCTTTACCATATCATTTCTTCCTTTTAAATCAGAATCCTATTTTGTTAGAACAAGCTCTGCAGGTATTTGAATTAATCTTTTTGACACACAGTATTCAATGACTCAGCTTATATAAGAGATGGTTGTTTTCTTCAAAACCAGATATTCAAATAGTTTAGAAATGTTTTTATTTGGAAATGACAATGCTCTATTTTTGACGATCTAGAACAACAGAAATCGGTGACTTGGGACATATAGGGACAGGCCTAGACTTTTTAGCACCTTGAAGCTGTCCTGTCATTTAATAAGATCATGGTTAGTCTGTACCCTTACTCCATTTACCCACCTTAACTCTATATCCCTTTATATCCTTACCTAACAAAACTCTATCTACCTCGCTCTTGAAAGCTCATTTTGTTCCCAGTATTCATGCAGAATTCCAGATTTCAATTCCCCTTTGTGTGAAAAAGCAGTCTCTGGTTTCACTCTTAAGTGGCCGAACTCTAATTTTAAGGTTATGCCCCCTCATTCTTGATTTCCACAGAAGAGTCAATAGCTCCCCTATATCTACCCTATCAAATGCTTTTAAGATTTTAAACACCTCAGTCAGATCACTCCCTAATTTTCTATACTTAAGGGAATACAAGCAAAGTTTATGCAAACTGTACTCATAATTTAACTCCCCAAGCCACAGGTATGGCTTAACCACTTGCAATGCTTTTAGTACATGAGGAATTTTTTGCTGACATAATACAGGTAAATGTATTCCACATATTTACTTAGCCAACACAGTGAGCAAGAAACCATTTGCAATGCTCAAAAATCACTTACACACACTGATTTTTCTTTAATCATTTTACCAACAAATGTTCAAAAATGTTCAAGTACACATGCAGACTTCATGAAAATATAAATATTGCAATTGCATGCCCAACGATGATGTCCATCACTCATTTTTATTTAGGAATGTGAAATGAAACTGGCCACAGTTGAATTTCCAATTCAAATAGGACAACACTGATCTGGACTTTGGACTATCCAAAGTGTACCAAAAAACCGGGGCCAACATTATGACCTTTTGTTGTATATATCGGGCCCTGTGGCCAGGGATGCTTCGGCCTTCCACATGCCCAATGTGCAGCATGCACAATAAGGTGACCCAGAAGTGTCTGTGGCACTTAAAGCCCTGGGAACTTTTCCTGCACCAGGCTCACTAAGTTCCTGATTCGTGTGCAAATTAGGGGGAAGTTGAAAGAATAGTTCAAACCAAACTTCCAGAGAGAACATCAAAAACCCTAGAGTCATTTAAGAAACAACTGGATAGGGGAGCAATGAGTGAACATCAGCGTGTCTCTAGGTGAATGAGTTAATTAGGCCAAATTGTATTCTCATCTGTAATCATCATAGTGATCTTGTGATAATGAATTCCATGTGCTAGGAGAGTACACCAAATGCTCAGCATCCTTATAGACTATATGGTACTATATGGAACACCTCTTCCCTCTTGCTTCCAAGTTTGAACTGGTGCTTTTCTGATTTCTAAGTGGCTATTGGTCATTCACTCGTTCTGTGTAATTTCTGTTGTTTGATGAATGGAAGCTATTGACACTTAATGAAGTTTGAGGGGCAGCTTCTTTAAAGCTGTGCTGTATCCTTTATTCATAGAAACTGACAGCACAGGAGTTACTTTGCCTGATTCCCCAGGCCCTACTTGGAGAAGACCTGTTGCTGTCCCTCTGGGACAAAACTTTGCCCATGATGAGACCGTGGATAAAGGTTATCCCCAATCAAGCTTCTTAGGAGATCAATAATGTATCATCTTTATGTTCCTTTGTTTGCCCAGACCTCTACATTCATCAAACTCCATTTGGTCCATCCATCTCTTGGGAAAATAATTCTCAGGGTACAGTAAAATATGAATCATTCTAATTTTACTAACTCTAACTCTGTGCACTACAGATCTGCTCATTAGTTTACTTCTATGCTCTGTCTTATTTTTGGTTTCATATGCTAGACCTACGAGCAAAGCATTCAGTTAAAGAGTATTGACCAGAACAAATGACGATAGATTGATACTTGCCAACAGGGAAGAAGCAATATCTGCATGTCTACTGGCAACCTGGTTCCATCCTCCACCGTGACAGCTTCACAGCTGAATCTGTTGCTGCAGACAACTAAGTCACCAGAAAATCCACAATCCCTCCTGATCAGTAAAAGTCAACAAACTACTGAAAACATTTGCTGTTGCCTCCAGCAGATCTCACTTTGTACTGTTTTTTACATCAGCAGTCAAGCCCCGAGTCATTCCTGTAAAAAGTTTATATTACCATGTAAAATTCTGGCTCGGTTACAAACCTATGCAGTGAAAACTTAAAACAAGGTTCCTGGAATTGTCTTGTGAGAAGCTGCAATTTTTTTTTTCTAGGATGCTGTAATAAATGTTGCAGGGTATCTCCTCTGTCCCATCGAATACCATTGGAATCAGTGTGAATTCATTCTGAAGCCACCTGACGAAGTAGGAAACGAGACGCTAATCTTTTACTTCAGAATCGATTTATTTACACAATGCTATTTTACAAATGTCTGCCTCCTCTCTAAACAACACAGTGTCCCAGAAGTCTCTCTTTATGTTTTTGTAATAAACCAAATAAACATATAAATAAATAAAACCCCTTAAAGGGGCACTTTCAGGTTATTGTGAAAGAAAACGGAAACTTATCAAATAAGGATGTTACTACTGGGGCTGACGATACACTGCAACTCCTGTGGTATCCACTGGGCACAGAAGGCCTTAAGCATACCGGTGGATACTGTGTGTTAAATAAACTTACATAGAATGAGAGCTGCTGGAGACTGGGGTCAGTGACCTTTAGATCTTCAGCCCAATACTCTCCCAACTTCAGTCTTCAAGAAATAGTCAGAGGGCACACTAAGGTTCATCCAGATGAATGCAATGCCCATATCACCCAAGTCCTGGTCTTGAACCCAGGCTCTTCACCAACTAGGCACAGTGTGCTACCAAGTGAGCCACTTGAACCCTATACTGCCCTTTGTGTTCTTTAGTAACTAAAGCTAGCTAACAAATTAAGAACACCTTAAAGGGGCACTGTAACTAAAACAAAATTACAACAAAATGTATCAAATTAAAATAACATTCCCAGGGCTAATGAGCATGTACATCTCCTGCTGTGCCCACAGAGGCCCTCAAGCAATCTGGTGGACACTGCATACTCCTTCTCCAAGGACACCCAAGCATGGATGTAACCACAGAAGAGAGGCAGACAGTCAGGACGAATGACCCCCTCAACCTCCCCGCTGCCTTGACCTGTTTATGACCACCTTGCCTAGGCTCAGGAGCAGGCTAACTAGAAGGTCCTCTGATTTGCCTGCCCCTCTCCACACTGGGTGGCCAAAGGTCAGGAGCATGGAGCCTAAGTGCCAAAGTTGAGGCACAGCCCCCTCAAATAATCAAAGAGGGTTGAAACCTCTTCCAATTTATATACACATGGAGCACAGGCTCAGAGGTCCCATGCTTGGGAGTCTGAACCATCTTAACCTTGTCTAGCATGGGACAGCTGCATGCAACTCCCTTCACACCAAATTCCCGATGCGAAAAGGGAGGACTCCCATGCACCGGAGGGCAGGACGGAATGCTGCAGTGCATCCGGATGGCTGATGAGAGCAAGGAAGTGGAGGTGAGTAGCAGCAGCTTACACAGGGAACTGTTCCACGCAGAGTAGAATGGCAGGGAGGGAATTTCCACAAGATGGCTCAAACTGTGGGCCTGAGGTTCCTGAGGGAGCTTTTTGACCCGGGGCCAATGTGAAATTCCATCCAAATGGGAGTCAACTCAAGCAGAGGTTCACCACATACTCGAGCCACCTCGACATTGAATGCAGTCAGGAATGAGCTCCGCATTTTTAAGGCTCTGGGTGGCTGCAAGCTGGACATCCACAGATGATGCCTCCCCTTATATGCTTTTGAGTAAAAACCAAATAATCAAACCAGCTTATAAACATATGAACAAGTTGACAGCCCTTAAAGGGGCACTGTTACAAAAAACAAATCTTTAAAGGAAACTTATCTAACTTAAATTAAAATAATGTTGTAACTTCCAAGCTCCAGCGCATCATACTGGGGCTGCCCTGGGGAAACCCTCTTCCATGTTCACAGGTAAGGTTTGCATGGCAATTGCCCAGAAGTGCAAACCTCCCCTGGGCAATTGCCCAGCCCTGGGAACCATCTGAAAACGTGATTTAAATTGCAAACTTCCGATGGTTCTGACTGTGCTATATCACTAGTTACCCAGAAAAAGTTAGAATTAAACCATTTCTAGCTACTAGTTCAAAGAGCTGGCACATGCACAATGGCCCAAATGGCCTTATCGTGCTATATAATTAAACAATCTTCAACATAGAAAATATTATCATTTATAAAATCAGAGCAAAGCAAAGCAATAAACATTACTGAGGCATTAATAAAGCAATAAACATTACTGAGGCATTAATAAAGCAATAAACATTACTGAGGCATTATTGCAACACATTCACAACTAGAAGGAGTGTCGTTCATTTGTATTATGTGTGTGCACATCTCCCATTGGATATGCTTTTAAAGCTCAAACCAATGTAATAAAAATGCACAATTAAAGAAAGCTAAAGAACATTGGTCCGTTGACGATCTCTTCTTGTCTGCTTATTATTATTGTTATGGTGATATCCTGAGATGGCACAGCATTTTTCTCCTTTAATAAAAGTAATCTTGTTTCTTTTGTGGCGTGCAACTGTTCTGCAGTGTTCGTTGTTTGAGCTTCTGAAAAGATGGCTTCTGGGTAACTATCGTCCAGACACACATCAATCCCCCACGTGACTTCTCCCATACCCCTGAACCCCCAGGGGACTCCCCCCCAACTCCCAACTAATCTCCCCCACAACTCCCACCTCTGTTAGATCTGTATCTAACTCTGCCCACCTACATTAGTGTCATGCCCTTTATAGGAACACTGGGAAGGTTTATAGATGGGGAAAAGGATTTAAAACATAACATGCTGTGGCAACTGAAGGAGAGTGATGACGTATAAGTGAGATTTGGGGCAGTAGAGTTTTGGATCAAAGTTAATGGAAAGTGGTGGATGAGAGGCCAGCAAGGGCAGCATTAGAGTAAAGGGCTGTGAATGTCTATAGGTATCCTCCTGACTTTCTGCAGCAACGAAGCGAGATTAGCAGAATCCCTGGAGAAATGGCATAAATGACAGAATAAGGCTGTCTACACAATTTCTCTAACAATCTCCTATTAATATGATAACGAAAGTTAGGCCTCCACAGAAATTTAGGGCCATGGAGTCTAAAATATAAAAAAAGAAAAAGATGTAAAGAATGTTCAGCACAATACTAAATAAGATTCGTACTTTAATCTGAGACCTGTCATCACTATAATATAGCGATCTAAAGCTGCCTCGCATCTGAAGGCACAATTTTAATATGTTGCAGGAGTCTCCTCAGAGAATAACTTGATCTCCCTGACAGGAAAACTGGTCTTAACTCTATTCCGAAAATCATGTCTTGTTTCCCAGCATGAGAATAAAGATGCAAAAGTCATGTGCAATAGAACTTCCACTTTGTCAAAATTTCAGGACCAAGGCAAACATGTATAATTTTATCCCAAAGGGTTAGTGATTCTCCCATGATGATTGGGAGGAGATTTTTTCACTTTGAATGGGGGTGGAATATCGGCAGCTCACCATCCAAACTGGTAAATAGATATACCTCCAATATTTAGTACATTTATATATTTTTAAAAATGGCTTTAGGTGTAAAGTAAATTCTGAACTGCAGAAAGTGATGGGTAATGCGAACTCTGGTTCTGTTTGGAAACACAATATGCTTTGTAGGTATATGAACTACTTTCTTCTTTTGGGCTTCAACATTGAGCATTGGTGCAGAGTAAAGCTTCTCAGCTACATCATTCATACAACTCAAAGAATGCATGTTCCCTTCTCCATTCACACAGCTGTCAGAAATAATTTTCCCTGAGCCTAATTAGTTATTATTGTACGGTGTACTCATAGGCCTGATTTTCATGCTCAAGATGGGTAGCAGGAGTTGGAAAAATTCCTGACTCAGCTGGCACGCCTTGTGAGAAAGTGCTCACAAGGACAAGATTTTCATTGCCTGCGGGGGGGGGGATGGGGGGGAGGGGGGGAGGGGTGGGTGCGGGCTCTAGTCTGAAGGTTGGAGGCAGCCACAGGGGCTGACAGGTGCTGATGCGAGCTGTTTAAAAGGCCCAACGTGATGTTGTGGAACTTTCTCCCAATTATAATAAAAACAAGAAGGTCCGCCAGCCTCACCCCTCAACCCCCCTCATGCCCCCACGCACTCGCCTTGCTAGATCCATGCTTCCTCATGCCCTCCATTCACTCCCTATGGCCCGTCATGCCCCCATGCCAAGGTATGCCCCTCCACCCACCCCCAGAGCCCTACATGTCCCCATGCCAAGCTATGGCACTCCCATGCCCATTCACCCACTATACACTGTGAAGAACCAATAAACCCTATAGTGACAATAGGATGTCAGTATGACTCTTCTTCAGAGCACTGAAGAAGAGTCATATGGACTCAAAACGTTAACTCTGTCTTTCTCTCCACAGATGCTGTTAGACCTGCTGAGTTTTTCCAGCAATTTCTGTTTTTGTTTCAGATTTCCAGCATCCACATTATTTTGCCTTTATAGTACATAATGAGGCTTGGCTGAGAGCCCAAACATCCAATACAGTGCTAAATTAGCGTGGAAGTGCCACAGCTTGGCATGGGAAGCAAGAGGGGTCATGGGGAAGGTGGGTGGCGGGGGCTTAACTTGGCATGGGGGTATGAGGGGCCATGAGTGTGGGTGGAGGGGCATAATTTGACTTAGAGGCATGAAGGGCAATGGGGGTGGGTGGAGGGGTATAGATTGGCATGGGGGCATAAGGGGCAATCGGGGTAGTTTGAGGGGCATGGTGGTGTGAAGGGCCATAGGGGCTATTGGGAGGGGGCATAGTTTGGCATGGGGGTCCTTTTGAACTTACTCTTTAAAAGGTCCCATCATGCAGCCTATGGCTCATGAACCATGACTCACTGGCCTGACTCAATGAATATTGTGGAGGACTAGGACATGCCTATCCCTGCAATGGAGCTGGAAAGTCAGGAGTGCAGGGCGAGGGCTCACCACCTGAACCACCCCGCACCCTTAAAGGCCAGGACTGAAAATCCGAAACCCCGGGAGTTAGGTTGGGATTCCTGGAATTGAGACTTGGCTGCCATTTTTAACGGGTTCCTGAGTCATTCCAACTTGGTGAAAATCCAACCCATAATGTCTACATTTTATCGTTTGCTAAGTTTTTATAGATAAAAATTATTTGTTCAAAAATGATTCTGGACCTCAAACCTTGGTTATGGCGTTCTCTGTCTGGAAGGTAAGAACTGTCAGAATATGAAGCCTGACCAATTTCTCCAATGTGTCACTGTTTTTGATCCAAACTGCTTGAGTAAATCTATTGTCACAAAACTGACTCGTAGGTGGATAAATTCCTTAAGCATTGATGTGTTTGGGTAAAGCTGTGCTGATGGCCGGAAATTATTCTAACTGAAATGAGATGAACTTTCTCCAATCTGAGTACCTTTGATTAAGAGTGCGAGAACAGTAACGTCATTTTTGTCTGTTAACCCCACCCACCACCGCCAACAATCACTTCCCCCAACCCACCACCCCACCACCCCACCCCCTCTCGGCCCCTGCCCCTGTAACCTACTTGGGCTTGGCTGATTTAACTGTGTTTGCATGTCAGGAAACTTCTCTCTCAATCAGACCTCTCAGCAAAAACTCTTCCTTTTCCAGAGATCCAGGAAATGCTTCAGCAATAGATCTTATGACAGAATGAATCAAATGGTCCAGATGCCAATCTCCAGATCATTTTCTGTCCATTACTACTGTAGTCTTCCACTTTCTGCCCAACAAGATTTCTGAAGGATTCCAGGCATTCGCCATCAAATCTCATGCTTCTACCTTGACATTCTTTCTCATTCAGATATAATTCTTCAGATCACTAAATAAATTGGAGGCTTCTCCCTTGCCTCATCTAGTCTGCCAAAGCCCATGAGACATATTTATCTTTTAGTTGATAAATTCTCTTGATGCCCTGGGTGTAGCAGTTAATCTGTTAATCTTCAGAAACAGAGTATTATAGCAGTTAAACTTACCTTGTCATTTGCAAAGTTCTAGGAATCATTAGATTTTGGCTTGTTTCTTGATCCCAATGGGCATTATAAACTATTCCAGTGTGGATTGCAGCAGCTTTTCTTCTGTACAGCTAATTTACAGTTATGACTGTCATATCCAGGAGAAAATGCACATGCTAATTACAATAATGGACAGAGCTCAATTCCTGGCTGTAGTTTCTTCACAAACATTGAGACTACAGGCAGGATTTTGGGTTGGGACCCTGTTGCCAGGTCTCAAATAGTGGTCATGAGAGAGAGCATCTCCGTCTTGGGATACCTCTCTGCAACTTTTAATAGTTTGGCATTAAAAAAATGACCTTGGTTGCCGGGCCACCAATGGTCTGCAACCACAGCTGTAACCAGTCAAGTGGGAGAAGCTCAAGGCCTGCCTGGATTACAAACCCTCTGATCTGCTGCCAGAGGGCCACCTCCAACCAGTTGACCTAGTTCCCTGACAACTCAGGGGTCCACAGGCCAACTGGAAAATTTTGTTCAGCCTCTGGCAATTGACCATAATAGGCCATTACCTCAATTGAATACCCAATATTTCCTGCCCTTCGAACTTCAATATTGCCTCCCGTTGGGGAGTGGCAGTGGACAGTGCTGATAGAACAACAAGCCAGCCAGCAACAAATATTTTTGCATCCACCAACCTCTGTACTCACCCACATATGGGGAAGAAAATTCAGTCCCGCAAGTTCTTTTAAAATTCATTCACAGGGTCTGGGCTTCACTGTCTGCACCAACATTAATTGCCCATCCCTAGTTGCCCTTGAGAAGGTGGTGGTGAGCTGCCTTCTTGAAGCGCTGCCGTCCACATGGTATAGGTACACCCATAGTGCTGTTAGGGAGGGAGTTCCAGGGTTTTGACCCAGCAACAGTGGAGGAACAGCGATATATTTCCAAGTCAGGATGGTGAATGACATGGAGGGGAACTCCCAGGTGCTGGCATTCCCATGTGTCTGCTGCCCTAGTTCTTCTAGATGGTAGTGGTTGTAGGTTTGGAAGTTGCTGTTGAAGGTGCCTTGGTGAATTCCTGCAGTGCATCTTATAGATGGTACACATTGCTGCAGCTGTGCACTGGTGATGGAGAGAGTGAATGTTTGTGGATGTGGTGCCATCAAGCGGGTTGTTTTGTCCTGGATGGTATCAGGCTTCTTGAATGTTGTGGGACCTGCACTCATCCAGGCAAGTGGGGAGTATTCCATCACACTCCTGACTTGTGCCTTGTAGATGGTGGACAGGCTTTGGAGAGTCAGGGGGGTGAGTTACTCGTCGCACGATTCCTAGCATCTGACTTGCTCTTGTAGCCATAGTATTTATATGGCTCATCCAGTTTAGTTTATGGTCAATGGTAACCCCCAGGATGTTGATAGTGGGGGATCAGTGATGATAATATCATTGAACATCAAGGGACAATGGTTGGATTCTCTCTTGTTGGTGATAGTCATTGCCTGACACTTATGTGGCACGAATGTTACTTTCCACTTGTCAGCCCAAGGCTGTATATTATCCAGGTCTTGCTACATTTGGGCATGGACTGCTTCAGTATCTGAGGAATTGCGAATGGTGCTGAACATTGTGCAATCATCAGCAAACATCTGGCCTTATGATGAAAGAAAGGTCATTGATGAAGCAGCTGAAGATAGTTGGGCTGAGGACAGTACCTTGAGGAACTCCTGCAGTGATGTCCTGGAGCTGAGATGACTGACCTCTAACAAGCACAACCATCTTCCTTTGTGCTAGGTATGAATCCATCCAGTGGAGAGTTTTCCCCCTGATTCACATTGATTCCAGTTTTGCTAGGGCTCCTTGATGCCACACTCGGTCAAATGCCGCCTTGATGTCAAGGTGGTCACACACCTCACCTCAGGAGTTCAGCTCTCTTGTCCATGTTTGGACCAAGGCTGCAATGAGGCCTGGAGCTGAGTGGCACTGAGTGGAGTCCAAAGTGGGTATCAGTGAACAGGTTATTGCTAGACAAGTGCTGCTTGATAGCACTGTTGATGACCCCTCCCATCACTTTTCTGATGTCCGAGAGTAGATGATGGGAAGGTATTTGGCCGGGTTGGATTTGTCCTGCTTTTTGTGTACAGGACCCACCTGGGCAATTTTCCACATAGCCAGGTAGATTCCAGTGTTGCAGCTGTACTGGAACAGCTTGGCTAGAGGCACGGCAAGTTCTGGAGCACAATTCTTCAGTACCATTGCCGGAATATTGTCAGGCCCCAGAGCCTTTGCAATACCCAGTGCCTTCAGCCATTCCTTGATATCATGTGGAGTGAATCGAATTGGCTGAAGACTGGCACCTGTGATACTGGGGACCTCCGGAGGAGACCAAGATGGATCATCCACTTGGCACTGCTGGCTGAAGATTATTGCGAATCCTTCAACCTTATCTTTTGCACTGATAGTGGCCCCTCCATCATTGAGAGTGGGGATATTTGTGGAGCCTCCTCCTCCAGTGAGTTGTTTAATTGTTCACCACCATTCATGACTGGATGTGGCAGGACTGCAGAGTTTGGATCTGATCCCTTGGTTGTGGGATTGCTTAGCTCTGCCTATCACTTGCTGCTTATGCTGTTTGACCTGCTAGTAGTCCTGTGTTATAGCTTCACCAGGTTGACACCTCATTTACAGGTATGCCTGGTGCTGCTCCTGGCATGCCCTCCTGCACTCCTCATTGAACCACGGTTGATCCCCTGGCTTGATGGTAATGTAGAGTGAGGGATATGCCGGGCCATTGTTTTTGACTACAGTTCTACTGCTGCCCCACAAATGCCCAGTCTTGAGTTGCTAGATCTGTTTGAAATCTATCCCATTTAGCGTGTTGGTAGTGCCACACAACACAATGGAGGATATCCTCAATTTGAAGGCAGGACTTCGTCTCCACAATGACTGTGCAGTGGTCACTCCTACCAATACTGCTATGGACAGATGCAGGCAGGTTGGTGAGGATGAGGTCAAGTATGTTTTTCCCTCACAACCTGCCTCAGACCCAGTCTAGAAGCTATATCATTTAGGACTTGGCCAGCTCAGTCAGTAGTGGTGCTACTGAGCCACTATTGGTGATGGACATTGAAGTCCACCACCCAGAGTACATTCCACCCATACATTACGCCCTTGTCACCCTCAGTGCTTCTCAACTTGAAGGATCACTGATTCATCAGCTGAGGGAAGGCGGCACATGGCAATAAGCATGTTTGACCAAATGCCATGAGACCTCATGGGGTCTTGAGTTGATGTTGAGGACTCCCAGGGCAATTCCCTCCCAACTGTATATTACTGTGCTGCCACCTCTGTTGGGTCTGTCCTATTGGTGGCACAGGCCATACCCAGGGATGGTGATGGTGGTGTCTGGGACATTACCTGTAAGGTATGATTCCATGATTATGACTATGTCAGGCTGTCACTTGACTAATCTGTGAGACAGCTCTCCCAATTTTGGCACTAGCCCCCAGCTGTTCATAAGGAGGATTTTGCAGGGTCAACAGAGCTGAGATTGCCGTTGTCGTTTCTGATGCCTAGGTTGTTGCCAGGTGGTTCATCCAGTTTCATTCCTTTTTTTTTGACTTTGTCAAAGTTTGTTACAACCGAGTGGCTTGCTTGGCCATTTCAGATTCAGCCACATTGTTGTGGGTCTGGAGTCACATATAGGCCGGACTAGGTGAAGACGGCAGATTTCCTTCGGCATTTGTGAACTAGATGGGTTTTTTATGACAATCGACTTTTAATTCCAGATTTTTTTTATTGAATTCTATAAATAGGATTCGAACCTGGGTCCCCAGAGCATTACGCTAGGTCCCTGGATTACTCGCCCAGTGACAATGCCACCAGATCATTGCCTCCCCACATTCTCAAGTGCATTAAGTTTAAAACATGCTTGGAGAAGGTGATTACATGCCCTGGGCAACTTACAGATCTCGTCTGACAATTCATTCATTGGTTGGAGTTAGTGTAGCGGAGAAGCACAAAATGCTTTGCAGTGATACTAAATGCTGGACTACAAACAACCCCCCATTATAGTGAATAAGCAGCATGGACAGAGGCTAAGGAAACTACCACAAACATATTGCACTCAAATCCCATAAAACCTAAGCAGGTCTTAAGAGGGCACATGTGCAATAAGTTCGAAAGAAATATGAGACGGGCACATTATTTATAATAAATAAAGCATCTGACAGATAATCTCCGCAGATTTATGACAATGGATGCAGCAATCACACTTTACAAAATCTGTAGACAAATGGAATCAGGCGCAGTATCGATCACCGGTGTGAATTCAATTCCATTAAATAGCTTCTGAAATAAATTTAACAGAGGAATGAAAAAGAGAGAGGAGGCAGTTACTTGGGTCAATGATGCCAAGTTAGAAATTCCAGTTTTACAGCAGTTGAGAAAGAAGGAAGAAGATTTTAAAAGCTAGGAGAGAATTTAAGATTTTTACATTGGGAAAACAGAAGCTTTAGTTCCCATTGCAACTGTGTGAAGCTCCAACGTTAGGAGCTGTTAACGGTAAAATGGCAAATATTGCACATGATTAGCTTAGCGCACATGGAGTAAATTTTATCAGAGCTTCTTCCTATCGTCAGCAAAAATTTGGCAGAGTGCCAGTTTACATACATAAGTGCGTTTCCTCTGAACTTCCGCCGAAGTTACACCGGTGCATCTAAAGAAGCCTTGAGAAAACTCAGTACCGTAGGCTGCCAAACTAGGGACTCCAGATTATCCACCTGTCACCAGGTATGCTAGATTTGATATGTTCTCCAGAACTTTTTGTATTTGTTCCCTCACTAACAATATATTGGTTAATGTCAACTAATCAAATCACTTGCTGTAATGATATCATTGTTTTCCTTTGCATAGCTGGCATCAGGGGAGATTTTTCTGGGTCAATGGCAAGGACCCCCGGATTGTCTGGGTGCAAGGAACAGCAGAAAATCAGGCAGATTCCTTTCTGGGACAAGCACTCTAATCCTGATATGCAATGCACTCAGGAAACCCGCACATCCCAGCTAGGGTTATTAACTAATTTTTGGAGGGTTCATTATACAATGTCCATCTGTCTCCCCCACAACAACACTCCTGACATTGGTTGCTGAGCTCTCCCATCCTCACAGTGTATCGTATTTCCACACCAATTGGAAAGCAAATAGGTTTTAAGTACTTGGTTGGATAATCCTTGGCTGTCAGTCAAACTGCTGGCTCCAACATTTTTATAACTAATGAAAATATAATAAATTTCATGATGTTATTGAGATTTATTGTAAAAGTGGGGTTTGGGTTAGTTTCTCTGTGTGTATGGGCAGAATTTTCTGCCTGTTGGGCAGACAGAGTGGGTGCAGGCGGGCGCGGACCCGATCACCCCCTGCCAGACTGCAATGACCACCGGGTCCAATGGCGACCTGGCCTCCTGTTTTAAAAATCTCCTGTAGCCTTTCAAAGGCTGTGAATTATGGCCAGTGGAAACGCTCCCCAGAGCGCTGCGGCTGAGCAGGCCAGGCAGGGGGGGCACTGTGCCCCTTGTTTTTCTGACGATTGCCTTGCTGCCCTCCTTGAGGAGGTGGCAGCACAACAGGAGGAGCTTGTGCCCCAGGACGGGGTGGGGGGGGAGGAGGCCCCTCCACATGACCAAACATGCCTGGGAGGAGGTGGCGGAAGTCGTGAGCTCCCTGGATCCAGTGTCGCAAGCGCTTCAATACCATGTTGGCATTGGTCACTTAACCCAGCAGGTAGGCTTTCCCCCTGCTGCCCCCACCACACACCCACACCCTCCAAACCCCAAGTCTGAGTGTAGTGACTACATTGAATGATTGATGACGTTTGTCCTTTGCTGGGTGGGCCAGCAGATTTGCCCATGCCGAGGTCATCCTGAGAGGGTGGTGATCAGTTGGGTTCTGCACCCGCAGCTTATGATCCACTGAGACCCACATTACTATTTTGGGGGTAACCTGGAGGAGCTGCACCTAGGCGCAGTGCTGGAACTCCAAGACATGTCAAAGTCAGGGTGATGACAGCTGGGAGGGGAGATTCAAGGTGATTCTGCTGCCCTCTGCGCTCCACATGCTTGGGCCTCCTTGCTATGGAAGGTTACACCGTGTGGTGCCTAATGTGATGTAGGCAGCATTTGGTCAAGGGGGAGGGGGGGCATGTCAGGCCTAACATTTTTGTGTGAGTGTTCGGCAGCAACGGGGTGAGGAGACACTGGAGCCCTGCAATGTCCCACTCTGGTTGGGGTGGGCCGTCTGCGAAGAGAATCCAGGTACAAGTAGTACTAGTCAATACTCTTCTCTCCTTTTCAGGAGAAGAATGCACATGATGCCGCCAAGCGGGTGAGGTCTGGCGGAGGGCCAGGCGCAGTTGGCGATTCTCAGCCGGTTTAAGCAAGAGGTCCTAGATCTGGAGAGGCGCCATGCGCCCAGGTCCACCGGTGTCGGTGAGGCTGGGGTGCCACGGGCAGGTGTGTTTGCCCAGCACTGAGGTTACCATTGTTCTTCCAACAGCCATGGCAGTGCTGAATGTTCAGTGATTGAAGTTTGCAACATGACTTGACCATTGCTTATGGAAGGATGAGCCGATAATGATCCGGGGAACAGGGATACATATTGACATTGTCTCTATGTTAACTGATCCAATGTCCTTGTTCTTCCTTTCGGCATCAGTGGAGCAGCGCTGGGAGGAGGAGCAGCAGAAGCCCCCTCTCACACCTGAGGGGCCTGAAGTCTCGGACTCACCAGCGTCACAGCATCTCTGCCAGGCAGGTACCAGCACAGATACCAGCACCTCAGGCACAGCAGGGAGGGCAATTTACAGTCACTGGAGGAGCTGGCAGGGACAGAGAGTGCCCATGGAGCCAGCAGTCGGACGACTGCTGGGGACCAGGCACACGCTCAGTCGATGGCTGATGATGTGCCTCTGGAGTCGTCCATGACACAGCAAACGCTGGAGGTCCAGCAGGGTGTGTGGGGGCATCTGGGGGGGATACATGAGGCTATGCTTGGCTTGGTGTCCGTGCTGGAGGAGTCCATGTGGACCATCGCTGATGCCTCATGGGCAAACACCATACGTCATCCATGGAGTGGTGACTCTCATGGAGAGGCTCCTTCAGAAGACCAATCCAATTCCTGGGGATGCACTTGGACCAGCAAGCCCTCACATTGGCATTGAGCTCAGCTGGTCGGTGCCAGTGTGGGAGATGGATGGATGCCCATCCATCCACAGTGAGCAGAGTAAGCAACCTTACGTCATTGCAGCGGCTGCCTATCATCTCTGCGGGCTCCTCTCAGGGTGCTCCAAATGAGGGCGGCAGTTCCTCCGCCCCTCTCCCAGTGACCATTGCATCCAATGAGGCTGCGACAACTGGGGCGATACCAGCTGTGGACCTGGCCGCTCCCTCCCAGGCAGGGCCAACACAGGTTCAACGGGCCAGAGGACGGCCGCCAAGGTCATCAAGGCCAACAGGGCAGCAGAGTCAGCAGGCTGTCTCAGATGCCACTCCCAGCGAAGGGTCAGCACCCGAAAACGTAAACATAAAGCACCTTAGGCACACCATGGGTTTATCACTGGTTCTTTTGTGTTGGCCCGCAGTGAGGTCTTTATGAGTTGGTGTGATGTTTAACACCTTTGTCATTTTGCTTTCTTCAGTTCCTTAATATTAAATTCAGACATGTCACCATGGCTGAGGGTCCCTCTTTTCTTCTGCAGGCGGGTGATTACCAATAATGTTATAAGTGATTTGTGGGACGTTTAGCTTTATTAACAAGGCCCTTAGTTAATGTTATTACCCAGGCAGATTTTGCACCTAGGTATTGAGTATGGAGCCTGCAGCCCAGGCTTGTCCTGGAGGTCCATATGTGATGTGCTGGCTGAAGGTTCTTGGATTAAAGGCTGCCGGGTATCCCTGCCTCCCTGGAGCATGCCCAGGTCAGTGTCTACCCCCTCGGCATTTCCCTGTGTATGCTTATCCTTGGACCCACTGCTGGACTCATCATGTATGGCCGCAGCCACTGCACCTACATATTTGTCGTCCACAGCGTCCCCCCTTTCCAGTGCAAGATTGTGGAGAGCGCAGCATGCAACCACTATCAGCAACACACGGTCTCGGGGTTCTGGAGTGCGCCCCCTGAGCGGTCCAGGCATCGGAAGCGAATCTTGAGAAGGCCGATGGCTCTCTCTATCACAGCCCTTGTGGTGTCGTGGCTCCTATTGTACCGCTGCTCAGCTTCTGTTCTTGGATGTCATGAACCACCTTCTGAGGGGATAGCCCTTGTCACCCAGCAGCCAACCATCCATCCGGGCCGGAGCACTAAAAAGCCCCAGCACCTGGGAGTGTCTGAGGATGTGGGAGCTGCCTGGGTCCCTTGTACAGACTTGTAGAATCAGCATCCTGTGATCACACTATCTGCACGTTCATGTAGTGGAAGCACTTCTTGTTGACAAAGGCACCGGGCTCACCTGCTGGTGCCTTGATGGCCACATGTGTACAATCTATTGCACCCTGGACACGGGGGAAGCCAGCAATCACTGCAAAGCCTCTGGCTCACTGTGTCTGGCTTGTGGTCCCAACAGTAGCGGATGAAGATCAATGCATGCCTGAACCGAGAGTCTGTAACCTGCTTTACACAAGTGTGGACAGCTGATTGGGAAACTCCGCAAAGATTACCCACCAACCCCTGGAAAGAGCCGGAGGCATAGAAATTGAAGACAGCTGTGACCTTTAGAGCCACTGGCATGAGGTGTCCACCCACACAGAGGAGATCTTAGGCCCTATCATCTGACAGATATAGTTGACTGTCTCCCTTAAGAGATGGAGCCTCCTTCAGCATGCACCTCAAGCATATTGAGGTAACTGCTTCACCACCTGTAAACCCTAGCAGCAGGATAGTGGCGTCTTCTGCAGCCCCTTCTGCCTTGGACTACCTCTTGGCCCTGCGCCCCTTGTACCTGTGCCTGTTCTACCAAAGGTGGCTCACCTCAAGGCTAAATGTGCACTCCTGGCCTCCTCCAACTTCTAGCCCTCCCCATCTTCCTCAGAGGAGGTGCCTCCAGTGGAGAGTTCAACTCCTGTACCCAGGCTAATCAAAGGCTTCCTGAAACCTGCAGGCCCCAAAAAAGATTCCTCACTGCAGAGTGCTGACCTGAAGGTTGTGAGTCCAGACCAAGCAGCTGGTATGTGTTTTGAAGTATTGCAGATCACACAGGCAAGTATCAGTAACTTTGAAAATTCAATATTTGACAGAGCACACTCGCCACCCCACTGAGCCCTCTTATCCTGCCCGTGGATGAGGTTTATACAAATGTGTCCTACCCGCTTGCCTGTTGCACCCGTGCGTCAACCCAAAGATTGCACAGGTACCAATAAATCGCTGTCAACTGATGCCTCAAGGGCCTTAAGTGGCCCACTAACGAATAGCGGGTGTGCATCGGAGATTATTGCACACCCGCCCAGCGAAATATCATGATGCCGCGCAGTGACACCAGGGCGCTCGCCCAATGTCACCATGTGTCATTTTATGCATCAGTGTGTAGGTCCCGCCACCCCCCGCCACCCCCCCCCAACGACAGTGGGAAAATTCTGCCCTATGTGTGTGTGTGAGATTTAATTGAACGGAGTCAGCTAATCTGGAGGTTTTGAGTTATCAACATTAAGCTAGGTTTGAAATGCTAAATACACAAAGATGACTGAAGTTTTGGAATGTGAGGTGTAAGGAACATTTGCATTTTTAGATAAATTAGATTTGTTTGAATTTCAAAGAGGTGGTAAGATGCTACACCTAGCCAGAAAAGCTAAGCCAAATTAGCACTCTGAAAAGATTTATGTTATGAGAGAGGTACATTTCCAAAGACATATTGAAACAATGGAATTTGCATTAAAAAGGGAGAAAAATGTATAAAGGAGATGAGGCTGTGTGTAAGAGAAGAAGGCATTCTAAGATCTAACACAAAGTGTGAAAAGCCTCCAGCCTCTGTGCATCAAGTTACTGTCTACAGGAACAGAAGCTGAGGAAACTCACTTTCAAAATCACTGACCAGGGTATCATGTTGATTTGCCTGGGTCAGTTTAAATCAATTTGTTTCTACTGTTGACTTAACAGAGGTATAACTGGGAGCCAGATTAATTAGAGATTTTAGGAGTTATAGTTATAATTTGTAGACCTATGTATGTGCTTGAAATCTTTTCTTTGTTAATAAATGTTTAATTTAGTTTTCTAAAAACCTCTGAAGTCGTGTTGCTCCTGAATTCTGGGCACGCACCTCAAAATAAAATACAAGTTGCAAAACAGATGTGACCGTGCGATCAAGTTTCCCTCGTGGATTTGATCTGCCTGGCACACATCATTTGCTATATCATAATAATGAAAACATTCAATAAATAAAAATGACACATCTTTTTTTAAATCTTTTATTTTTCCTTGGGTTCCTATTAGCAGTGTCCTGGAGACTAAGCTTTAATTACTGGAAGGTTCACAACCTCAGTGCAACTGGGTGCAGACCCAGTAAAATCTACTCTGCAATTTTTCAAAGGGTAGAGTGTACGGTTTCTGGGAGTGTGTTAATATTTACACTTAGAAAAACAAGGATGAAAATTACTGTTGTAGGTTATAAATAAATTAAAACATTGTTATCATGACACCTGGTGAATTAAGATTATCAATGTTTGTGATCTCAGAAATACTTCCTGGTGAGGAAATAGTTCACTAAGCATAGATTATTGCTGAGGACACATGTGACTGAGCAAAGGTTCTAAGGATGCCTTTAGAAGATGTTCAAAAACATGATTATTGCTAAAATAGAATGGATGTACTGATCTGATTTCACCTTGGACTGAATTTTCTTTCAAAATCAAGTGGCATATCATAGTGGAGGAAGAGAAAGATGGAGCAGGAAGGCCTCCCATTGGATCCCATCCTGGAAACCTGCACTAGGAAACTCCCCCTACAACCCCCCAAGCAGGGAACTCATAGCCCAGTTCTTGGCCAACCTACTGAATTAAATGACAGCAGATGTGTAGGCAGTAGGACTAGGGAAACCCTAGGTTTGAAGGAAGGATATAAATGCATTGGAAGCAGTTCAGGGAAGGTTTACCAGACTAATACCTGGAATGGGTGTGTTGTCTTATGAGGAAAGGCTGGACAGATAGGCTTGTATCTACTGGAATTTAGAAGAGTAAGAACTGACTTGATTGAAACATATATCCTGAGGGGTCTTGACAGGATGGATGTGAAGAGGATGTTTCCTCTTTTGGGAGAATCTAGAACTAGGGCTCACTGTTTAAAAATAAGGGGTCGCCCCTAAAACAGAGATGAGGCGAAATTTTTTCACTTGGAGGGTCGTGATCCTTTGGAACTCTCTTCCTGAAAAGGAGGTGAAAGCAGAATATTTGAATATTTTTAAGGCAGAGGTGAATAGATTCTTGGTAAGCAAGGGGGTGATAGGTTATTGGGGATGCAGATTTCAGGTTAGTATCAGATCGGTCATGATCTTATTAAATGGCGGATCGGGCTTAAGGGGCTGAATGACCTACTCCTGCTCCTTGTTTTCTATGTTCATATGTTCATAAATAATAATATATGGAATATAAAGCTGGCACCAGTTATGGTGACCATGAATCTATCATCGATCGTCATAAAAACCCATCTGGCTCACTAATGCCCTTTAGGGAAGGAAATCTTACATCTTCACTAGGTGGCCTACATGTGGCTCCATCCACATGTGGTTGACTTAACTGCCCTCTGAAATAGCCTAGCAAGCCACTCAGTTCAAGATCAGTTAGAAATGGGCAACAAATACTGGCCTTGCCAATGACACCCCACATCCCATGAAAGAAAAAAACTTTTTAAAAATCACCCGGTTGCGATCTCATTGAGTACAAAAAGGCTGCTACACCTGTCCCTGTGTATTTGAAATGCTGAGCAATGTGACTTTAAAAAATCACAAGCAAACCTTACTTTAAAAATGATCCACCTAGGAATGCTCTAGACTTCAAGCTTAAATTTAAGAAGTTCCCTTATACTACTTCTAGTTATACTGCAGCATGAAAGTGAGTTCTGGTATCCCCAAGTTATATCCAACAAAGAAATCCAAACTGATGCTGGTTTCAATGCAGTTACGGGTACATATCAAGTTACTCAAACTGCCTAGCAGCAAGACAAAACCTGCAGCCAAGCTGCTCTCCCCAGCAGGAGAGATGGATAGTCTTTATCCCTCAACCAGCATTGAGTCATAGAATCTGGTTATTATCACTTTATTTTTTGTAAAACCTTGCTGTATGTAAATTGGTTATCACAGTTGCTGCATTGCAACAGCGACTTACACTTCAGAAAAAAAAAATTCTTTGGCTGTATGGCACTTTGGAACATCCTGAGATTGTGAAAGGCACGCCAAAAATGCAAATGTTTCTTTCTACATTTTGTAAATCTGGGGTAGAGAGGCCTCTCACAGGGTTGAGTCCTGCTAGGGACCAATGTTTAGGCGGTGCAAGCAAACAAACAGGATTGTCTGATTAAAGTTTTATCGAAACAGATAGCAAAGAATGAGGAGGAAAATGGAACTGCAAGTGGAGAGAATATGTATTCAGTACAGGGCAACTTCTCATTGATTGAGAAATTCTTCATTACAGAATGGGTAAGCTGCGGTTGTATGATGTTACAAAATCACACGACTGGGAGCTTTATTTTCACTGATTACTGCCTGACTGTTCCTCCACTACCAGAAACCACAATCAAAAAAAATAATTAAAAAGTGGACTCAGACCCATGGACATGGACTAAAATATTCAATAATTATTAAAGGCCTAATTAAATCATATATTAAACAGTAATATATTATTGACTGAGTATGCATCAAGTACTACATTACGACAGCATGAAGAACTGGTGGTAAAAGGACGCAGTATAGCAAGGCATACTTTAGCACAATAAATAATGGGATAATACACATAGGGCAGAATTTTTCTCTCATGGGGCGGGCACATGCGCGACCCGAATGGGCGTAAAATGATGCGCGATGACATCGGGTGATCGCCCCAACATCATTGCCCACTTGTGCGATATTTTGGCCGGCAGCACCCCCACCGACAATTAAGGGCCTATTAAGGTATTAATGGGTGAAGAGGCCAAGCGGCCTCTGCATTTTTGGCGAAATATCATCCGTGGGCACGATGAGGTTTCGACCAGTGATTTTAAAAGATAGCAACTTTTTACACTCCTATTTAACATTTCTCTGCTCATGGGACAGAGTCATGTGAGGGCACATGTTTTCATGATTTAAAATATCTTTGTTTTTAATGGTTAAAAATCTGGAGCTCCCTGAGACAGCTTTGTACCTCAAGGAACTTATACTGCCCGCACCCACGTGCATGTGCGAACTTCAGCGCTCGTGCTCCCCCTGCCCCTACCCCGCCAGTGCCTGCAGCGCATGTTTCACACTGGCTTGGCCGTTAACTGGCCATCCAGCAAGAAAACGCAGCCGTGGTCCAATCACGGGCGAGGGTTGGCTTTGCTACCGCTCCCGGACCCACCCGCCACGCCAGCCCGACAGGGGTAAAATTCTGCCCATACTGTCTGGAGGATATGTTACAGGAGTATTTGTCAGATATGCCCATTGCACAATGGACTTTGGGACGCAATTTATTCCATATTTATAATCGGCGGGATTTTCCGCATCTGCCCGCCGCCGTGATCTTCCGGTCCTGCTGCTTACCAATGGACTCCTGGCTCGGGGTGGGGACACCACCTCACTCGCGATGGAGCCGTAAAATCCCAGCCCAAGTATTGCAAAAATTTATCAAAATAAGTCCCGACTATAAATTCAGAAGTCTTTGGCAAACAGCCACTGACTATTACACTGTATCTCAGCTTGCCGCCATGAATAAAAGACATTAGGCATAACTGAAGAATCTAATTAGTTAGGAACGTGCAGGGAGGTGGAACATTAACCATGTTGCAATCACTACGATACAATTCCTTGCATTGTGTCACTAATTGAGGCACTGGAGAACTTGCAAAAATAAAGATTCACAAGGCTAGTACCAAAACTGAGACGTTATACTTTTCAGAAAAGGCTGAACAGGCTGGTGCTCTTTTCCCCAGAAAAGGAATGTTGAGGGGTAACCTGAAAGAGGTCTTTAAGATAACTTTGAAAGGGTTCGATAGGGTAAACACAAAGAAGCTGTTTCCACTGTTGAGAGAGTCCAAAATACTGGGCATAAATATAAAAGAGCCATGAATAAGTCCAATAGAGAATTCAGGAGAAACTTCTTTACCCAAAGGGTGGTAAAAATGTGGAACCTGCTACCACAAGGACTGTTTGAGGCAAATAGCATACGTGCATTTAAGGGAAAGCTAGATAATCAGTTGGGGAGAAAGGTTAATTTGATATGGTTTGATAAGGAGGGGCAGGAAGAACATAAATGGCAGCATAGACCAGTTGAGTCAAGTGGCCTGTTTCTGTGCTGTAGACATGGTGTAACTCGATGTAAATGGAATTTAAAACATCTTGATGTCTATTTCTGTGGTAGGATTGCAAAGTTACGAAGGGTTTGCAATGTTATCACACCCTTTTCATTTAGTTGCAGCATAATTTTCATTTCATTTTTGTGTTATAGGATTGTCACATGTGAATATGAAACTAGAATTGAGAGCTCTACACCTTCCTTAAGTGATGTTGAAATGGCAGGGAGGGTAGTTTATTTTGTGGGAGGGAGAAGAAAACAAAGGAATTTATCTGGTCATAGTCCAATCTCTGTTTACTTAACTGACTTTGCAGCTCTAAATGCTAACTGTTTCCTGTTCCCAATCACTAGAGCAATTTTTAAAAATTCATTCTATCATGGGATGTGGGCATCACTGGCAAGGCCAGCATTTGTTGCCAATCCCTAACTGCCCTTGAGCTGAGTGACTTGCAAGGCTATTTCAGAGGACAGCTAAAAGTCACATGTACGTCAGGCCAGCAGATTTCCTTCCCTAAAGGACAGTAGCAAACCAGATAGGTTTATCCTGACAATTGATGATCGTCATTACTGAGACTAGGGCTGGAATTTTATGGCCCCGTCACAGCGACAACAGGGCCATAAGATGCAGAGAGCCATTCTAAACTTCATTGACTTTGGTGGGAATATAAAAACTGACTGCTGTGAAATTCCATTATAGCTTTCCATTCTGGACTTTTTAATTAATGGAATTTAAATTCCACCAGCTGCTGAAGTGGGATTTGAACCCATACCTGTAGAGGATGTGCTGCAGCAACTGGATTACTAGTTGAATGATGTTACTACAATGCCACCACTCCCTCCTCCCCTGTTAGCTAGATAGAGCAACCCACAGGTTATCATCAGCAACATAAAACACACTACATGGACTAACAGCTCTCTGCGTTCATGCACAAAAATTTCCAAAATTTCTCAAGCCTTCCAACTGGGCCAAGGAACAGGAGTGCAGGAGTGCTGAATCGATTCATCTGCAATCCCCCGTGGTATTTTGGCAGAGGTGTTAACCTGTTTCTTCTAACATAGCAGAGAGGCATTTCAGATGAGTGTGTTACATGTTTGCATACTACAAGGTTAATTCACTGCTTTCAGCGAGGAGCTATGCATGAAGGGACTGCAATTTGGAGAATCGCAATTACAGTTGCTGAGGCCTATCTAGGTTCTGTGCACATCCCCTCATTATCCAATGGTGTGATTTCAAAGCCCTGTGCCACTGGGATTAATATTTCATATTTTCCCTTTACCCTCTAATTTTGATAATAAAGAGCACTATTGTGAACATTTCATTGAATGTTTCCAGGTTCTTTGATTACTCTGAAAACACTTTAAAAATCTCAACAGTTTTGCTTTTACCACAGTAACAAGCTTTGAAGAAAATAAAAAGATTTTCTCACCTTCTGATGAAAGGTCATTGACCTGAAATATTTGGAGGAATTTAATGGCAGTGGCTGGGAGGGCTGGAAAACTGATGGTAAACACACTGCGGCCATTTTTGGGAAGCCCAATAGGATCACGTTCTGTCTGGGCCCTTACCTTCTCATCATCAAACTTCCCAGCTCGTGTGAGGGAAACTCCCCCCAGAAATCCGAGTGCGGGGTGGATATCTTGGCCCTGAGAGCCGCTGGCCAATTAGAGACCTGGCAGGTCTCGATTACTGGCAGTGCCACTGAGAGTGGTGGCCACTACCTGTACTGCAGTTCGACCTAAGCAGAGGATTGTCCTTCGAGCCCCAGGAATAAGGTAAGTGGGGCGGGTTCACTAGGGCCAGAGTGGGGACCCACCTAAGGAGGGGAGAGGGGTTAGTATTTCAGGCCAGCAGGCACGCAACCCATATCTCCAGTGTGTCTCTCTGTTGAGCATGGGCTGCCAAAGTAGGAGGAGACCTGCCCCCTCCCCACCCCTCCTACCCTCTCCACTTCACCAGGCTGCAGGCATAACCACCTGGGTTTATCTGGCAGGTTGCCCATGTGTTGGGGCCTCGCCGACCACTGGTTAAATACCAATAAAGCAATAGGCTCCCCAAGCTCCAAGGTACTTCAAAAAAGGCATAAGGCTTGTCATTGAATCAGCACCTCTTTTCTCCTGTAGTATAAATTGTTTTGATGGTTTGAAATTTGGAATTCTTGTGTTTGTCCTGATGAGTGCAAGGCAAAATGTTTCGGCAACATGTCTCTCTTTTCAGCAAAATTTTATTGATGGGGAACGTGCTAGGAGCTGCTCTGCCGCACGGAGATGGAGCAGGTTTAGCTCTAGGGAGATTCCAGGAGAAGGCTACTGTTACTAGACATGCTGCAGGCATCCAGGGAAAAATATCATTAATACCCCATTTATTTCTATTTTGTCTTATCGAATTTAATATCAGACAGTTTAAAAATGGGAGCAGGGGACTCTGAATATAATCCTTGTTTCACTCCCAGAAGTAACAGTCTTCACAAGTAGCATTTTGTCAAGGCAGACATAAAGCAGTTCCAATGGGCAGTATTAAGTTAAAAATCATGGCACAGGAATCATTTCTCTTTCCCAGTAGAAAATTAAGAGATTTACATTGAACGTTTACATAGCAGAATAACTACTTGACCAAGAAGAGCCGAGTGTATGGTCAAGAGATGGGAGTTTTTAATTCTGAAATATGATCAGGGCAAATAAGTGCAGCGCTTTACTTGACCACATGGTGCAAAGACACCGAAAATGTGATTATTTAAACTGAAGAACAAGCAGCTGCTCCATATCAGGGTCACTGTGGATCTGCACAGAATTGAAATATGATGTTGTTTGAGTCACACCAGAAGGGAGCATCATGAAATTTGTTTGCTTAATTTCATTTTTAAAAAAGTTATTCTTAAAGAAAGCTTGCTGTTCTTCACTATCCACGAGTTTGTATTAAAAAAGAAACCAGGCAAAGCAAATCTAATGACAATATAAAATATAATGAAGTGAACTTGATTTTCAATCTTTCAGCAGGGAAATACATAGAACTTAATTCTAGAAGCATCTGATTTTATTTACGACTCAGTAGTGACAGAGTTGACATGCAGCATGTTCCATGCCAATTTTTCCAGTTGTTTCACCTCCTCTCAAAGTCAATGTGAGGATAATAGCAACCTTTAATACCTCATTAAAATTCGCCTCAGCAACCCTGCTGCTGTCCAAGCTAAGGTCAACTATCTAATGAGCTTCAAGAGACTTTCTAGTCTATTAAAGTTGAGTGTTATACTGGGCAGTACCTTGAGCAAGTAAATCATTGGGGAAGATCATTTGGTACTCCAGTCTACTACTAGAGGCAAGAATTGTTGATTTCAATCACTTTCCTTATCTCTCTGTGAAGAACTTGCAGTTTTGCACGACAAAATATTCAAAGTCAAATAAGGGGGGGATGAAAATGCAAAGTTGGTCCATATGTTATCACTCCATGTCACATTGCAACATGGGAGTGCAGCACTTTTCTAACATGATTAATTAACACAGTTTCAATTGTCAAGTTGGTAGTCGCTGTCTTAAGAAACATGCACAAAATATATACCAATAATTACAGCAGAAAGATTCCAATGTAAAAATACCTATATGTAGCAGGATTACGTCAGAAGGAGCCCCTAAGATAGCGGAGACATTTTACCTCCTAATGGTAGATTGAAATGGAACAGTTTTCCAGGTCCTGTAACCTTGCCCACGATATTGAAAGGTAAAACAGATCTGTATTTTTTCAATTCATTCCTTGGCGAAGCTCACACTGCAGATGTGTATTTGAGCTTGGAGGCTTAGCAAGAGTGTGACCAATGGCTTCCACATTGGAAAATCTGCCTTATGTGGGGGTTATGAACAAAGCTGCATGACCTTATATCGAGTTCAGCATACGCTAGTCACACAACGTGAGCATGAGCCTTACAATATGTTGACCTGCACAGCATCAGCAATTGGGTGTAGTCTCATTACCACCTTGATTTTCAGGCAGGAATTGAGTGATAGCGAGATGAGAATCCACTCAGAAATATTCCCACCAACTTCCCACTGTCTTTGCCCCCTGCATCATTCTGGAGGGGGTGTGGGGGGGAGGGGGGGGTGGGGTTTGTAAATCTGTAGTTTATGCTCCTGCCCAAAATGGGTGGAAGCCTCCCTAATGTATTTATTTATCTAGATTGGGGGTCTTATGACATAACTCAGAACCTGATACAATTTTGGACTTCCACCATGTGGGAAGAAGGTATTCTGTGCAGCGGAATTGAACGTAGAGCCCCCCAAATATTGGTCCTTAAAGGACCCACTGAGGCTCCTCCAAACACGTTCAAGATATGTTAATTTTAATCACTGAGGACAGAAGATCATAAATGTTTTATCTAGTTCTAAAAACAAAATCATTTCCCCTACTGCCAGTCCCCTTGCTTTCACATGCTCCCACAGCCTCACACCTTGTCCATCCCCTTTCCCCACACATTCCCTCCTACCCTTAAAGTGACCCTGCGGCTCAGTTCCACAGAGGAGCTGTTGAATTTCCCACACCTCCAGATCGGTGAGCTGCCAGTGCTGAACAAGCACCAGCAGGTAGCTGAGGGATGTTCTGACAATGAGGCCCAATTCACCAAAATTGATCAGGCACCCTGCTAATGACATCAAGCAGACAGTGCAATTGCTCATCTCAACACCCACTCGACATCTGGCGAAATCAAAATCCACTACCCACGCCCTGCTATCAATTCAATGGTACACTTTAATAATCCGACCTGTGACTTCCATTATGACTAAATTTACAAATATGACAATGACTCTGACTATGTTTAATTCTGGAGTGTAAGTGGGTGCTATCTACTGAAAATATGGTACTCTACCCACATCCATTCCTGGTCTGGTGCCCTAAGTATGAAAACATAAGAAATAGGAGCAGGAGTAGACCATATGGCTTGTTGAGCCTACTCCATTCAATACAATCATGGCTTATCTTCTGCCTCAACTCCACTTACCTGTCCACTCCTCATATAACTTGTTTCCCTGAGAGACCAAGAATCTATCAACCTCTGCCTTGAATGTACGTTGTGTAGCTTCTCATCCCAGGCTTCAATCTAGTGAACCTTTGCTGTACCATCTCCAAGGCAAGTATATCCTTCCTTAGATATGGAGACCAAAACTGCATACAGTACTCTAGGTGCGGTCTCTGTACAATTGCAGCAAGACTTCCTTATTCTTGTACTCGGATGTCATTGCAGTAAAGACCAACATGTCTGCTGCCTTCCTAATTCATTGCAATACTGCATGTTAACTTTCAGTGTTCCTGTACAAGTGCACATAATTCAGGCCCAACTTTGGCCTTTTGATCAGCACAAAAAAAAACCTGAAGTAATGCACCAGCCTGCTCCAGCAAAACCCTATCTTGAGCCCAAGGTTACAGTCCATGACCAAAACCAATCAGCAGTGGATAAGTTCACTTATCTTGGCAGCACACTCTCTAGCTGTCTATTTGATAATGAGACATATGCAAGAATTACCCAAGCAAGTGTAGCCTTTGGCAAACTTCAAACATCAGGGATTGAAGTGGGGTAAGCCTGCCTACCAAACTGAAAGTCTTTGGAGCAATAGTCCTGCCCACTATGCATGGATGACTTGGTCTTTGTATCAGCGTCATGCCAAGAAGCTCAACCATTTTCACTTGAGCTGCCTTCAGAAGCTTCTGAAGATCAGATGGCCAGACAAAATACCAGATGCCAAGGTGCTCACCCAAACTGGCATGCCAAGCATCCACACCATATTGAGACAGTCACAACTGCATTGTGTTGGTTGTGTGGCCAGAATGCCTGACAATCGCTTACCATGCTCAAATACTTTTAAAGAATATGTCTACTAAATTAGATGAATTGCATTATAGAATCACTATAGAGTCATGGCATAGAAGGAGGCCACTTGGCCCATCAAGTCAATTCCAATTTAGAATGCTCACTTCCCATAATTTGTTGCTGATGAGTTGTGACAGCTCTTCTACTAATATGTATGGTGGCAAATTCTCAATCAGGCTCCTAGGGATGGAAATTTTGGCATTAAGTTGAAAAGAAATTTTCAGTTAATGTAGCAGGATGCAAGTAATATTGGGCAGGGGAAGACTAACTCAAAAATAAATAAATAATTGCCCAAGCACTCATGAGAAAAGATGATTGGCAACTTAAGGTCCAAAACCAAATTGATAAATCTTAAATGCATGGAATGCAAATTCTTAGAGGATATAGATTCATTAGGAACTTCAAAATGGAATGGGATAAATACTGAATTAGGAGCAGCTGCAGGGTTATGGAGAAAGAGAAGTGGAGTGGGATTAACTAGATTTCATTTTGAAAGAGACAGTGCCGACTGATTGGGCCAATGGCCTCATTCTCTGCTGCACTATTCTATGATTCCATGGTTTTATGAATGGGAATTACCTGATCAGAAAAATAGAATTTTGGGGCTCAAGGGAAGAATGTATTACCAGATTGGGTCCCTCCATGAATACTTCTTCCCTCCATTTTTGATAATATCATTAAACTCCAGTGCGTAGAAGAAGAAAGACTCGAAAGGTGGAATTTGGATGAATTGCTTATTATTGCAGCAGCTTGTTGCCCACAGCATCTGTTTCTGTGGTAGTCTTGGCTATGTCACCACTTTCCATGCTGTCTTAGTGGTTGACTAGAAATGGGTAAAAATCTAACCCTTATGTTTTACTTTCCACTGTGGTTGGTGCATATCTATTTTCCATGGTGGAGTAGCTATGCATCCATCCTGCTCCCAGATGATCTGGTTGTGGAGACAAATGGAGCAGATTGTTGCTAGGATGTGTTCAGTTTTCTTGGAAGTTCAGTAGTCAATTTGCTTTCAACATCTCAAATGCTGGAGTGTGTCTGAGAACCTAGACAGCAATAGAATTTTTTTCCTATCTAGTACTTTGCTCAAACTTATGGAATTCTGAAGTCAAAATTTACCTAAATGTTCATCCTTGATATCAAAATGAATCAGCTGTATACCCCACACCACAAAATTTAAGTTCTTTTAATAGAATTCTAGGAACTTTTTGAAACAATGCCAGCAAATATTCCAATAACATCGTAAAATTCAGTCCACTTGTTCTAATGCATCATCTGTAGAAATACCAATTTTGAGAACTGCACTTCATGGAATTGTGAAAGACTCATAAACTAACTTGAACATAGTCTTCAAATATTCAAGTCACAGCGGGTTGGATAATATAGATTAAGCCATAAACATTTTACATGTAACAATGAATGATGTGTGGCATTTTATTCTGAACATGCACCCTATGTTGTGACAATGGAGTCAACACAGAGCCCACTGAGACATTTAAGCTCAACTCAGTTGTTTTTCATGAATGGAGTAGAGGTTTACCTTATATTTTTACTGGGATGATGACCTATGAGAATTCAGCTAGTAATCAAACTAGCCTAACCTAATTACACATAATTTCGTATAAAGGAAAAGGTTCACATTTAGTTAGTTCATTTCACAACCTCAAAATATCCCAGAATGCATGACAGCAAATTAAGTATGTTTAAAGTGTAGCCACAGCTGTAATGTAGGGAAAAATTGCAGCTAATTTGCACACAGAAAATTTCACAAACAGCCAAGTTAATCACCAATTAATCTGCATTTTCAATTGTTAGTTAAATAATAAATATTGACCAGGACATCGGGAGAACTCAACATAAGCAAAACACTGGAGATGCTGGAAATCTGAAATAAAAACAGAAAATGCTGGAAATGCTCAGCAGGTCAGGCAGCATCTGTGGAGAGAGAAACAGAGTTAACGTTTCAGGTCAATGATCTCTCATCAGTTCTGATGAAAGGTCACAGGTCTGAAACATTCAGAGAATTCACTTGCTCTTCTTCGATGTGCCATGGAATCTTTTACATCTACCTGAGAGGGCAGAAGGAGCTTCATCTGACAATCTCAGCCAAAAGGCAGTCCCTGCAATAGTGCAGCATTCCCTCTGTTTTGCCTTGAAGTGCTGAGCAGCAACTCTCCGAAGTGCGATTTGAACTCATGACTTGTGATGCAGCAGCATTACCAGTTGATCCATGGCTGACAATACACACCATGAAGCTTGCTGGCATTAGCAGTAGCTGTTGTTTAAAATACTTACTGGATGTTTTGAGTTTTATTTGATTAAGGGGGAGGATATTAGAGCTGTAAAATGAAGCATTTTCTGTTTTGAGTCCCATTTCCTACAGTAAGCTCCTGGTCTACTGGCCTACAGGTGGTTGCAAGTAAGTCCCACTTCGGGAGGGAAAGATCCAGCCAAGGAGGCAGTGTTGAAGACTAAAAGAAAGGTAAGCTTATTAAAGAAAAATTGGATCATCCACAGGGCACTGAGAGGGAGTGGGGCAGTTTGTATGATGGAATCTTTGGGGTGCAGGGCAATGCCCCTGGCAGGCACTGGGTTTCCTGGTTACAAGGTACAGGGAGGCACTGGAGATTTACAAGTAGGTGCATGGGTGACCTCCGATTCCATGTCAGTTAGGTACCTTTTTGCTGATATCCCCAACTCTGGCTGATTCAGCACACTGGAGGGCACCAACCAGATGGTGCTGGAGTTTTCAGGGCCCATTTCCTTTGACCTGATAAGAGCATTGGCATCAGAGATCAAATAGTTCTATCTAGGAGAGTCTGTTCCACAGCCACAGGCAGCTAAATCTTGTTGTTGCTGTGGTGCAGTCTGGAACACTTATCCTATAATGATCAAAATCTGCTGGCACAAACATGGGTGTCTGGACAAGACAGGAAATCTGCACTAGACATTTTTTTTATTTCTATTCTTCCATTCAGCTGTTCTTTAAAGTGAAGGACTTTCCAGAAAAGGTATATTAATAATTTTTCAAACTGTTTTTGTTCCATTATTCTCTTTTGTGAGCTTAACAAGTCCTAAGTTTAAAATATGTGCTGTAGTAGTGTTACATGTTATTTAGGGGAGGCAATGGTGTAATGGTATTGTTGCTAGACTAGTATTCTAGATACCCAAAGTAATGCTGGTGGAGGAGGGGGGTGGGGGTACTGGATTCAAGTCCCACCACAGTGGATGGTGGAATTTGAGTTCAATAAAAATCTTGAGTTAAAAGTCTGATAATGCCAAGAAACCATTGTCAGTTTTAGTAAAAACCCATCTGGTTCACTAATGTCCTTTAGGGAAGGAAATCTGTTGTCCTTACTTGGTCTGGCCTATATGTGACTCCAGTTGACTTTTAAATGCCCTTTGGGATGGGCAATAAATACTTGCCTAGCCAGCTATGCCCACATCCCATGAATGAATTTTTAAAAATACATCCAAAAATGGCTTTAAAGGTAGTAGTTTTGAGACACATATAATGTGTGAACATTCATAACCTGACCTTGGAGGAAATGACAGGCAATAAGATGTTTAATGCAAAACTTTCAAACCTTTCACAATAATAATCTCAGCTGGGTCTTTGATTCTGTGCAGGCAATTTAAAGAGAAGGAGAGTAAGATCCTCAGCCATAATAACTAGCAAAAGATGTTAGCTGACGGTATTTTTCTCAGAGCACAGAAGTCTGAGAACTGCAGCCTGTTTTACTCCATGAGCTTCCCTTCTATCATTATGCCAACAAACTTTGGGGAATGTAGCTCGGGGGGGTGGAAGGGAAATCATTTCAGGAAGGATTGCACTGATAGTTTAATTGACAACCTGCGGGACAGCCTTATGGGAGAAAGCACGTGTAATAGAAGATTCAGTTTCAACCTCAGCCAAGAAGAGTCAGTACAACGTTTGCTGCTTTAGCTTATGTCGGCCTGTGGTTTGGCTCCAGCCTCCTGGCCGAGGGCCACTAAGAAAATGGGTGACTCTTTTGTAAAGTAGTAACTGTTTGATTCAAAATTCAAAGTACAGTTCACTGAAACAGGTCTGATAAATATGCGCATATTTGTAAATGGTAGACCTAGGTTTTCCTCTTTGTGTTAAGATTACTGGTTATGATTGTGGGTAATAACTATTGAAGAATGTATATATGTATTTATATAGCACCTATCAGGAGCTCAGGATGTTCAAAACCATTTCCCAGCTAAGGAGGTACCTTTTGAAGCATAATTACTGTTGCAACATAGCGAAATACCACAGCCAATTTGAGCATTGGAAAAGCAACACTGAAGAGTGAATACTGCCAGGAAACCAAGAAAAACTCCTCTGCTCTTCTGCAAAGAGTACAATGGGAACTGTTACATCCACCTGAGAGGATAGATGGAGCCTTGTTTTAAAGACTCATCATGAACACGGTATCTCTGACAGTGATGCACTCCCTTAGTACAGTGTTGAAACATTAGTCTAGAGTTACTGTGCTGAAACATTGGTCTAGGTTATATGCTCAAGTCTCTTGAGTAGGACTTGAACCCACAGCTTTCCCACTCCAGAGTCCTGAGCACAAACTTTATGGAATCGCTGCAGAAGTGGCCTGGACTATCCTAGTCATGGAATCATAGAGGTCTACAGCACAGAAAAACACCCTTCGGCCCATTGAGCCTGTGCTGGTCAAACATGTACCTAGCTATTCCAATCCCATTTTTCAGCATTAGCGGATAGTCTTGTATGCCAAGGCATTGCAAGTGCACACCCAAATACTTCTTAAGTGTTATGAGGGTTTCTGCCTCTACCACCCTTTCAGGCAGTGAGTTCCAGATTCCCACCACCCTCTGGGTGAAAAAATTCTTCCTCACATCCCCTCTAAACTTCCTACCCCTTACCTTAATCTATGCCCCCTGGTTATTGATCCCTCCACCAAGGGGAAAAGTTCCTTCCTGTCTACCCTATCTATGCCCCTCATAATTTTATACACCTCAATCATGTCCTCCCTCAATCTCCTCTGCTCCAAGGAAAATAGCCCAAGTCTATCCAATCTCTCCTCATAACTAAAACTCTTCAGCCCAGGCAACATCCTGGTAAATCTCCTCTGCACACTCTCTAGTGCAATCACATCCTTCCTATAATGTGGATTCCAGAACTGCACGCAATACTCTAGCTGTGGCCTAACCAGCATTTTATACAGTTCCAGCATAACCTCTTTGCTCTTATATTCTATGCCTCGGCTAATAAAGGCAAGTATCCCAATGCTTTCTTAACCACCTTATCTACCTGTCCCGCTACCTTAAGGGGCCGGTGGGCATGCACACCAAGGTCCCTCTGATCCTCAGTACTTCCCAGGATCCTACAATTCATCATGTATTCCCGTGCCTTGTTTGTCCTGCCCAAGTGCATTGCCTCACAATTATCTGAGTTAAATTCCATTTGCCACTGATCAGCCCATCTGACCATCTGACTTTCCCTCCTGTAATCTAAGGCTATTCTCCTCACTATTTACCACCCCACCAATTTTTGTGTCATCCGTGAACTTACTGATTAACCCTCCTACATTCAAGTCTAAATTGTTTATATATACCACAAACAGCAAGGGACCCAACACCGATCCCTGTGGAACCCCACTGGACACAGGCATTCAGTCACAAAAACATCCCTTGACCATCACCCTCTGCTTCCTGCCACTTAGCCAATTCTGGATCCAATTTGCCAAATTGCCTTGGACCCCATGGCCTCTTACCTTCGTTATCAGCCTCCCATGCGGGACCTTATCAAAAGCCTATCTGAAGTCCAAGTAGACAACATTAAATGCATTGTCCTCATCTATACACCTGGTCATCTCTTCGAAAAATTCAATCAAATTGGTCAGTTATGACCCCCCTTAACAAAACCGTGCTGACTGTCCTTGATTAATCCCTGCCTCTTCAAGTGTAGATTAATTCTGTCCCTCAGAATTGCTTCCAATAGTTTCCCCACCACTGAGGTTAGTCTGGCTGGCCTGTAGTTCCCTGGTTTAACCCTTCCTCCTTTCTTGAATAACGGTACTGCAAAAGGACAGTCTGATTGTAGAGAGTCTGAAAGTGAATAGGGATTGCAGGATGGTGACATGTATCAACAGTTGGACTTGCATCTAAACAGTTAAGTCATCCTTGGAATAAAATCTAACTTCATGTTTTGAATTTTTGTGCTTGGGACATGATTTCTGTAAAGGGCAAATAAACTAGTCTGTGAGCTGATCTCTATACCACAGCCACTGAGTCATTCAGTTATCCATGCAGCCTAATCAAAACCAACAGAAACACAGAACACAAACACATATTTACACAATGCAGATCCTATTTCTGAAACGTGCTGCTATTTTGAAGTGAAACCTGGCAGCGAAGTAACTATGGAGAATGGATAAATGGCAAACATTTTATGCTTGATTTGGAATTTTGCATTTCAGTAAAATAATCTGGTAAACCTTCATATTCATCAACATGTTTATACACAAAAGCTACACATAATGACACTATGCAGAGTGATGAAATTGTGGCTGTTAAAAAAAACTGTGTCAGCTTGGTTGAGTTAGTAGCACCCTTGCCTCTGGCTCAGAAGAATATGGGTTCAAGCAGTATGCCAGGAGTTTGAGTTTATAATCAGAGCATTGAAGACAACATCTTTCAGATGAGACGTTAAACTGGCTGTTCAGGTAGATAACTTTTTTTATATTCATTCATGCAATTTGAACACTGCTAGCAAGGCCAGCACTTTATTCCCACCCCGAATTGCCCTTGAGAAGGTGGTGGCGAGATTCTTGAACCCCTGCAGCCAAAGTGGTGTAGGAAGGGAGTTGTAGGATTTTGACCCAGTGACCCAGTGAAGGAACATGATATATTTCCAAGCCAGGATGGTGTGTGGCTTGGAGGGGAACTTCCAGATGGTTGTTCCTATGTGTCTGCTGCACTTGTTCTTCTATGTGGGGCAGGTTGCGGCTTTGGACACTCTTGTAGGAGATGGTCATTGCCTGGCACTTGTGTGGCACAAAATTACGTATCCGAGATCCTTCAGCACTATTCCATGTGTCTCCCTGGTATCAATTTACCTCAATAATACCACACACAAAACAAGTTAACTGCTCATTTATTTTGTCACTGTTTGCGGAATCTTTCTGTGCACAGAATGACAAGCCAGTTGAGACTCTCCCCTATTTCTTTTTCGATTTGTTTTTGGGGTGTGGGTGTGACACAAAATTCCCTTAAGGCCTTTAAAAGTCAATCATATAGCCGCATATGTGGCTTAGGGACGCAAGAATAAGGGAAGTAAACACATGGCTAAAGGACTGGTACGGGAAAGAGGGGTTCCATTTTGTGGGGCACTGGCATCAGTATTGGAACACGAGGGATCTGTACCGTTGGGACGGTCTCCACCTGAACCGATCTGGGACCATGTTCTAGCGAAAAGGGTAAATAGGGTGGTCAACAGGACTTTAAACTAGAAAGTGGGGGGGGGGGGGGGTGCAGAGGGAAGGGTAAAACTCCAAGAAGTATGACTAATGGGAAACAATGGGAAGCAGGTTAGTGTGTGGGGGTTGGATTCAACTTCATGGAAAATTATGAAAAAACTGAAAAGAAAGGAGAGCCCAGGAGAGGCTATTAAAGTCTCCAGAACACAAAATAGGACCGAATGTTTGGAAAGGGCTAGGAATCTAACTTCAAGTACATCAGATAAAGGGACGACAATGAGAAAGGGGACAGGAAATACAGGACTGAAGGTGTTGTATCTGAATGCACACAGTATACGAAATAAGGTAAATGAGCTTGTGGCGCAGACTGAAATTGGCAGGTATGATATGGTGGGCATCACGGAGACATGGCTGCAAGGGGATCAGGACTGGGAGCTAAATATCCAAGGATATATATCCTAGCGAATAGATAGGTAGGTTGGCAGAGGGGGTGGAACTGCTTTGTTAGTAAGAAATGAAATTAAATTGATAGCAGGAAATGATGTAGGGTCAGATGATTTGGATTCTGTGTGGGTAGAGTTGAGGAACCACAAAGGTACAAAAACCATAATGGGAGTTATGTACAGGCCTCCGAACAGTAGTCAGGATATGGGGCACAAGATACACCAGGAGATAGAAAAGGTGTGTAAGAAAGCAAGGTTACAATAATCATGGGGGATTTCAATATGCAGGTAGACTGGGAAAATCAGGTTGGTAGTAGATCCCAAGAAAAGGAATTTGTGGAATGTCTACGATATGGCTTTTTGGAGCAGCTTGTGGTGGAGCCCACTAGGGAACAGGCAATTCTAGATTTAGTGATGTGTATTGAGGCAGATTTGATAAGGGAGCTTAAGGTGAAGGAGCCCTTAGGAGGAAGTGACCATAATATGATAGAATTTACCCTGCAATTTGAGAGGAAAAAGCTGGAATTGGATGTAACGATATTACAGTTGAATAAAGGCAACTACAGAGGCATGAAGGAGGAGCTGGCCAGAATTGACTGGGAGATGAACCTAGCAGGAAAGACAGTGGAACAGCAATGGCAGGAGTTTCTGGGAGTAATTTGGGAGACATAGCAAAAATTCATCCCTAGGAAGAAGAAGCATACTAAAGGGAGTACGAGGCAACCTTGGCTGACAAGGGAAGTCAGGGACAGCATAAAAGCTAAAGAGAAAGCATACAATGCAACGAAGAGCAGTGGGAAACCAGGGGATTGGGAAGTCTACAAAAACCAGCAGAGGACAACTAAAAAAGAAATATGAGGGTAAACTAGCCAGTAATATAAAAGAAGATTGCAAGATATATAAAGGGTAAGAGAGAGGCAAAAGTGGACATTGGGCCACTGGAAAATGACACTGGAGGAGTAGTAGTGGGGAACAAAGAAATGGCGGAGGAACTGAATAGGTACTTTGCATCAGTGGAAGACACGAGTGACATCCCCAAAGTTCAAGAGAGTCAGGGGGGGCAGAGGTGAGTATGGTGGCCATTACCAAGGAGAAGGTGCTAGGAAAACTGAAAGGTCTGAAGGTGGATAAATCACCTGGACCAGATGGATTACACCCCAGAGTTCTGAAGGAGATAGCTGAAGAGATAGTGGAGGAGTTAGTGGTGATCTTTCAGGAATCACTGGAGTCAGGGAGGGTCCCAGACGACTGGAAAATTGCTAATGTAACCCCCCTGGTTAAGAAGGGAGTGAGGCAAAAGACGGGAAATTGCAGGCCGATTAGCCTGAACTTGGTTGTTGGTAAGATTTTAGAGTCCATTATTAAGGATGAGATTTCAGAATACTTGGAAGTGCATGGTAAAATCGGGCAAGGTCAGGATGGTTTCATCAAGGGGAGGTCATGCCTGACAAATCTGTTAGAATTCTTTGAGGAGGTAACGAGAAGCTTAGACAAAGGAGAGCCAATAGATGTTATCTACTTGGACTTCCAGAAGGCCTTTGACAAGGTGCCGCACAGGAGGCTGCTCAGTAAGATAAGAGCCCATGGTGTTAGAGGCAAGGTACTAGCATGGATAGAAGATTGGCTGTCTGGCAGAAGGCAGAGAGTGGGGATAAGGGGGTCCTTCTCAGGATGGCGGCCAGTGACTAGTAGAATTCCACAGGGGTCAGTTTTGGGACCACAACTTTTCACTTTATACATTAATGATCTAGATGAAGGAACTGAGGGCATTCTGGCTAAGTTTGCATATGATACAAAGATAGGTGGACGGACAGGTAGTATTGAGGAGGCGGGGAGGCTGCAGAAGGATTTGGACAGGTTAGGAGAATGGGCAAAGAAGTGGCAGATGGAATACAACGTGGGGAAGTGTGAGGTCATGAACTTTGGTAGGAAGAAGAGAAGCATAGAATATTTTCTAAATGGGGAGAGAATTCAGAAGTCTGGAGTGCAAAGGGACTTGGGAGTCCTCGTCCAGGATTCTCTTAAGGTTAACTTGCAGGTTGAGTCAGTAGTTAGGAGGGCAAATGCAATGTTGGCATTTATTTTGAGAGGACTAGAATATAAAAGCAGGGATGTGCTGCTGAGGCTTTATAAGGCTCTGGTCAGACCACATTTAGAATATTGGGAGCAATTTTGGGCCCCGTATCTCAGGAAGGATGTGCTGGCCCTGGAGATGGTCCAGAGGAGGTTCACGAGAATGATCCCAGGAATGAAAGGCTTAATGTATGAGGAACGTTTGAGGACTCTGGGTCTATACTCAATGGAGTTTAGAAGGATGAGGGGGGCTCTGATTGAAACTTACAGGATACTGAAAGACCTGGATAGAGTGGATGTGTTTCCATTAGTAGGAGAGACTAGGACTTGAGGACACAGCCTCAGAGTAAAGGGAAGACCTTTTAGAACAGAGATAAGGAGAAACTTCTTTAGCCAGAGAGTGGTGAATCTATGGAATTCATTGCCACAGAAGGCTTTGGAGGCCAGGTCATTGAGTGTATTTAAGACCGAGATAGATAGGTTCTTGATTGGTAAGGGGATCAAAGGTTACGGGGAAAAGGCGGGAGAATGGGATTGAGAAACTTATCAGCCATGATTGAATGGTGGAGCAGACTCGATGGGCTGAATGGCCTAATTTCTGCTCCTATGTCTTATGTTCTTATGGTTAGAGTGGAACGCTCTCTGAAGGCCATTAGTGAACCTGTAAGGCCTTTAATAGTCTGCCAGCTTTCAGGGTCATGGCAAGCTACTTCCATCTGACAAGCAACCTGCAGTGACATTCTCACTCAGGCCTGGTTCAAATGCCTTTGAGGTCCTATTGATGTAATAGGACCCCAATTTGTATAAATTAATTAGGTACCCGTCTGCTTCAAGCACTCTGCAGGGATGGCAAGAAGGATCACATAATGAGCCAGGTAAGCAACCTGCTGGCTTTTAACAGGATACCTGCCTGGCTTCTACCAAGCTGGCTAGGGTTGAAGTTGGCTCCTATGCCCTTGCTCTCTGGAATTCCCTCCCTAACCTGCCTCAATTCACTACCACCCTCCCTACATTCCAAAATCGAATCTTTTTGTTGCACCATGCCCTTGGCCGTCTCTTCAGGAGAAGATGGAGGCAAGGCTGGGGCAGCCTGGCAGTTTCACTGCATGGGCTGCTGAGAAGCCTATATCCACCTCCTGCACCATTTCCTTTGGGATCTTTGCTGAGCCTGTGGGAAATTAAAGACATGAATTAGAACATTCAAGGTAAGAAGGTCAGAGTAAAGGCATGTATTGAGCTGATGGATGAACAACATTAGGTCATTAAAACACTCCTGGCACTATATCAAGAAGCATGGCACCAAATTTTTACTGCTAAACTCCTCAGTAATCTCTAGCCATTGCTGTGTAAGGTAGGTTTATTCCTCTGATTGGTAAGGAAGAGTATCTCCCTGCGGGCCCTTACACATCACAGCATATGGTTAATGAAAAACACATCTGAAAACAGTGTCCCTTTCAATATTTAAGCCGAAATACTCTTAGGTGGGCTGGTATCATACTAATTGGTCAGGAAACCCAAAAGTCAGCTGCACATTCAGTGGCTGGGTTAAACAGCCATTGATAGGCATTGCAGAAATTTCTGGGTTCCCCAGACACAAGCAGGCTTTCCCACTCCCGGTGTATTGACACATTTAAAGTCCCCCTCCCAGAGAGAAAGTTTTATAATACAAAAGCAAAATACTGCAGCTGCTCTACAGAAGAGCATCTCTGGCTCAGAAGAATGCGGGACCAAGCAGCATGCCAGGAGTTTGAGGTTATAACCAAAGCAGTGAAGGCAATGGCTTCCAGACGAGACGTTAAACTGACTCCTCAGGTCGATTTTTTTTTAATTCATTCATGGAATTTGAACGTTGAAGGAGACTCTGAAGAGCAGTCATATGGACTCAAAACGTTAACTCCCCACAGATGCTGCCAGACCTGCTGAGTTTTTCCCAGAAAGTTTTATACCCATAGGAGGGGAAATCTCTACAATGGAGCAGTTTTACCTACACTCTAGCGCCCTCTGAAATTTGCTCTGCACAGCAACAATACCTCTTCCATACTGACACCAGTCCAATCATCGGTCACTTAATCAACACGAATGCTCTGACACAAGGGGCCGGGATTTCCCAGCCCCATCGCAAGTGGGACCCACCGCGGATGAGGCGTCCCCCCAGCCAGAAGTTCACTAACTTGGGGCGGGCTGGTGCAGAAAATCCCGCCCCAAAAGGACTACACATGATTTGGAAGGGTTGTCTTTTTCAATGCCTGTTCACTATGAGTAGTAAGTAGCTGTCAAACTGGTTGTATTTATTTATTATTTAACAAAATAGTACCACAATTACAAAGGCTCCTTGGTTTCATGCTTTCAGTTAACAGCAGAAGCTAAACAAAAATCACACACAAGTATTTTGCTCAGCATTTGATCAAGACCAGTGAGTTTTGATTACTCCAGTTGCAGGCAATAACCACAACCACTATGTCTTTGTTGTGAGAATTTGCTTCCAGGCAGTTATCTTCCCAAAACCAGAGCCTGCAAACAGCTGCTTGTCTCCTTTTTTAAAAAAAAAAGGCTTCTGCATCCCACCCGCATGAACAGGAGATAATGATGGGCACTTCAGCACGCTGGTGGGGTGATTACCACCAACCTGCCACAGGCATGTTTCAAAGGTCTTTCCGGCCTGGAAGTGATAAACTCTGGGAGTGACTGGCTGCATTCATCTTGAAGCTGAAAAGCTGCTCACTTGCGGTTTCAAGTGAATTCAAAACTTTATCTTTACATCTACAGTCAAAGTGGAGAGAGATGTTGCCTGGTGTAGCTACATGGAGCAATTCTGTAAAGGATTAGTGTCCATTTTTCAAAGATGATGATGATGGCAACATTGACTTTGGATGGTAGCGCTATTGCCTTCAGAGATCTTGGCATCCAAATAAAAATGTGGGAGTCAATTTTAACCTCGAGCAGATTTTGGGCATGTGGAGGGTTGGTACGTGTTGGCCCAAGTTTTTGAGGCATTCGAATACACGGACTTCATCAACATTCCTCTGGTCAGCTGCCCGGGCAAAATGGATAGAAAAAGGCAGCTGGCCAGCAGGTAGAGAGGAGAAGCGGTTGAGATGGACAGAGGGACAGCTTACAGGGATGTCGGTAAAGTCATGGCGAAAGTGTTATGGGTGGGTCTCAGAGAGGGAATGGTAAGCAGCCTGGGATGCGGAACATTTCACTTGTCCTTTTATGGCCTCGAGGAAACCTCCTGCTCCTCCTGGTCCTACAAAGGAAAGCCTTACGCTGACCTTGTAGGACCTTTTCGGTCTTCAGAACTGCTTCAGGCTGGCTGGTGACTTCCCCACCCAGACCCCGGTTAAAATGCAAGCAGGGTCCAATAGACTTACTAGCAACCCAACTTGCATGAATTCATGTGGACCCCACTTGCTTAAAGGTGGATCATGAGCCTGCAAAACTCTGCTGGTTAAAATCCAAAATGGTGCGAAAGGGAGTGTCTCTGAGCTGGTATGTTACCCAGTTGTTTTTCACTTCCCACTCACCCAGTATCTGTCAAATACTTGAGGTTAAAAGTGGTGTCTAGTTTTGGTTTCAAGTCTCTGGAAGCAACAGACCAGGCATACCAGGCATTTCTATTAAATTGCATTTGCCATTTCTTCATCACTAATAAAGCTTGTCAAGATCCTTGGTGTGCATTCATGTTCCTGTTTTCAATTTGGCCTCACCCGTAAATTTGGACACTTTGGCTATAACTCTTCCCTCCATGTCATTTTTAAAAAGTTATAAACAACATGTTATTCAACCTTGTGATATTCTATTGGTGACTGGTTATTTGTCTGTGCGCAAATATTTTTTGATGTCAGCCCATTTTAGTACATCCCCAACCATTTCACAATTTTAGACCTTAATTAATCACAAAAAAAAGTGCCAAATTCAAATATATGACATCCACTATCTCTTCCCTGTCATCTGTCAGCGCTGCGAAGACATCTAATAAATTAGTCAATAAGCATCATCTCCTACTCCAAAAACCATGCTGATTGTCTAAGTTCATGTCTCTTATATTATCCTTCACTATTTTCAAACACTTTCTCAACAGTGGAAGTGAAGCTTACAGAGGTATACTTTGGTAATTCATCTCTCATCTGCTGGCATTCGTAGCTGTGGTAGTATTGTGGCTACTTTGACTTCTGAGAGCAGACTTTCTAGATGGAATTCACATATTAGGGATGCTATTCCAAGTCCGCATGCATGGCAAGTAACTCACATGTTGCAAACATTCATCGAAAAATTGTGAGCTCACTGAGAAAAGCTTTTGGACGGAATTCAAATGATAACAACTTTGCTATGAAGATAACCAAATGTGGGCACTAATATGACTGAATTTTGGATTGCTTCATTCCAGTTTAAATATATCCAAGGCCACTTGAATCTTAAAATATTTTTTCAATAAATCCAAGAAGCCCAGTACAAGGTCTATCTCATCTGCACTAATTACTACCATACAGACCTTGCCTAGTGTGTTGTGTTCAAGCAAGCACTCAATCTCATTTAGCCACCAAGGTTGTTAAAGCATAGGCAGTCAATAATATCAATAACGTAGCCTTTATTACTTTTCATTTAATCATTATTTAGCAATATACCAATACTGATGATGCATGTGGTCGTACGATGTACATAACAACAACTTGTATTTATATAATGCATTTAATGTAGTAAAATGTCCTAAGGTGTCTTATGATTGCATTATGAAACAAAATTTGACAGCGAGCCATATAATGTGATATTAGGGCAGATGACCAAGAGCTTGGTTAAAAGAATCTAACCATCTCCCCTTGACATTTAATGGCATTATCGTCAATGAATCTCCCACTATCAACATCCAGGGTATTACCATTGACCAGGAACTGAACTGGACGAGCCATACAAATACTATGGCTACAAGAGTAGGTCAGAGGCTGGAAATTCTGCGGCGAGTAACTCACCTCCTGACTCCCTAAGGCCTGTCCACCATCTACAGGGCACAGGTCAGGAGTGTGATGGAATACTCCCCACTTGCTGGATGAGTGCAGCTCCAGAAACACTTAAGAAACTTGACACCATCCAGGACAAAGCGGCCCACTTGACTGGCACCCCATCCACCATCTTCAACATTCACTCCCGCCAGAACCATCATGGCAGCAGTGAGCACCATCTATAAGATGCACTGCAGCAACTCACCAAGGCTCCTTAGAGAGAACTTTCCAAACCCATGACCTCTGCCACCCAGAAGTACAAGGGCAGCAGACGCATGGGGCAGGGCTTTTCACTCGGCGTGCATGCACGCACCCGACACGCAGTCTCGCGATATATCGTTAGGTGGACGCGTGATGAAGATGGACGTGCGCCCACCATTAATTAAGAGGCCAGTTAAGGACTTTGAGAGACCAATTGTCCTGAGTTTATGTAGCCCATGCGATTTTTAGGCTGTCGCACGGGAAAAACAGGCAGGCGGACAGGCCACAATTAGCAAAACCTCATTCACGGGTGGAATAAGTGCCAGTGGCCTTGTCCAAGCAATTAGTGGGATGTTTAGAATATCACTTGCTGCTAGTTGCTTCTGTGAACAGGACAGCTTCGTTTCACTTCCTAGCTGCATTCAGAGCATTTAGAGGCTTCAGTTCAGGACTCAGTGTTGTCTCCCAGGCACCCGGAGAATTCACACCATGTGGGGCCTTCTCGGTATCAGACAGCCTTCCCTTACCCTGGTAATGGGGATTGTGGTCTCCGCTGGAGCTACCTGTTCTGAGGAAGAAAAGAGGGCCAGGAGGGGGAGGAGGCCGGGCGTTCCTATACAACTTCCAGGGGAGTGACCTTTTTTTTTAATTCATTCATGGGGTGTGGGCTTCACTGGTCGGGCCAGCATTTATTGTCCATCCCTAGTTGCCCTTGAGAAGATCAACAACATACACTATATGCCATTGCAATAAAGTTTAAGGAGTAACACATCCATCATAACATTATGGCTTACCCTGCACCTACAGAGCAAATGAAGCATCCAGAGACCAGTTGCAAAAAAAAAAATCCCATTTACTGCTGACTGACAAACATTGCATAAGTTAACACTGACTGGTGTTTTACATCACACCATTAAAAAAAAACAGATAAATGGGGGAAACAAATATCAGCTGTGATCAGGCAGTGTCGTATTTAAGGTGTTTTAAATTTTCATTTGTGGGTGCTATGTCTAGGTGCTCCCCGCTCGCGGGCACTGGCATTGGAGACAGCCTGCTCACTCTGCTGTCTTGTTGGCCTTGGCAGGCATCCTCTGGCCCATGGAGCCTGTGCTGGCCCCGCCTGGGAGGGAGTGGCCAGTGCCATGGTTGGCATCTCCCCAGTCGCCAAAGCCTCATCGCATGCCACGGTCACTGGCAGAGGGGCGGAGGAACTGCAGCCATCATCCAGAGCGCCCTGAGAAGAGCCCGCAGAGATAACAGGCAGCTTGTGCGCCAACTTGAGGTCGCTTTGGACCTCCCTGCTCGCCATTGATGGATGGGCACCATCTGGGAAACAGGGTGCCCAATCCATCTCCCACACTGATACTGGCCAGCTGAGGTCATTGCCGGTGTGAGGTTTGCAGGTTCGAGCGCATCCCCAGTGCATCCTGATTGAGTCCCTGGAGCAGCATCTCCATGACAGTCACCAATCTCTCCATGGAGGAGGCACTGAGCTCAGCCATGAAGGTCAATGCAGTGGTCATACTCCACAGAGATTCCTCCACAACGGAGACCATGGCACTCACTCCCTCATGAATTTCCGCCCGGTCCTTCCGTACACCCCGCTGGGCATCCAATGTCTTCTGCCTAATGGACGACTCTAGAGGCCCCTCATTAGTATGTTCCTGGTTCCCAGCAGTCTTCCGGCTGCCGGTGCCCTGGGAACTCTCTGTCTCTGTCTGCACCTCAAACAAGTGAGAAGTGCCCTCACCAATGTGTACCAAGATACTAGACGGTGATCTTATGCCCACCGAGGTTCTGGTATCTGCACTGGTGCCTGCTTGACAGAGAGGGTGTGATGCAGGTGCGTGCTCAGCACTGTGATCCTCCGGGGTCAGAGGTGGGCCTCAGACTCCTCAGAACAAAGGGCTGCTGGTGAGCCTAAAAGGGAGAAGAAGGACATGTCATTAGTTTAAATCATTAGACTGTCACTGTGCATGCCTGACACCCTGATGAGACAGAGATATGCATCATGGTGGCCTCGTCTTCCCATTATCAATGGGGATTCCAGGTTCGAGGCTCACATTAATATAGAGGCCACACTGGAATGGTTGCAAAAACCCACGTTCTCACCCTCAGTGCACTGCACTCTTACCTCCCTCTGGCACCCCAACCTCACCGTGGCTGCTTGACCCAGGTGCAAGGCACCTCTCCAGCTCCAGGGCCTCCTGCTTGTATCGACTAAGGATTAGGAGGTGTGGGGGTGCCCCGCCAGTCCACAGCCTCTCAGCATTGTTGTGGGATGTTTTCTCCTGAAAGGATAAAGGAGCATTGATTAGTCCACACTCTATCTTCAGTGCCATTGCAGCCTGGCCAATCCCACCTGAGGAACACATCGCAGGGCTCAGCCGATTCATGACCCTGGAGCCCGAAGGCACTCAGTCCAAACAGCCAGGGCTCAACCCCTTGGCCAGCTCCTGCCTCATTGTCATTTGACACTCACACTCTAACACCTCTGAGGTCCTCGGGGGGATGGGCAGCTCTTAACTGTTCTGCAAGGTGACCCATGCCAACATGGTACTCACCCTTCCCAATCGCAGGAGGTCGGCAAAGCACTTCCAGCACTGCACTCATGTGCGCCTCACCACATTGTAGTTGCTGACCCTGGATGCCACCTCCTCTCAGGCCTTTTTGGTGAGTTGTGGAGTGGGCCTCCTCCTGTCCCTGGGGGCAAGTGTTTCTCTCCTGGCTGCTACCTCCTCCAGGAGGGTTGCGAGGCACTCGTCTGAGAAACGCAGGGCCGCCTGCCCTGCTGACCTGCCCTCCCGCCTGCCGTGTCTACCCGCTGCAGTGTCCATTCACAGGACTTCTACGTCCTTCAGTGCCAGCCTTCCAGGGGTTGCCAAGGCCACATTTGAATTGGCTGCCGGGTCGCCATTGGACCCGGAGGACATTAAGCCCCTTCCTCCGCCCACCCCTTCACACTCATTCACAGGCCACGTCTCACGCTGGGCCTTAACTGACCCGGGCAGCACTCAGCTTCCTGACCACCCCCACCCGGCCCCTTCGAGAACACCCGCCAAGGGAAAAATTCTGCCCATGGCAATGCCACCTCCTGCAAGTTTCCCTCCAAGCCACACACTACCTTGATTTGACATCATTCATTGTCACTGGGTCAAAATTCTGGAACCCCCTCCCTGACACCACTGTGGATGCTCGTACACCACATGGACTGCAGTGGTTCAAGAAGGCAGCTCACCAACACCTTCTCAAAAGCAATTAGGAATAGGAAATAAGCTAGCAACGCCGACATCCCATGAATGAATAAATTTTTAAAAACCTTAAAGGAGGAAAGAGAGTAAAGAGGCAGAGAGGTTTAGGGATGTATTCCAAAGCTTAGGGCCTAGGCAACTGAAGGCAATGTCGTCAATGATGGAGCGATTAAAATCGGAAGCGCTCAAGAGGCCAATATTAGAGTAGTACAGATTTGAATTTGAATGTTTGTGAAACTGGAGGATACTAGTTTGAATTTTGAAATTGAAGCGTTTCGTTACAATCAATGGAATTAAATATCTGGCGCAGTGTAGAACTGATGGCCAATCCATTACCATCAGTTTTGCGTCAGCACTGAGACAAATTTCTAGATGATAGGGTTTAACACTGTCTTGCCAGGCGAGATAATGGTTGCAATTTGCTTTCTTCTGAAGAAGTAGTAGGTTGGATACCCCTGCCCAACAATTATGGTGTTGAATCTTTGATGGGGCAAGACATAATAAATAGGAGGTGCAGGAGTAGGCCATTTGGCCTCTAAAGCTTGCTCTGCCATTCAATATAATCGTGTCTGACCTTCTACCACAGCTATACCTTCTCACACTAATCCTATGCCCTTTGATTCCCTTAGTCACCACAAATCTATCCATAACAAAAACAAAAATACCTGGAAAAACTCAACGGGTCTGACAGCATCTGCGGAGAGGAACACAGTTAACATTTCGAGTCCAAATGACTCTTCATCAGAACTAAGGAAAAATAGAAAAGAAGTGAAATATAAGCTGGTTTAAGGGGGATGGGACAAGTAGAGCTGGATAGAGGGCCAGTGATAGGTGGAGATTGCCAAAAAATGTCATAGACAAAAGAACAAAGACAAAGATGGTGGTGATATTAGCTAAGATATGTGCTAATGGTGACGTTAAGGGTGGAAAGCAAGACGAGCAAGGTACAGATAGCCCTAGTGGGGGTGGGGTGGGGGGAAGGGATCAAAATAGACTAAAAGGTAGAGATAAAACAATGGATGGAAATACATTTAAAAATAATGGAAATAGGTTGGAAAAGAAAAATCTATATAAATTATTGGAAAAAGGGGGATCAGAAAGGGGGTGGGGATGGAAGAGACAGTTCATGATCTAAAGTTGTTGAACTCAATATTCAGTCCGGAAGGCTGTAAAGTACCTCGTCGGAAGATGAGGTGCTGTTCTTTCAGTTTGCATTGAGCTTCACTGGAACATTGCAGCAGGCCAAGGACAGACATGTGGGCATGAGTGCAGGGTGGAGTGTTGAAATGGCAAGCGACAGGGAGGTCTGGGTCATGCTTGCGGACAGACCAAAGGTGCTCCACAAAGCGGTCCATCCCTGACTTGTTTGTATTCAATGGCTGAGCATCCACAGCTCTAGGGTAGAGAATTCCAAAGGTTCACAGCCCTTTGCATGAAGAAATTTCTATCCATCTGGTCCTAAACAGCTGATCCCTTACTCTGAGATTAGGTCGCTAGTTCTTGACTCGCCAGCCAAGGGAAACAACCTCCCAGCGTATACTCTGTCAAAGCCATTAAGAATTCAATGAGATCACCTCTCATTCTTCCAAATTTTAGGGAACACAGGCCTGGTCTACTCAATCTCTGTGCATAGAACAATCCCGTCAAGAATCAGCCTGGCGAACCTTTGTTGGCAGAGTGATTAAAATCATGTCAAGTATGATCTTCTGACTGTCCTTAAGACGCATTGTTGCTACATAAGGAGATGGCTCAGCAAACCAAAAACAAAGATCTTCTGGAATAATAAGTTAAAATCTATACCCTAATTTTCAATGTTCGGTTTCCCAGTACCAATTGATTGCTTACAGGAAAAATGTTTTTTTTAAATAATACTGAGCCCCATCTCTCCCACAACCAAATTCTGGTATGCCAGTATGCCATGCTTTAAGCAGGCATACATTTGCAGCAATATAGAGACAAGAATGGTGAGGTTTGGTGTAGGTGACATCACCAGGCCAGCTCTGCCTCTTTTACTGCTGTCTGTACAGAATGGGAAGGAAACACCTGACTCCACTATCAGCAGAACTCAGAAAGAGCAGAAACCTGCTCTGAGCAGGTCCAATCCCAAACTTTTTCTCCACTCACTGGGATAACAACATTTTAAGACCACAAGACCATAAGATGTAGGAGTAGAAGTAGGCCATTCGGCCCATAGAGTCTGATCCACCATTCAATGAGATCATGGCTGATCTGATAATCCTCAGCTCCACTTTCCTGCCGTTTCCTCATAACCCTTGATTCCCTAACTGATTCCCTAACTGTTTATCTCAGCCTTGAATATACTTAATGACCCAGCCTCTACAGCCCTCTGTGGCAAAGAATTCCACAGATTCACTGCCCTCTGAGAGAAGAAATTCCTCGTCATCTCAGCCACCAGTCCTCAAGGAATTTTGGGCTTGTGTTGATGTACTGGTGGAGTGTCTCAACAAAGTGTATAAAATGGCTTGTTTGTTCCTTTATGTATCCAAAGGCATTCTGATTGTCCCACTCATGAGCACCCTGTGCCTTCCCTGATATTTGATTACCCCTGAGTCTCAGGGGTTAAAACTACAATAACACTGAAGTAAACAGTGTGCTGCTGTTCTGCCAAAGTGTATTTTGCCAGCATATTTCTTCAAGGCCAATTTTTATATAAGTATCATCTGCACATACTTAGCATTACTTAGCATACTTATCATTAATCAGCACCTCCTACACAGATAGGGCATGGCACCAAAATAACATGTCTCAAACTTGTTTCTTTCAATAGAGTTTGGCCTTTTCATGAAAGAGGTTTGCATTGCATGGCAAGTAAAGTGAGTCTGAGGTAATTACAGGTATTTAATGACAATAACAGTAGAAGCTGGCCTCCCAAGTCAAGCACTAATCATAATTATCTGCCACTTACTGCTCTTTTGTCATATGATATTATGATCCCTGTGATTGGAAGTTCTAGCATTTTTGCTCCCTACGACAGATGAAGATATCTACATTTCATCTTTGTGCTTGATGAAATCTGCTGTAGTGCAAAGTGTGAATGATTCCACTTATCTTGTGGATAGCATGCAGAGCTCTTAATACTGAAGATATATTTACTTAATGACACCAATTATATGGATTGGGCAATTCTGTTTCTTTGCTTTCATTTACCAGCAATTTTTCTGCTCTCTTTATCAGATAAGGTCAACAAGCAAAAACCTGATTGCCTGAGCTTTGCTGTTTACTTTCATTTCATGCCAGTCGTGTCTGCAGCTTCTATCATCTAAAAGCCTGAAGTAGAAACCTGAAACCGAGGAGTCAGTACTGTTATCCTGAACATTTCCATAGGCCCAGCATCCAACAGAGAATTGTTGAATTGACCCCCAAGTCATTTACTTGTGTGGAGCTAACTTCCTCTTCACATTAAGGCCTTAAACCACTTTTATCTTCCTTACAATTCTAAAAAAAAGGATGAAGATGACCAAGGACAGATTTAAGATTTGTTTTTAACTCTTTTATGGGATATGAATGTCAATGGCAAGGCCATTTATTGCCCATCTCTAATTGCCCTTGAGAAGGTGGTGGTGAGCTGTCTCCTTGAACCGCTGCAGTCCGTAGGTACACCCACAGCGCTGTTAAGAATGTAGTTCCAGTATTTTGATCCAACAACAGTGAAGGAACGGCGATAGAGTTCCAAGTCAGGATGGTGTGTGGCTTGGAATTTCCAGGTGGTGGTGTTCTCATGCATCTGCTACCCTTGTCCTTCTAGGTGGTACAGGTCACGGGTTTAGAAGCTGCTGTCAAAGAAGCCTTAGTGAGTTGCTGCAGTGCATCTTGTAGATGGTACACACTGCTGCCACTGCATTGGTTGTGGCGGGAGTGAATGTTTATGATGGTGGATAGGGTGCCAATCAATGGGCTGCTTTGTCCTAGATGGTATTGAGCTTCTTGAGGATTATTGGCTGCACTCATCTAGGGTAACACTTCATCACACTCCTGACTTCTGCCTTGTACAAGATAATTGACAAAAGAACTTGAGAGAAAATTAGGACAATTTTTCTTAAAACACAGCAAGTTTTTAGGATATGCAATGTGCTGCCTGAAAGGGTAGTGAAAGCAGGTTCAATAGTAACTTTCAGAAAAGAATTGGAAATTAAAATACAGGAAAGAGGAGACTGGGACTAATTAGATAGCATTTTCAAAGAGTCAGCTTACGAATGATGGGCTGAATGGCCCCCTTCTATGCTGTATGATGATTCCATGACTGTGAAAAACTGGCCCAATGCTAAGATAGGACATAGGAACATAGGTGCAGGAGTAGGCCACTCAGCCCATCGAGCCTGCTCTACCATTCAACTCAATCATGGCTGATCATCCACTTCAATGCCTTTTTCCCACATCATCTCCATATCCCTCTATGTCATTGGTATTTAGAAATCTGTCAATCTTAGCTTTAAACATACTCAATGGCTGAACTTCCACAGCCCTCTGGGTTAGAGAATTCCAAAGATTCACAACTCTCTAAGTAAAAAAAACCCTCCTCATCTCGGTCCTAAGTGGCTTCTCCCTTATTTTGAAATTGTGTCCCCTGATTCTAGACACCCCAACTGAAGAAACATCTTAGCTTCATCTACCTGTATAATCCCTTTAAGTATTTTGTAGATTTCATGAAGAATACATTAATGATTTATTTACCTCTGATCACTGAGTTATTCATAGGAAATCTGCTTTCGATTCAAGCAATAAGTAAGTTTGGCGTCAAAGATCGTGTTGAACCCCTAAGTTTAAATTTGCTTGGCACCAGCCCTGTTTGGCTATCCAAGTCTATTGGATGAGCTGAGACTCTTGCTTAGTGAACCTGTGCCAGCCTTCAGTCCCTTTAAGGAAGGCAGTCAAAATGTGGCAGCCCACATCAACTCAGTTGCATCTACTTGCATTGACTGTAATGCGTCATTCCACAGCAGTGAACTAAGAAACAGGAAGTTAGCATGTCCCATATCTATCCTGATTTGTCTACACAAAGGGTAAATATAACAATTTGATATAAAAAATGCTTTTATTAGCAAAGACAAGATAGAGAGATATGGCAATGTGCCAAAGTTTGCCAGACTAAATAATTTTCTCTTGAAACCACAATGTACGTTTTAGTATCTACAAGTTCAGAGATTGTTAAACAATCTGTTATTGCCCTCTACATCTAGTTCGTTATGTGTATGGACAATAATGTAATTATCCCTGGAGACTATAGTGTCTGCTAATAGAATTTCCATCCCTGAGATGAAAGGTAAGGATTTTAATTTCCGGTTGCATAGAAGAGAGACCACATTTTGACCAGCGAATACAGTTGACAAGATTGGGAGATATAACTCACTGCCCCACCTGGAAGGAGTATTTGAGGCCTTGAACTGTGAGGAGAGGAGGTAAAGGAGCAGGCATTACGTCTCCTGAGTTTGCATGGAAAGTTGCCATGGGAAGGGGAGGGGTTGTTGGGGGTATTGAGGAGTAGACCAGGGTATCACGGAGGGAACGGTACCATCAGAATGCTGAAAGAGGAGGGAAAGATGCACCTCGGTGGTGGCATCACGCTGGAGATGGTGGAAATGGCAGAAAATGATCCATTGATTATGGAGGCAGGTCGGGTGGAAGGTGAGGACAAGGGGAACCCTATTGTAGCTCTAGGAGGGGTGAGAGCAGAAGTGTGGGAAATGTGGCGGACAAGCTCAAAAGCCCAGTCAACTACAGCAGGGGTGGGGGGCATATCCTCAGTTGAGGAAAAAAGAATACATCTCAGAAACACGCCAGCGTTTCTAAAATATCTCCTTCCTTCCTTCTGTATGTTAGGGAACCAAACACTGATTGGATGACTCCTTTGCGGAACACCTTCGTCCAGTCAGCAAGCATTCTGGCGGCCTGTAATTTTAATTCTCCACCTCTCTCTCACGCTGGTATCTCTGTCCTTGGCCTGCTCCCTGCTCCATTGAAGCTCAATGTAAGCTTGAGGAACACCCACCTCAGCTTTCGATAAGGTACTTTACAGGCTTCCAGACTCAACACTGAGTTCAACAATTTCTGACCATAAGCTCTGTCCCTTCCATTTTGTTTCCTATTCTTTGCATGTTTCACTTTTTCTTTTATTGTTGCTTTCAGACAGCAGCAGACCTGCTCTAAGCACATCTTTTGTTCTTGTCTTGTTTCTTTTTTTCCCCATCACCCTTCATTTTGATATTTTTCAGCTACTTTAAAGAACAATAAAACTTTTGTTTTCAATGCTTTACTTCTGCTCTGTCATTTTTCCTGTTCTTTCTTCTATTCTTACTCAGTCTTGTTTCCTGAAGCTTTGTTAGCATACAGATGTTCAGAAAAGCAAGCACACCATAAGAACATAGAAACCAGTTCAATTCATTGGAATAAAATCAAGCTTAGCCCAGGCCTGAGACGATACAGGGAGTGTCGAGTGCCCCCAAAGCAAAAGATCTGGTTTCAGCATTCAGGGCAGAAAGCTTGACTAGGTGTACTTTTGCGCAATGGTTCTTTTTCTACTGTAACATTATGAAGTTAACCTCAAACTTTAGGAACTTCTTTGGTTCTTTGAATATTACCTAAGTGGAGTACTACTTAAATGGAGAACGACGCAGAATTCAGAGGTGTTCTCGTGAGTCACAAAAAATTAGTACGCAGGTACAGCATGTAATCAAGAATGGAATCCTAACCTTTATTATGAGACTGGAAGTAAGGATGTTATGCTTCAGTTATACAGGGTATTGATGAGACCACACCTTGAATACTGTGTGCAGTTTTGGTCTCCTTATTTAAGGAAGGATGTAAATACAAAGGAGGTGGTTCAGAGGAGGTTTAATAGGTTGATACCTGGAATGAGCGAGTTGTCTTAGGTAGGAAAGGTTGGACAGGTTCAGCTTGTTTCCACTAGAGTTTAGAAGATTGAGGAGTGACTTGATTGAAGTATACAAGATCCTGAATGGTCTTGACAAGGTGGACGTGGAAAGGATGTTTCCTCTTTTGGGTGAGTCCAGAACTAAGGGTGCACTGTTTTAAAATTAGGGGTCAGCCTTATGGGACAGAGATGAGGAGAAATTTTTTCTCTCAGAGGGTTGTGCGACTTCAGAACTCTCTGCCTCAGAAGGAAGTGGAAGCGGGTAGATTCGGATAGGAGATATATTCTTGTTAGGCAAGGGATTCAAAGGTTATTAAAGTAAATAGGAATGTAGAACTCGAAACAGAACTAGATCAGCCATGATCTTATTGAATGGCAGAGTAGGCGCGAGGGGGCGAATGGCTTCCTTCTGTTCCTATTACGTAGGTTTGTATGATTCCTCCCTGGTAGGCAAAGTTAAATTACACAATAAAGTTTAAAGGTATGAGACAGAGTCGGCTTTATTTTATAGATTCCCCTCTATAACTTCTGGGTTTTATGGTTTAGTCCAAGCACCGTTTAAAAAAAAATCAATACTTTTGGTAGGATATACCAGGGTTAATTTGGCCAAAAGGTGAAAACAGGCACTAAATATGCTAATAAATCTAGTCCATTTGAAAATCTGGATTTAACACACAATTTAGGTTCTAAATTACCATAGGTTACCACAATTTGACTTTGCCCAGAGGTGGTAAATCAGAAACCTGCAGGTTGAGCACTCAGTTGCTGATTAGACACAATTTTCATGGAACTTTAGGCTCCTCACACCCACTTCCATTGGAAGTGTGGAGTGCCATGGTTGACACAGCAGGGTGTTGCAGGTTGCCTCAAGGTCCAAGGGAGATGGTGCATGGGTTCTTGGAAACGGCACTGGATGCCCTGGTAGAGGTGGTCCAGAGGATGAGAAATATTACCTATTGGCAAGGGGAGCGATGCCACTTTGCCCTTCTCTCTCTCTTCTTCAGCAGCTGCTGCTGCTCTGCCTGGCCCCATGTCTCCCTCCCCATTCCTTGTCCTGACCAAGGGGACTCTGAGTAAGATGCCCATGACCAAGAACTCCTTCTTTCGTGGTAACTTCTACAAGGTGTCCAATAAGATGAAGGAACACAATCTTCCTCTTTTTCAGTGAAGTCCTTATCTGCTGAAGTTTTGGTAAAATCTTGACAAAGCGTCTCAGAAAGTCTCCAGATGTATTTCAGAGATCCTCTTCATAGCTCCAGCAGCAATGTGCATGAAATAGTGAGTATTTCTTTAATAATCATTGGAAATTCACATCAACACTTCATTTATTCCCAAACAGCTAGTCACCATGAGGAGAGGGCATTAGGACAAGTGCTATTCACCAACATGCCATGCAGCCTCCTTAATGAATGCCAGCAGGCATTTTAAATGGCAATCATTGCCTTAATCAGCCTCCAGGTGACCATTCCTAACATAGGCTTCAGTTCCTTCATCAAGATGGCATCTTGCACTAGATGGGTCTGAACGGTCATTTCAGCTCTAGAGCCCACTCTATCTACCTTGGGGCTTCTTTAATGCCTGAACACCTGCTAGACATCACACATATACCACGTTTGCAATAATTGCCTGTTCCCATAGCAATACTGTGTGGAAATTTTGTATTGTGATAAACCGACAGGATGTTAATTCCTTTTTTAATTTAAATCTAATTTATGGACTTCCTAGAAGTCCTGATTGAAGGGACTCCATAATTAGCATGAAGGAACCCTAGCAATGGGAATCAGGGAAAATTCTCCACTGGTTGGAGTCATTCCGAGCACAAAGGAAGATGGTTATTGGAGGCCAATTATCTCAGTGCAGGGCATCACTGCAGGAGTTCCTCAGGGTCGTGTCCTAGGCCTATGTATCTTCAGCTGCTTCATTAATGACCTTCCTTCCATCATAAGGTCAGAAGTGGGGATGTTTGCTGATGATTGTATAATGTTCAGTATCATTAGCAATTCCTCAGATATTGAAACAGACCATGTCCAAATGCAGCAAGACCTAGACAAGATTCAGACTTGGACTGACAAGTGACAAGTAATATCCACGCCACACAGATATCAGGCAATGACCATCTCCAACAAAAGAGAATCTAACCATCACCCGTTCACATTCAATAGCACTACCATCACTGAACCCCTGACAATCAACATCCTAGGAGTACTATTGACCAGAATCTGAATTGGGCTAACCATATAAATACAGCTGGTACAAGAATAGGTCAAAGCTGGGAATTCTGAGGGAAGTAACCTTACCTCCTGACTCCCCAAAGCCTGTCCAACATCTACAGGACACAAGTCAGGATTTTGATGGAATACTGTCCACTTGCCCAGATGGGTGCAGCTCCAACAACACTTGAGAGGCTCGACACCATCCAGAACAAAGCAGCCCAATTGATCGGTACCCCATCCACCAACATTCACTCTCTCCACGACTGATGCATTGTAGCAGCTGTGTGTAACATATACAAGATACACTGAAGCAACTCACCCAGGGTCCTTTGATGACACCTTTCAAACCCCTGAACTCAACAACCTACAAGGACAAGGGCAGCAGACGCAAGGGAACGCCAACACCTGGAAGTTCCCCTCGAAGCCATTCAGTATCCTAACTGGGAAATATATTGCCATTCCTTCACTGTTGCTGGGTCAAAATCCTGGAACTCCCTCCCTAACAGCGCTGTGGGTGTACCTACACCACATGGACTGCAGTGGTTAAATAAGGTGGCTTACCACCACCTTCTCAAGGGTAGGGATGGGCAACAAATGCTAGTCTTGCCAGCGATGCCCACATCTCATGAAAGGATTAAAAAAAATGTCAACAAGAAGTAGGCTTCCTCATGCTAAGATTGTGGCTGCCAGGTTTTCCTTCTTGTCTGAAGACCTTCACTACAGCAAAGTGCTCCATCTTGCAGCCTAGCCAGGAAATGGTAAATGTCAACATAGCTAAGTCTGAATGTCTATGTGGCCAAGTCTGAATGTCAGCTGCAGCCCATATCACACTTGAGCAATATATTGTCTAGGCTCAGAGCCCTCCATTGAGAGTTACCAGCATTTGTGAAGAAATGGTTTCTCCGCCCATTCCAGAAATTTTACAAACTGTGAAAAATGTGCTGGCATCATTTCATAGGTCCAGAAGCATTCAGAAAAATAAAACATTGTTTTTTGTTGACACATCAATATTTGTGGAATGTCAAACTACAGATTTTAGCAAAACTTGCGTGAAACATATAATGAAGTGCAATAGTTTGAGTAAATATCCACTGAAGTTAACTATTCACATTTTGGAAGCCTGATTCATCCATAGGGTCAGTTATTAATGCAACTTTTATTTAGTTTTATACAAATTAAAATTAGTTGTGCTTTCACATGCAACATTTTTTCAAAACTACTCAGGATTAGGAATGTAGGAGAAAGTGCTTTTGAGGATGTTACGCAATGGAAACTTTATGCGTAATATTTTCAAATGCTAAGAGTTCAGTACTGGTAGGGCTGAACTCCAGGTTGAACCCTTAAATTTTAACCAGTGGTGCTTTGATTTCATTACATCCAACCAGTCACTGCCCTCTTTGTGGAACTGGAGTCTTCTCTAACATGGGTCTTGACCACAGATTGCTCTGGGACAACTACTGTCAAATTCTAGATCTGTCAACAACTGCACCAAGTCAAGCAGATATTATTTAGGGCCCCTCAGCACTAGCAACATAATCCTTTTCACACATACCTTGTTTGTTGGTCTCTCCTCTTTGTATGGTGTACGTCTGGAGACATGGAAAGGGCTATTTTTTAAGTAATGTTGCCTCAATGATAAATAAATTAAAACGCCCGGGACCTGCAGTATCAACAACTTGACATTTGTTCAAACTAATGGAAACATGGACAAACTTTATATTCGGCTCCTGAAACTGCACAGTGTGAAATTCTGTGGCCCATGAAGATAGAAGCTTGTATACACTGCTGGGGAAATGGTAGCATAGTGTTAATGTCACTGGGCTAGTAACCTAGGGGCCCCCAGGCTAATGCTCTGGCAGCATGGATTCAAATCCCAACATAGCAGCTAGTGATATTTGAATTCAATTAATAAATCTGGCGTAATATATAAATCTCAGTAGTCTGACCACAAAGCTATCATGTTTTTTGTTGTAAAAATCCATCGGTTCACTAATGCCCTTTAGAGGAGGAAAATTTGCCATCCTTATCTGGTCTGGTTACATGTGACCACAGACCCCTAGCAATGTGGTTGAATCTTAGCTGTCCTCTGAAAGGGCCACACAGTTCAAAGGCAATTAGGGATGGGTAACAAATGTTGGCCTTGCTAGGGATGCCCACATCCCAAGAAAGAAAAAAACAACTCCAATCCTTCACAATTCACAGTTTGCAAGGCATGAAGAGAAATAGGCTTAGAAAATCAATCATGCCCAAAATCATGTCCTACATCCAGCATAAGACAGGCCCATATTTAAATCTGATAATGAGGTTTTCAGAGGCAGACATGCAACACCTTGTCCCATCACCACAGTTTTCTTGACATATATAGTCACAAAAAACAAGTTACTTGCATGGGAAAGACAACCTTTGTAAATGAGTTTCCGTGTGGGTGACTAATGCAGCATCATCAGGGGGCAGAAGTTCTCTGATCAGGACACGATGCATTTTTGTCTTCACTTTCTGTTTGCTCACACTCATCAAACAGAGGTGGCTAAGTTGGCTCAGGCATGTCCACAGGATGAAAGGTGGTCGGTCACATACCCAAGGACTTTCTGTATGGCAAGGTAGCAGGAGCCAGACGACCAGTCGGACGCCCAAAGCTCTGCTTCAAGGATATTTGCAAGTGTGATATTAAGGCCCGAGACATCAATTATCACACCTGGGTGTCACTAGCTGATGACAGAGGAAAATGGCCACACGTCCTGTGGGCTGAAAATAACAAGATTGTTATGACCACTACTATGACCAGTGGCTTGGCAAAAGAAGCCAATGCAAAAAACAACAACCCGCAGCACCACTTGATAGCTTCATGTGCGGCACTTGTGGCAGAACCTGCCTCTCAAGGATTGACCTCTTCAACCTTCGGCAAAGGAGTGCCCTATGAAGACACCCCATCTGAAATGGATTTGTTTGCTTCGTGGTCATCATCTTTCACTGATGGAAGGATACCAGAAATGAGGTTCTCATTGATTCTGCCACATAGCCTGGATGCTTCTGCAGGAGAGCAGCAGCGTAAGAATGTGTGCACACTACCCACCCTATTTGTTCTTTAAATGCCCCTGCAAAAGCGACAAGATGTGATAGCATTTCTCAGTCATTGTGTTTTTTGTACTGTGCATAAGCTCACCCTTTTATCATTAATTTTGGAACTGTATTTTGCTTTGAATTGTTCACATTATTAATGAGGTGACAAACCAAATAAATTCTCCTATTAAATTCATTCCACCCCACACCCTCACCCCCCATTCTCCCCACCCCCAACAAGTACAATCTTGTTATCTTCAGCAGACGTAATTATGAGACCCATGGGGGTTGAATTGCTGGCTGCTGCAAAACAGACAGACTTTCAACTCCGGATAATTTCACAGCTATCACGAGGCGACACAGGGGAAGTGCTAAGAGCCAGTCCACACATCCAATCCGCAGCACTTAACACAACTCAGCATCTTTATTTGCACAGATAGTTTGCTATCACTGCTTAGGCCGCTTACACCAGGGACTCTGGGAGCAGAAAGCATGGGAGATAGAGAAGATAGGAACTTTTTTTTGAGATCCAAAACGGAGGCAAATGCATATGTAGATAAGATATTTAAATAATGTCTATTAATGTCACTGGTGGGCTCGAGATAATCCTGCATCGAGGGACCACGTACACTTAGAAATAAGATGCATAGATAGAAAGTCATAGAGAACACGTCCCGAATTTCTTGCATATCAGGATGTCTGATTTGAATAAAGAAGGCTTTCAGGCAGACTTGTCCACGGTTTGCCGCACAAACGCCGACTTTAAATTCTCCGTACGGTGGAAGTTTCTATTGTCAGCAAATTCAATGCTTTTACTGTCAACAAATGTGCGGGGTGCCTTTTACCAACGGAGGGAAATGGTCTCAGCCACGTGGGTGGGTTCATGATGTGTGGGTGTGAGAGCTCCTAACACTAGTTGTGTAGGTTCGGGCTCGGGTCCGAGTCCAGGTCCCGTTACCGCAAGGTACAAGAGGGCAGTTGACGGTTCGAGTGCCAGCAGGAGGCTATAAATGCTTTTAGGAAATAAAAGGGGGGTTAGATCTTGATTTTTGCAATGGTGTTGACCAGAGAGCGAGACGACCGGCCGGTTTACACCCCTTACGATTTTCATTTCCAATGGATCCAGTTCGGGGTCATATCCAAGGATCGAACGGGGGATTCAGCAAAGCTATGGTTTGGTGTCTACGTGACAACAGCACTTTAATGGCTGTAAAACACTTTGGCACATCCTGAAGTCGTGCAAGACGCTACATAAATGCAACTCTCCCCCCCGCCTCCCGGTGTACCAGTGAGGCTCTTTCAGTTCTAAACGCCCAACCCCTGAAGCGTTAACGTGCCCGCCGATGCTGAGTGTATCCCGCTTTCGTGTTGAATGTCCTGCGCTCTGCAGCATTTTTTACTTTTCAAAACAAAAACAGAATTACCTGGAAAAACTCAGCAGGTCTGGCCGATGCTGCCAGACCTGCTGAGTTTTTCCAGGTAATTCTGTTTTTGTTTTGGATTTCCAGCATCCGCAGTTTTTTTTTTGTTTTTAATCTCTGTTTTTTTACTTTTCGCCTGTAGCTCCTGTTGCTTCACGAAGCAAAGGGTTAAGGAGGAGTGATTTTTGGCTGCTTCCTGTCCAGAACAGTGACAGCCACACAGCAGGCAAACTGTGAAATAAAAATTTTATGCCAGTGATTAAAACTTGCATGTTAGACAAAGGTAGTTTTGTGCTGTTTTTTTTCTGGTTTCCACAGCCATTTCCAAACCTCCCCCCCCCCCCCCCCAAACAAAAACGAAGTCTAACATTTCACAGTCTCCCTTTCTGATTTGCCAGCCAGCGAGCGTGATTTCCTCCAAACTTCAGTGAATGCGGCCTGCCTTCAATGGCTGGGATGAATTTGCTGCACTGTACTAGGACAGCCACTTAACGGGTATAGATAGCCCAGCACTGAAAACTGCACCGTGAAGGAATGATTTCCACATGTGAACCGAGGGTTTTCCTCTCGCTACATGACACCAGCAGGCCAAAGGCTAGAATAGCAGATATTGACTGCAAAGATGTTAATTGTTTCAGCTGATGTCAATGAAATTAGAGCGAATCTGTACCCTGAGCAACGCAAAATGTTACAATGGGTGCCTTTGGAAGTAAATGTTGATGCAAGAAATTGAAACGACAGCTAATTCGACCAGTAAGATGAATGGAAATCTAAATTCAATCAATGCATTTGTATTTTTTGCACACCTTTTTCAACGCTCCACAACTATCCTAAATTTCTAAATCCCAATGACACAAAGGGATATGGGGATAGTGTGGGAAAAAGGCTTTGAAGTGGTTGATTAATTATAGTCATATTGAATGAGCCAGCTCAATGGGCTGAATGGCCTACTCCTGTTTCTATTAGCAAACCAGCTCAGTCCACTCCAGTTCAGCCCAAACAGGCTTGGTTATGCTTTTGTAAAAACAAAATACTGCAGATGCTGGAAATCTGAAACAAAAGCAGAAAATGCTGGAAAAACTCAGCATTGAGTCCATATGACTCTTCTTCAGAAACCATTACTGGGAGACTCTCCAGAGTCTGTATGACCCTTCATCTTGTGAAGAAAGGTCATACGGACTCAAAACGTTAACTCTGTTTCTCTCTCCACAGATGCTGCTAGACCTGCTGAGTGTTTCCAGCCTTTTCTGTTTTGGTTATGCTTTTTCCTGCATCCCAGTAAAAGTTGCTGATCTGTTCCATATCCCTCTTTTTTTGAAAAAAAGATACATTCATGGGATATATATAGCCCTTTGCTGTAAGCCAGAGTTGAACATAGATTCACCACCGTCAACACCTCTTTGTCCTTTTGTCTATGATATCTTATGGCAATCTCCACCTTTCACTGGCCCTCTATCCAACTCTACCTGTCCCACCCCCTTAAACCAGCTTATATTTCACCTCTCTTCTATTTTTCCTTAGTTCTGTTGAAGAGTCATACAGACTTGAAACGTTAACTGTATTCCTCTCCACAAATGCTGTCAGACCTGCTGAGTTTTTCCAGGTATTTTTGTTTTTGTTTTGGATTTCCAGCATCTGCAGTTTTTTTGCTTTTATCTTTGAACATAGATCTATTCGAGGGCTGACCTAATTGATCAGAAAAATTGTCAGGACCGTCATTTTTAATCCATAGATTTTTATATTATTCTCAAAACATTTTGTTGCCGATTGTTCTCTTCCCCACCAGCCAACACAAAAAATAAACTGTCAAGCTTGCCAACTTGTTTGATTTTATGAGTCTCTCAGTGCTTGGCTCTCAGTAAATAAAGACAACACCAGCTGTTGGAAATCCAAAAATAAGTCAGCAGAGAGAAGACATTTCAGGTGTGGAGCCTTCTTCAGAACTCAAGGTTACAGGTGAATGGTATTTATGAAGAGAGAGAACGAAGGAAAAGAGGTGAAAGCATATAAACACCAAAGACAGATGTACGCACACATACACAACACATACATGCAACACAGAGACATGCAACACACACAACTCACACATACAGGAAAAGGAATTGAATGACCTGTAAGGTGTCTAAATGGAAATTAGGCTATGTTTAAATGACTGAAGTAATATCAAGATTAGGCTGTTTTTTTCTTCTCACATGTAGCTTTCATGCTGAAGTTTTGTCAATTTCCCTGCGTCCATTTCTATCTTTTTACCCTGCATAACCTAGGCTTCTCGCATGTTCTCTGTGTTTCTTAAATGTCTTTATCTCAATATTTATCTCTTACTGTATCATGCTAATATTGTTTCAGAGACTTAACCATTTCTTCTTTTCCAACTAAACACTCCACAGGTTATTTTATTTCTCCTCGTGTGTATCTTTGTATATGTGCGGGTGCATATACATGCGTGTATACATGCATCTGAGTATTCATGCGTCTGTATGCATGGGCCTGCTTTACCCCTCTCCCAATAGACTTGCTGAGGGTTTCCAATAATTTCAGTTTTTGAGTCTATTTTCCTTTCCATTACACCTGTTAACCATAGTGATTCAAAAAAATCCTTCATGTACACCATTAACCAGTGATAACTACAATGAAGAAAATTCATGTGCTTAAAACAAGCTGTTAAATATTTTGTTTTTAATAATTAGTGAAAAACTAGACATAGGTAAGATACATTATTATGTAATTAGCATAGCCAAAACTTGCAATGTTATCATTTTCACAGTTTTATTGCACACAGTTTACATGAATCTTACACAATCATTTTTAAATCAACAAATTGTTAATGAAACTTTCTGTCTTTCTTGTGCTGCTTAACCAATATGTTCAACTGGGCAAGATTATGGCAAAGATTCACCTCCAACTTTTACATTCAATTTTTCCTGCTTATCATCTGGATTTAATTTTCTTCATTGAAAAGCTAAAAATAAATAATAAGCATTATTGGAAAACACTAAGAGCATTTAATATGTGCTTGCTGGATGTTTCTTCCTCTCTATTTAGCAGTGCCCAGTTGCTGCCCTTTTGGAATTGGGAACTCACTGGGTGGGGGAGTCACTGGCATTAATTCATGTCCCACCCCCTCCCAGCTCCTTTTTCCTACAAAATTTCATTTCATATTGGTTAGGATCTGGTTAGTCATGTTCCTTCCTTATTGATATGCACAGAACTAAAGTAAACATCTGTTCTTTCAAAAATAACGTAATACTCTTTCACTTGGACCATAATCAACGAACTTCAGCAATAATTGTTACATTATGGCTTGATTTTACAACTATGTAGCCAAGGCAGGATGGAGATGAGACTGGAACCTAAACAACGGCAAGCTGAACAGCCTTTCTAATTCCTACCTCCCCTAACATTGTTCCATTTCACACACCCCCATCTTTTCTACAAACTGGGGCTTTGGATCACAGGGACCAACTGTAACTCATTCAAATGACCAATTCTTCATATGTTAAAGGGAACACAGGAATTATAGAATAAAATACTAGATTAAAAATGGCCAAATGTCCATCTAGCTCATCTTCTACCATCCTAATAGTCACATCCTTACAATCCTGGTGGGGAACTGTTAACCCAAATAACTAAATTTACGAAATTACTCCCCAAATGAAGAGTTCACTTTTTGTAACCTTTACCTTAACATGAATCAGAATCGATGTAAAGTAAACATGAATTAACAGGCAAATAATACTTCAAATAAAAAGGTAATTTTCACTTTAAATAGTCAATAATACAAGAAAAATAAACTAGATTTTTTTTTATTCATTGGCATCTCTGGCTAGGCCAGCATTTATTACACATCCCTAATTACCCTTGTTCACAGGCATTTAAGAGTCTTAACACCCCTGAGATCCATGGGGTCGTGGGAGCAGCTAGCCCTTAACACTTCAACACACTGATCCACGCCAACACAGTACTTACCCTTTTTGAATGCAGTAGGTTATTATTGAATTCAAATTTCACCATGCTACCAGGGGAATTGGCAAAACACACCATCTCCGAAGGCACCAAAGCGGTCACTAAATACACCAACTCTGTTTAAGTAGACAATTCTAAAGATTATTAACAAAATTGTATGCCATGGTCCCCATTATGGAGGAGTCCATGCGGAGCACAAGCACTGCGTTGATCCTCGTGCCCGAGCGCACTGCCTCCTCCATTGAGAGAGTGGTGACTCTCAAGGAGCAGCTGCTCCAGGAACAGAATCAGGGGTTCCTTGGAGTGGATCAGGGGTTCCTGGGGTTATGCCTGGATGGTCAAGCCCTCACACAGGCACTGACCTCAGGTGGTCAGTGTCAGTGTGAGAGATGGATGAGGCACCCAGTATCCCAGCTAGGTGCCCATCCATCAATGTCCAGCAAGGAGGTCCAGAGTAACCTTGTGTTGGCTCGTGAGCTGCCTGTCATCTCTGTGGGCTCCTTTTAGGGTGCTCTGCGTGACGCAGCATCTCCTCCACCCCTCCGCCAATGACCATCGCATCTGATGAGGCTGCAGTGACTGGGGAGATGCCAGCCGTGGCACTGGCCACTCCCTCCCAGGCAGGGCCAGCACAGGCTCCACGGGCCAGAGGACAGCCGCCAAAGTCATCAAGGCCAATAGGACAGCAGGGTCACCAGGCTGTCTCCAATGTCACTGCCAGTGAGGGGGTTGGAGGTTGGGCACCAAGATGTAGCACTCGCAAACATAAGTTTAAGGCATCATGAGCACAAGAGGAATTGGTCAAGGGCGATCTTCTGTTGTGCAATGTTATGTATATGAGTACTGGTCTGGGGTTGAAGACTAGAAAAGGTTCTGTTAATTTGTTTGGACTGTGAAAATGAGATAAATTTTCTATTGTTGTAATGGCCTGAGTATGCTTCACCTTTTTTATTTAATGTAGTGCAGGGTACACCAATATGTAATGCTGGACGTGGGTGGCTCTAAACTTTATTGCACAGGCACTTAATTGGACTTTGGGGTCAAAGGAAATGGTCATTTCAGATCCGGGATGGAGGCGGCAGCCCTGGCATGAGGTGGTAGTGCTTATTTGGCAGCCTAGCTTAAGGAGCATTGGATCAAGGCATCCCTGGTGACCCTGCCTCCCTGGAGGTTACAGAGTTCTGCCTCCATGCCCACAGCGTTCTCTTCACTGTGCTCCTCTTGTCACTCACTACTGGATTCATCCTCTGTGGCCTGTGGAGCTGCGTCAAGATCCTCTTCCTCCATTGGATCCTCCCTTGCCACTGTCAGAGTGTGGAGAGTGCAGCATGCAACCACTATCAGTGACATTCGCTCTGGAGGGGTATTGTAGTACACCCTCTGAAAGGTCCAGGCATCAAAAGCGAATCTTGAGAAGACTGACCTATATTATGTTTATGTTTACTGGCCTGGAGTTGAAGACCAGAGAAGGTTCTGTTAATTTGTTTGGACTGTCAAAGTTAAATAAATTTTCTTTTGTGTAATGGCCTGAGTATGTTTCACCTTTTTTATTTAATGTGGTGCAGGGTACACCAGTATGTAATGCTGGACGTGGGTGGCTCTAAACTTTATTGCACATACACTAAGTGGACTTTGGAGTCAAAGGAACGGGTCATTTCTCTCTATCGCCGCCCTTGTGGAGGCGTAACTCATATTGTAATGCTTCTCTGCCTCTGGTCTTGGGTGGCAGAGAGGCATCATAAACCACCTTTTCAAGGGATGGCCCTAGTCACCCAGCAGCCATCCATCTAGTGGGGCTGGAACTCTGAAGAGACTCGGCACCTGGGAATGCCTCAGGATGTACACATCATGGGATCTGCCAGGTACCTTGCACAGACTTGCAGAATCTGCACCCAACGGTCACACACTATCTGTACAGTCATGGAGTGGAATCCCTTCCTGTTGACAAAGGCACCCGGCTGACCCACTGGTGCCTGGATGGCCACATGTGTGTAGCCGATAGCACCCTGGATGCAGGGGAACCCAGCAATCGCTGCAAAGCCTCTGGCTCGCTCAGCCTGGCTGGTCTCATCCGTATGGTGAAGAATAAAAGTCATTACCCACCTGAACAGAGCTTCTGTCACCAGCTTGATGCAACTGTGGACAGCAGATTGTGAGACTCCACAAAGATCCCCTACTGACCCCTGGAAAGAGCCGGATGCAGAAGAGTTGAGGGCCACTGTGACCTTCAGAGCCACTGGCATGGGGTGTCCACCCACACAGCAGGAGGTGACCTCAGGCCCAATCGGCTGATAAATGGAGGCCACTAATATAAAAGCAAAATACTGCAGATGCTGGAAATCTGAAACAAAAACAAAACTAGCTGGAACCAAGGTAGCTGCATTGCTGCCTGTAAACCCTGGCAGCAGGATAGTGGCGTCTTCTTCGGCCCCTAATGCCTTGTACTACCTGCTGGTCCTGACCCCCTTGTGCCTGTGCCTTTTCTCCCACAGGTCCCTCCCCTGGAAGCCACATTGGGACACCTGGCCTCCTCTCCCTTCTGCCCCTCTCTTCCTCCACAGAAGAGGTGCCTCCAGCGGAGACCACAATCCCTATTACCAGGGTAAGGGAAGGCCGTCTGATACCTGGAAGGTGGAGACACCAAGGACACCTGTAGTGAAGCCTGCAAATGCTAAGAATGAAGCCATGAACAGAGGTAAAGCTGCCAAGTACCAATAAATCCCTAGCAGTAAACTATCCACCAAACTCCTCACTACTCACACTGGTTATACCGCCCCTGGATGAGGTTTTGCAAATTGTCACCTGGCTACCTGCCCGTTTTGCCCATGCGATGAGCACAAAATCGCATGGGCAACATAAAATTGCCATCAATTGCCTTTTTAATGGCCTTAAGTGGCCTCTTAATTAAGGGTGGGTGCAGTTCCAGCACCCACGTCTGCCTGCCAGCCAAAATATCACGCAAACACAGGATGACATCGGGATGCTCACCCAACATCATCTTGCACGATTTCACATCCAATCGGGTCAGGCACGTGTCTGCCCAATCAGCGTAAAGTTCTTCCCATCGAAAAATAGAGGCAGGAGTAGGTCACTCTGCCCTTCGAGCCTGCTCCGCCATTCAATATGACCATGGCTGATTTTCTATTTCAATGCTATACTCCTGCTCTCCCCCCATACCCCTGGAACCAACTTGTCTCGCAGAAATGTTGTCTTTCTCACGAGGGTCTCCAATCTGCACATTTGAAGAACTCACCTTGGAATTCTCTCCAAATGTTGCTCCCACTTGGACGGCTGCAACAATGAGCGCCTCATAGGGTTTCAATCTCGCCTTCTGAGATTCCTTTCCCCTGGATCTCCGATTACACACAAACTTCAGCTTCAAAGCACAATTTCAAACCCTCAGCCAAAAGCAAAACACCACTGCTCCAAAAAGCCCGCTGTAAGGAGCCACCAACCTTCGGCTGCCTCCCCTGATCTTCAAGGTTTCACTTGAGCCCACTTTCCTTCAAGTCTTTCTTTAACTCAGCCTATTGCTCTGCTCCTTTCTTTCAACTTAACTTCTGGGACCTCTTTCAGATCCCTGGCTTTGTAACTGCATGGGACTTTCTTCTGGGACCTCTTCTTGTCCCCCTCCCCATGTCCTGCTCTCTGGGACACCTTCCTCAGTAATGCCGCTCCGGCTCAGGTCACCTGACCTGCCTTTCACTTCTTTGCTTCTGCATAGGCATGCAGGGCCGGTTCCTGGCCCACAGAACGTAAAAAGACACAAACTGCTCATGTGTGGCCACTTCCCCACAGATGCATGTTCAGAAGGCCCATGGCCCGCTAGGAACTGGAGCTCCCGACCTACGACTGCTGATTTAAAATTAAGGTAAGTATCTGAGTTTCCTAACAGTATTGCTTCCCGATCAGTTGGTCACCTGGTCACAAGGACCAGTGTTCCTTATTTTCAAGAAAATTACAATTGATCCCTTCACAAACTCTTAAAAGTCCTTTTCAAACTTTCTTGAAAACAACTACAGACTCCACAGACTTATCCAGGACAAAGGTTGTCACAATATGGGGCAGGGGTTTCCGCTCGGCCTGTGGCCGCACACCCGACACACCCAAGCATGAAATAACGCGCGATGATGTTGGGTGAGTGTCCCGGAGTCAAGTGCACGATATTTCAGTCAGCGCATGTGAGCGAGAGGTGGCAGCACACCCACCAACAACTAAGAGGCCTATTAAAGCCATCAATCAACGAATTAACCGCTATTTTTCACTACCTATTGGTTAGTGGGCAGGTGAATTGGCCAGGCGGCCTTTGGCTTTTTGAGGAAGTCTAATCCAAAGGTGGGATGAGTTTTCTGATATTAATTTTTTTAAAATAACAACGTTTGGGAAGAATTCTTATCATCAAAATATTTAGATGGAGATTTGTTCCGGGATTTTAAAATCTTTATTTAAGGGTTTAAAATTCTTCAGCTCCCTGAGGCCACTCTGTGCCTTCAGGGAGCTTTCATTCCGCGCTCCCCCGCACTTGCGCTGACTTTAGCGCTCGCCCTCCTCCCACCCCTGCCCCGGCAGCGCTGAGCCTTTCAGTGTGCCACTTAACGGCCAGCTAGCAGGAAATCACAGCCGGGGACCGACGCGGGCACTGGGCCATTTCCCGGCCGCTCTCGGGCCGGCCTGCCAGCCACACCCACCCGATGACCTCAGAATCCTGCCCATGATATACTAGTTGGTGGCTTATTAGAGCAATTGAGCAACAATAGATGTCGGCATTTCATAAGGTCAACCCTTGGTGGTGGACTTTGGGAACCATAGGTCTAAAGTCAGCTCATGGAGCTATCATACATAGACCTGGAGATGTAGGAGAATTTGACAAACATTCCATTTTGTGTGTCTACATCTCCATTTAGTTCACTTTACTACAAGTCTTGTGCTTGATCCTAACCCAGCAGCATTTCAGGGAAGCCAAATTACAAATTGTCTTGTGATAATTTTCTTTTTTATCCCCTTCAAAACAGTCTTGAAAAATAAGGTAGTGTGGACATTCTGAACATCTGTTGACATTCAAGCTTTGTTGCATCCCATTCCACAAGAAAATTCCTTCAAAATTGTCAGTCAAGGACCTAACAGATAACATAAGACCTGTGGCTTCTGTATTCCAATAATAATGCATTAACATTTAACCCCCAGAGTTTTGGGTTTTCTTAAATGACACTAAACGGATTGATGTTCCAGCACTAATGTCATTATATGTTGGTTTGTTGTGGTGCACTTCTGATATTATTTGAACACTTTTGTAAAACCAATGCTATATTTATTTAGTGATCTTTCACATCACCAGGACGTTCCAGTGTGCTTCACAGGCAACAGGTTACTTTTGAAGTGTAGTTGCTGTTGTTGCGTAGTTAACCACAGCAGCCAGTTTATATATAGCAATGTTCTGTGAACAGCAATGAGATAAATAGAAGCTATCCCTACATCCATTTTGGAATAATTAACAATATGACGACATCAGACTGAAATAATCCTGGCTATGCCTATGTCAGCGTGACTTAGAGGTAGCACCCTCACACTTGAGTCAGAAGATTGCATATTAATGCCTTGCTCCAGAAGTTGAGGAAGCAACCTATGCTGACGCTTCAGGGAGTGTCTTTCAGATGAGGTGGTATATGCGGTGGCCCCACCTGTCTTGAGCCAAAAGATCCTAAACCACAACTTGAAGAGGAACAGGGAGGTATGCTGGCCAAAAATGAATCCTTCAATCAGTACCACCAAAAGAGATTAATTAGTCATTTGTCTTATTGTTGTTTGTGAAGTCTTGCTGTGTGCAAACTTGTAACCATATTTGCTTATGTAAAAGCAGTGACTAACTTCAAAAGTGAGCCGTGCTGTTGATCTGTTGTGGCATAACGTTTACCTTTGCCAACAGGACTGTAACCCTGAAAAGCAGATTGTCAGCCCTTTGTAGAACCCACAGCATTTTAATTCCATTGGTTCCACGACAGAACTTGATTCTATTTCACTTCAGTGCAGTGCTGAGGGAGTGCTGAAGGTGCCACATCATTCAGTTGAGATGTTAAACTGAAGCCCCATCTGCTTGCAGTGATTCTCTTTTGTTTGCTCAGAGGAGGATCTATTTGAGGTACATGTTAATTCCAGTTGCTGATGTAGTCAGCCTAAAGGCACTTCTGTGCATTATCATGGACATATTACTAAAAGCTCTCATAAATCTCAGAATTAGGGAAAATATTCTCAAGATGCCAGGAAAATGGGATTTACCTCTATGAGAATAATCTAAAACACAGAAACCAATAAATCTAGAGGAAGGGAGGCAGAAAGAAGAATCCAGGAGTTTATAAACTTAAGCTCTTGAAATGAAACTGTGTGAATATTAACTTCCAACCAGTTAATGTATGAAATTCAATGATTTACTTGAAGCGTTACAATAACTGCTTAATAATTCATTTAAAATAACAGCTGAAGAATTTAATGTGACCACAATATATGTTAAAAACAGTGTAGTTATAAGTCCAGGGAATCCACAAAACTATGCACAATAGCGCTTGGCTAGTTTCACACACTTCCCAGTGCATTAATTATTGAGTCCTAACAATTCCAAGGATAACACAGAGAGCCCTGCTAGTTTATTTCTCCTACACAAAGGGTTGCTCGAGAAGCTAATTTGTTAACATAACTTTGCAGGGGCCTCATATCAGATGCCTCCCTGGGTAGCTTGTTATGAGATCTTACTTACCTTATCATCGAGTGAGGGCCGGGAATGATGAGTCATGACAGGCCCCGGGAGCTCCCACACATGCACGGCCAGTGTTTGCAGTTCTTCGGGCCAAGGACAAGGGCCCAGTGTGCTTGTGCGAGAAGGAAAATGATTGAAAACCCCAATCATCTGACTGAGGAATGAGGCACCATGATATCCCAGGCAGGGGACAGGGAGAAGTCCCAAAGAGAGGTCCCAGAGAAAGAAAGAACCGATCACGGGTGGAGGAGACGACCGGTCAGAACCACCAGGAAGAGGAGCAAGGAAATAGGCTGCAAATAATGCGAGTTCTGTGGCTGGCAGGCTTTAAGTAATGAGGGCTCGGGAGAAGCCCTGGAGATTTGAGAAGGTAGCTGAAGGTTGATGACTCTACGCTGTGGGCCATTGGGGCAAAGGTAGTTCCCTTGGAGCTGTGGTGTTCTTCTCAGCATGGCTGAAGGGCTGAAGTTGTGCTTGTGAGTTGGTGCTGGAGTGCAAACAGGGGAATCCAGCGGGATGGAGTCTCGGGATGTGAGATTGAAACTCTGCGAGGTGAGCTGTCGTTGAGGCATTCTGAATCGGAGTGACTTTTGGAGGGAATTCAGAAGTTAGATCTTCGAAGGTGAAGACTAGAATCCCACATGAGGAAGACAGAGTTTCAAAAGATTGGTTGGCTCACCGTGGTTACTGATGTATGGTTGGTTGCTGAAAAATCCATTGGATCTGCCTTGGTCGCATTTGCTATTCAATGTGTAATATGGGTGTTAGGCCACAGTTTGCCTGTTAATTCACATTTACCTCATATTAACCCTAAATGTCAGAGTATAAAATAGATATTGTAAATTGTTTTATCTTTCTGACCTTGTGTAGTAAAACTTATTTTGTTTGTTCAAAAACCATGGAAGCTTGTGGCTTTATTCTCTTAGCGGGTGTCTTATCTCAAACTTTGTCTACTTTAAACAAAAAGTTACTGGTCCCTAACTGGATCATACTAAAACCTGGGCGGGTCTGATCCAGGATCATAACAAGCTTAAATAACTCCAAGTGTAATAGACTTTACCCCTGTCGTTACTATGTTAATTTGAGTATTTTAATTTTATATATATTAATTTTGTGCCTTGGTCCACTGCTTTCAATGTTTAATCAAACCACATTAATTTCTTAGATCTAAAAGGGATAATTTATTCCCCTTTTCTGTACTTTCTAAACAATCTTTGGACTCTTTAAAATTTTCTCTTCTTTTTCATAAATTTTACTGTTTGTATCTTGCTCCACACCTAGTGAGTATATAAAAACAAAAAAACTGCGGATGCTGGAAATCCAAAACAAAAACAGAATTACCTGGAAAAACTCAGCAGGTCTGGCAGCATCAGCGGAGAAGAAAAGAGTTGACGTTTCAAGTCCTCATGACCCTTAGACAGAACTTGAGTTCGAGTCCAAGAACATTCCTTGTTCCAGTCCTACTCCGGCCCCCTTCCACAACTCTTTCTCCGGTACATCGATGATTACTTCGGTGCTGCTTCATGCTCTCATCGGGACTTAGAAAAATTTATTAATTTTGCTTCCAATCTCCACCCCTCCATCATTTTCACGTGGTCCATCTCTGACACTTCCCTTCCCTTCCTTGACCTCTCTGTCTCAATCTCTGGTGATAGACTGTCCACCAATATCCATTACAAACCCACCGACTCCCACAGCTACCTCGACTACAGCTCCTCACACCCCGCTTCCTGTAAGGACTCCATCCCATTCTCTCAGTTCCTTCGCCTCCGTCGCATCTGTTCCGATGATGCTACCTTCAAAAACAGTTCCTCTGACATGTCCTCCTTCTTCCTTAACCGAGGTTTTCCACCCACGGTCCGGCCCATCTCCAGCGCATCCGCCCTCACGCCTTCTCCTCCCTCCCAGAAACATGATAGGGTTCCCCTTGTCCTCACTTATCATCCCACCAGCCTCCGCATTCAAAGGATCATCCTCCGCCATTTCTGCCAACTCCAGCATGATGCCACCACCAAACACATCTTCCCTTCACCCCCCCTATCGGCATTCCGTAGGGATCGCTCCCTCCGGGACACCCTGGTCCACTCCTCCATCACCCCCTACTCCTCAACCCCCTCCTATGGCACCACCCCATGCCCACGCAAAACATGCAACACCTGCCCCTTCACTTCCTCTCTCCTCACCGTCCAAGGGCCCAAACACTCCTTTCAAGTGAAGCAGCATTTCACTTGCATTTCCCCCAACTTAGTCTACTGAATTCATTGCTCCCAATGTGGTCTCCTCTACATTGGAGACACCAAACGTAAACTGGGCGACCGCTTTGCAGAACACCTGCGGTCTGTCCTCAAGAATGACCCAAACCTCCCTGTCGCTTGCCATTTTAATACTTCACCCTGCTCTCTTGCCCACACGTCTGTCCTTGGCTTGCTGCATTGTTCCAGTGAAGCCCAACGCAAACTGGAGGAACAACACCTCATCTTCCAACTAGGCACTTTACAGCCTTCCGGACTGAATATTGAATTCAACAACTTTAGTTCGTGAGCTCCCTCCTCCATCCCCACCCCCTTTCTGTTTCCCCCTTCCTTTTTTTTCCCAATAAATTATATAGATTTTTCTTTTCCCACCTATTTCCATTATTTTTAAATATTTTAAAATCTTTTATGCTCTCCCCACCCCCACTAGAGCTATACCTTGAGTGCCCTACCATCCATTCTTAATTAGCACATTCGTTTAGATAATATCACCAACTTTAACACCTATGTGTTCTTTTGTTCTATTGTTGTTGACATCTTTTGATGATCTGCTTCTATTACTGCTTGCTTGTCCCTACAACCACACCAACCCCCTCCACTTCTCTCTCTCTCTCTCTCTCCTCCTCCCCCCACACACTTTAAACCAGCTTATATTTCAACTCTTTCTTGGACTCGAACTCAAGTTCTGTCGAAGGGTCATGAGGACTCGAAACATCAACTCTTTTCTTCTCCGCCGATGCTGCCAGACCTGCTGAGTTTTTCCAGGTAATTCTGTTTTTGTTCCAGTGAGTATATTATTGGGACAAGATCTCTTGTCTCTTTTATCTGGCTCTTTCTCATCATCCTTTAGAGGGACTATACCAGAATGATGTTCAAGATCAGGGTCATTCATGACAAGGCCCCAGCATGAGCTCCATAAATGCAGCCTTGACTTGGAACACATAGCCCATTGGTTGGAATTGCGCAATGAGGGCATTAACATTGAATGAGAGCTTTTGGGCCAAGACAGAAGCTGCAAGTGTATCCGTGGGATCAGTTTCATAAATATGACTCCTTCCACCTTTGTACGTCTATCCGTGGCCTCAACTTAATCTGAAGCTGTTGACCACCCAAGATCCCTCATCTGCTACACAGCAAGTACTCACATCACCCAGGAGACCCAGAAGGCATTATGCCTCTGAAACTGCTCTTATAATGAAGAACATTTTTCTTCTTTAAATGAAAAATCTTTTACATTGATGAAAACAAACCCCTCAAGTTTTTTTTCTCTGGTAGTCATTAGCAAATAGCATGCTTGTTTTGTTTGGAGAAAATAAAAAAAAATGCTTTCCACTTTCAATCTCGAGTCTTTGTGTTTGTAGTTTTTTTTAAGTGGTCTGTCGCCAAAACAGATGTTCATTCAACTCAATTCAACCCTGGTCCATGGAATTTTGCCAACCAAAAAAGATCCATTAAACAACAATGTTCTTTTCTAACTGGTAAACATGGTTTTACTGAAACTGCAAGGTGCTGTTTACAAAGCCCTAGCAAATATATCTGATATCCACTGGTTTCCATACAATGCCCTTGTATTGACATCTGTGTGGACTGAGGCTAGGTGCTTTTGACATTCTGAATGACTTACATCCATATTGGTTTAAAGATGCCCCTTTACTGCTAACAAATACAGTTCAGAACAAACCATATGGTTACCACATGGGACTAGGAGAGGAGCACTTAAATGTGTATTTAATTTTCAGGCATTTCGATATGATTTGCCATTGGGCCTTTTGTCATTCAAAGGCACTTCCACTACCATTCTCTCCAAGAGGAGGTGATTATTAATAGGAGCCAAGATCCTTGAGGATATATTTCAATGGCCAAATCCTCAAAAAGCATAAATGCACCAATTATAAATAGAAAACTTCCCATCGCTCTCATTATCTCACATAAGATGGTTGGCAGTCTAAAGAAAGAAACAGTAGGTGTTAACCCCATCTGAAATCTGTGCATGAAAGTCTAAGCTAGCTAATCCCTTAAGTATATACATATAGTTTGTTAGGAGTGCGGAATTATGATGAAGTTTGATTGGAAAAGCACCAAAAGCATCTAGTGTTTTTTTCATTTGTTCATGGGATGTGGACATCGCTGACTAGGCCAGTATTTATTGTCCATCCCTAATTGCTCTTGTTCAGAGGGCATTTTTTTTAAAGGAGTCAACTACATTGCTACTACATCACATCTGAAAGACAGAACTCCCAACAGTGCAGCACTCCCTCAGTGCTGCACTGTGAGTATCAGCCTGGATTAATTGCTCAATCTCAGGAAAAGGGACCTGAACCCAGGACTCTCTGACTCAGATGTGAGAGCAACAGCCGAGACTATGATGCAAGTAGGGCCCCAGCATCATTCTAATGAAAAAACCAAGGAAGTCCCACCCAGTCTCTCAGATTGGGATTGGTCTTTGAATGACACTGAAGCAGCATTTAATGAGGCACTAACCAGCAAGTAATTACAGGATTTCTGTGCCATTGCGTCGGTTAGATTACTACAGGTGTTTACAGCTTCCCAATTTTTTTGCCTGACTTACCCTCATTAAGCCATGTCTTTTCATTAGAGGTGCTGCTGTAATTAACATTTTCATTTGGATAGAAGAGCAATTTGAGGAAGTTGTGGAGCATCAGCAACAGCTAAACTTAACAGTGTGTGAGAGCTCATATCGTACAAGGTGTACAGACCAAAAATCATTTTCTTGTGTCAACCTTGGCTCAATTGTTGCACTCTTGCCATTGAATCAGATGTTTGTGAGTTCAAGTCTCACTCCATACAGGCAAGCACAAAATCCAGGATAACACTTCAGTGCAGTACTGAGGGGGTGCTGCACTGTCAGAGATGCTGTATTTCAATGACGTGGATGGAAAAGATAACAAGGTACAATTTCAAAGAAGAGAAGGGGAGTTCTCCCCAGTGCCCTCAACCAACGTCACTAAAAAGGACTGTCTGGTCATTATCACCTTGCTGTGCGTGGGAATTTGCTGTGTGCAATAGTGGCTGCTCTGTTTCCGACATTACAACAGCGACTACACTTCAAAAGTATTTCATTGGCAGCAAAGCACTTTGTAACGTATTGAAGCTGCACCACATTAATGCAATTTTTATTTATTTTGTTTTCTCTGCAAAATTGAAACCTTGAATGCAGTTCAATATTTTAAAGAATCTTCAAGCAGCCCAAATGGTCATTTATGTTGGTGCACGAAACCCATGGTAAAATCCAGCTCACAGCAAACTCTCTTGCTTTCATCTTTCACCTTATCAGTATCATGAATTGCAAGGGCATCTGCCCACAATAGGAAAATACACTTGATCCTGAATTTTGCATTGATATCGTTGATGCACCCACAAGCAACCTCCTGACCCAGAGACGCTCTCAAAGGTCCTCCCCAGGAATTTCAGCCCACTAGAGTCTATAATAGGGAATTAAATTACTAAATATTTGGAGAAAAAAATTGCTTAATAGGGCAAGTCAGCACAGATTTCTAAAAAGCAGCTCATGTTTGACCAACCTTAGAAAGGTCTTTGAAGAAATAGCAAAGAGAATAGATTTTAAAAATGCACTGAAAGCAGTTGATATTGATTTTCATAAAGCATTCAAAAGTGACTTATGGCAATGGCAATGACACATGGAATTAAGGGGATTGAGGCCACATGCATGGAGAGTTAGTTTTAGAGCAAAAAGCAAAAAACAAATGCAAAGGCTAAAAGGAAGTTCCTGAGATGAGAAAGATGTGATGAATGGTGTTTCACAGAGGTCAGTGTTCCTATTCACTGCAAACATAACTGAACCGAGAACGCAATACTGAAATTTGCTGAAGATACCAAAACTGAAGAGGGATGACAAGCTGATGAAAATTGTGAACTATTGCATGAGAACATAGCTAAGCTCACTGAATAGGCAGTTAGATGTGAGATACAGTTCAATGTATGGAAATGCGAAAGGAAAAGCACCCTGAACAATGGCATCCCTCCCCTCCGACTATTGACTCAGGTTGAACCAGACTATTCAACCCTGAGTTGAGCTTTCAACTCCATGTCTAATCTATCATAAAAACTGCCTACTGGTAGCTCTGAATTCTCCCTCTGCTCCCGCCTCAGCCCAATTGCTGATGAAACTCTAGTCTGTCCCTTTGTCACCTCCAGACTCAACTATTTCAATGCTCCTCTGACCGGCCTTCTCTGTAAACAATTCTTGCAAAATTCTGCTGCCCACATCCTAACTCGTTCTTAATTCCATTTCCCCATCATTCCCATCTTTGCTGACCTAGAGGGCTGCATTTTGCCAAATGAGTGGAATGCTTGAATACTGGGGTAATTTGTGGGTCACGCAGCCACATGGGTGGGAGCAGGACTTCTTCGGTGATCTCCTCATCTGTAGCCAATTAACACCCAGCAGGCAGGTGAATCAGTCAATAATGAGTGGCAGGCAGGAGGCCGTGCTGCCAGGTCGATGGATGGCGTCATTTATAAAAGTCAGTCCACAGCCTTCATCCAGGCTGCACATGGATCAGTGACACTTCCCGGGAAATGTCGCTGCAGTTGTTGAGTGAATAGAGCTTCTGTTCCCAGTGGACATGAGAGGAGAGGCCAGCAAGCCCGGCGAGGAATGTGGTTGCAGTCAGCAGCGGTGAGCTGGTCGAATTTACATGGGTGCGTGCTGGAAGTGGTTCAATGACCTGGTGCAATCTGGCAAGATGAGTGATCAGCATGTTGGCAAGCTCGCAGCCCTTCACATTTTAAATGGTGCCCATGAGATGTGAGGCAAGGTGTTGATCCATACATTAGGCATGACCAGGGACCAGCGCCAACACGGAGCCATAGAGTTTCCTCATGTCAGAGGCCATGATTGGTCAGAGTTGATCGCTGTATTGTGAAGACTGAATGGCCGCTTGCAACAGGCCTCCCGGTAGCACGGTGCTGGACATGGAAGCTGGCGTAAGTGGACAAGCGCTGCCGGGCTGAGACAAGAGTGACACTGTGTATGTATGTGGTTGCAGGAGAAGCATGCTCACAATGCTAAGAAGCGGATATGAATGAGGAGCTGGTGTGCCCTGCATCGCTTTGGTGACGCCAATGGAAGAAGTAGGGATGGAGAGAGGAAGGCTTGCAGAAGGGCAGCCTATCACTGAGGATGAGGCACATGTGGAGAGCCTTAACAGTGAGTAAAGCAATTTATTCGGATATCAAATCTTCGGACAAGCATTAGCGTCTGTGGGCTGCGATGAACACAGGAAGCTCTAAACCAAGGTCAGGCAGCAGGAATTGGTTCAGAGTGTAACTCAGTAAAAAATCTCTTGTTTCTCCCATAGGTTCAGTAGCTTCTGAGGAACTGACGACAGCTTCATGGCAAATGAGATCTGAGAGCAGGAGCCACCATCTCAGGAGACAGCATCACATCAGGCAAGTACACCCTCCACCAGCACAGATACTCTTACATCAGTGAGATATTGGCACACATTTTGAAAGGGTGGCAGCTATGAGCACAACACAGACATGCATGAGCGTGTAATGCAGGCAGAGGTAGCTGGGAAAAGGTGATGCTCAGCTTCACATAGATGGCAAGCTGCAGAAGTCATCAGCAAAGTGGCAGATGCTGGTGCAGCTGAGTGAAATGTATGGACATCTGTCAGAGTTTTCAGAAGCTGTTCATACCCATGCACATACAATGGAAAAGTCCATCCAGGCCTTGAGTGGTGCCATGTCTCTGGTGTGCGAGCCATAGTCTTCTCCATTAAAAGAGTGATGACCCTTACAGAGAGCCATATGAGCAGGGCACTGGGTGAGTGCAGGAAGTGCACACTGACCTCCACAGTATGGCCATGAGCTGTGGTGAGCAATAGGAAGGCGAGATGGACCTAAGATGTCTGGACCTGTTGCCAGGCTTTGAAATGCTCCAAGTAAGCAGTGGAAAACAGATGTGCCTTGAAAGGGTTAAAGTGCAGCTGCCTGAAGCTGTTCAGGGGTGTTGGTTACAGTTTGATAGGTCTGAAGAAATCTTCATAGTCATATGTAGGTTAACTGTAAGTCATTATTAACTACTATTAGCTACTAGGACTATTTACAAAGATATAGTAAAGGGTACAAGCTAGGAACTGTCTCCATGCTTGGGTCTGCAGGGGGCTCTGTCCAACCCCACACTGACCCCTAAGTCTGGATCATGTGTTCTCTTACATCACTGTGTGGGTGATACGAAGTCCCACATTAACCCTATATGTACCAGACCCTTCTATTACACCTCCCCCCAAGTCTTTGTCCAATGCATTTTAAGTGATTATAGTTTACCTTCTGTCTTACATTGTTATTACTATCATACATTTACATTATCATTACACCATCCCCCGCCTTCAAGTCCTCGAATTCAAAGGTTCAGGCGGTCTGGAGGCCTTATAACTTCACCATATCTCATTCGCACTCCTGTCGGTGGAGTGGTGGGCTCTGCTGCTGCTGGTTCTTCCTGTAGGTTTGGAAGTTGTTCTGAGATCTGGTATGTTTTCATCCTTTTCTTCCATTCTTTCGTGTTGAACCACAAATGATCGGTTTAGCTGTTTCTCTGGTCCGTGGCTGTTACCCTAACTCATTTCTTGTGGAGTGGACAAACATTGCTTTTGCCTCCTTGTCGCTTATTCTGCTTCTTCCATCCTCTGTGGCGGAGGATGGGCATTCCTGTGCTAAGAATGAGGTTTAGTGGCACACTTGTCTCTGCATTTCTGCAATGGATGGCTGCTACCAGGTTCCAGCAAGTTTTATTACTTTGGCATGCTGGCTGCAGGCTGCAGCATATGTTCGGTGGTTGCAGTGTTGACCTGCTGTACCGTTGTCGGAGCCGGAAGTTGAGACTCATCGGACTGCTGGTGGCTCTATTTTACATCCTCTGCTGGAGGTGTCGTGGTTACCTCCTGGGTGGTTGGCTGGTCTGACCATTGAAGGTTTTCCGGCACTTGTAATGAGAATGGAAAGACCTGCTCTGCCAAAAGAGAAGACAGTTCAGAGCTGAAGTCCCAGTCAGGATACTCTTTTTTGTTTGAAAAAAAAACCTCTTGTGCATCCCTTCCCTGCCATCACTCCAACATTAGCAGTCATGCCTTCAGGTGGTCTTTACCTCATTCTCTGGAATTTTTTCCCTAAGCCCCCTCACTTCCCTTTTTCCCTTTAAGATGGCTCCTAAAAACCAGCTCTTCAAATAGCTCCATTTGCTCACCATCCATTTTCTTTCTGATTATGCATATTTTTCAATGTAGAAGAAATATTTTCTCTATGTCAGCTTGCAATTTAAATTGGACATCAGCTAAATCGGCTAAATGTCCTCACTTGTCTGTACTTATCTATGTGACATATCATCTATCATTGAGTATGAAAGAGCAGAATACAAAATGGCCAATGTGTTGCCATTTTCTATACCGATGATAGCTAAGTGTAACATAAACACATAGAAATCATCAGTCAATCAGCAATGACCAGAATCATTTCTTCAGTCACAACTACTTTGCTTAGAAAGACGAGCCCTTGGGTACATTTTTCTGCATTCCTGGCAGCAAATATTTCCTTTATGTCTTAATGTTCCCATAGGAATAATCCAGTGCCAGATATATTCTATATCAGCTTCCTAATGTCTTCACATGAGTAATACAATACCAAAGAGGCATGCTTTACCATTGCTGACTTAGCCAATGTTTGGGTTCTATCAACATTATACAGATTCCTGTTTTGGGGTGAGACGGCTGAGGGGTGGGGGTGGTCTGGAGCAGAGCACAGCTGAATAGCAGAAATAAGAAAATTAATAAATACCTGGTGAGTTTCTTCAAATACATTTTGAGGATCGGGGTATTTGCATCACACAAGTGCCAGGCAGTGCCCATCTTCAACATGGGAGAATCTAACCACCGCCCCTTGCCATTCACTGGCATAACTATAGCTGAATCCCCCACTATAAACATTCTGGAGGTTATCATTGACCAATAACTTAACTAAACCAACCATATAAATACTGTGGCTACAAGAGCAGGTTAGAGGCTAGGAATCCTGTGGCAGGTAACTCACTTCCTGACTCCCCAAAGCCTGTATGCTAGATACAAGTCAGGAGTGTGATGGAATACTCCCCACTTGCCTGGATGAGTGCATCTCCAGCAACATTCAAGAAGCTTGACACCGTCCAGGAAAAAGCAGCCCGCTTGGTTGGCACCCATTCCACAAACATTCGCTCCCTCCACCACTGACAAACAGTGGCAGCAGTGTGTACCATCTACAAAATAATAAGAGTATAAGAAATAGGAACAGGAGTGGACCATTCGGCCCCTCATGCCTGCTCTGCCATTCAATTAGATCATGGCTGATCTTCTTGTGTTTTGATTTCCACATTCCCATCTGATTCCCTTGCCTAACAAGAATCTATCTACCGCTGCCTTAAAAATATTCAATGACCACGCCTCCACCGCCTTCTGAGGCAGAGAGTTCCAAAGTCACACGAAGCTCTGAGAGAAAAAAATTCTCCTCATCTCTGTCCTAAGAGCGTGACCCCTAATTTTAAAACAGTGCCCCCTAGTTCTGGACTCACCCACAAGAGGAACATGCACTGCAGAAGCTCACCTAGGCTCCTTAGGCAGCATCTTCAAAGCGCACGACTGCTACCATGTAGAAGGACAAGGGTAGCAGACACATGGGAATGTCACTATCTGGAAGTTCCCCTCCAAGGCACTCACCATCTTGACTTGGAAATATATCACCATTCCTTCACTGTTGCTGGGTCAAAGTCCTGGAACTCCCTCCCTAGCAGCACTGTGGGTGTATCTACACCACAGGGACTGCAGCGATTCAAGAAGGCAGCTCACCATGACCTTATCAAGGGCAATTAGGGATAGGAAATAAATGCTGGCCTAGCCAGTGACATCCACATCCCATAAATTAATATTTTAAAAATTGCATGCTGAGATTAAATGTGCGAAGAATGATGAAATGCAGCTAGTTTAGAGCAAAGACTAGGGTCCCCAAACATTTGACTTGTCAAACTCATGGGTGACATGGTCCAAACCTCTTTTGGCATTAACTGGAGGAGATATTGTAGACTCTCACCAATGAAACGCAAATGTCCTAGTGAAACTCAACATAAGCTGGAGGAACAGCTTCTGATTAGGCACTTTACAGCCTCTAGACTTAATATTGAGCTCAACAACTTCAGATAATAAACTCTGTCTTCCATTTTGATATATATTTTTATTTCTAATTCCCTCCCGTCACAGGACCAGTATGTAACTTGTTCTTATGTTTTGCTTTCAGAAAGCACTGACCCTTATTCTGCTATTAACACATTCTGCTAAATGGCATTTCTGCCACTATTAGCACCTACCTTAGTCTTTAACTGTATCTTTACCACTCCCTTTGTCTGATGGGCATGGCACATTTATCAAATCTCTCCTGAGCTCCCACATATCCTTGACCTTCTATTTTGCTCCACCTGCTCCTCTCCCTCTGTTTAACAGTAAAAAACCCATGATATTTCTGCCTCTCTTCAGCTCTGAAGAAGAGTCATACAGACTTGAAACTCTGTGTCGCTTTCCACAGATGCTGCCAGAACTAACTTTTCCAGCAGTTTCTGTTATTAAACCCAAATGTTCATCAGTCTGAGTTTATCTCTTACTAAGCTACTTAGTGCTTTACAGCTCTTTTACATTTTGGAACATTCAAATGATGAACAATATCTAAAGATTCACAAGATTTAGTCTATTATTAAGCCTCATTACTCAGTCATGGCATCTTCCTACTGAATTGCTATGATAGTTGTTGGACCAGCATCAAAAATGTCTCTGATGAATTAGCACTTAGCTAATTTTGAAACAAAGAAATGTAACTTTTACCTCTTACATAGTTAGTGAACATATGTATGTAGTTAGCGGTAATTTTAACTAGCATGAGGTATAGAATAAAGGAAAATAATATAAAATGAATTGACTGATTAATGTGTACTGTGCATAAGATTTTGTATCAAATTTACATTGAATATAAAGCACAGAATCAATCTGTTCAGTTGAATGCTTCTCACAAGACTCCTCCCACCTTATTTCATTTTAACACTATGATTAAAAAAGGGAATTTTACTTATTCAAGCACATCTAATGAATTGGTCCTGGTTGTAGGTTTACTGTTCTGAAGTGTCAATTATTTTTCTTGACTTGATGGCTTTTTTGGCAGATGTATCACTTGCTTTGAGTTTTCTTGGTTGGCATTTATCAATACTTGAACCTTACATTAGACACAGGCACTCATCATTGCAACCCTCTGCAGAAGAAAAGACACAATATAAATAGTCATTTGGTAGTACAGAACTTGAGCATTGCTGAAAAAAAGAGGCATTTTTTGTTGAAGCTTTTTGTCTTGCAGTCATTAGGACAATTCACAAGAAACTGCCAGTGTCAGAGAAAACAACAAATTTATATATATGAGAAGAAAGGGCTGATTGTTTGGCAAGCGTGCTCTGATTGGTAGAGGTGTTGCCATGAAGAATGCATCCATTGATGGTGACTGACAGTTAACTGCCAAGCATTGTTTGAAGTTTAAACCAGACGGCTTGACTCTGATTGGTCAAGACATCGCCCTGGGGAATGAACCAACGAATAGGTGTCACTTTGTCAAATTGTCGGATGAGACGAAGAATAAAATGAAACTGGGGGCAAGGGCAGCTTAGAAATAGGGTGCGTCGGTATGTTAACTGTATTCCTCTCCGCTGATGCTGTCAGACCTGCTGAGTTTTTCCAGGTATTTTTGTTTTTGAATAGTAGTCACTTGTTTTGTTTAGCTGAAACAGGCATGATGTGTGTACATGTTCTTTCTGTCTGCAAAGAAGTGTCCTGTGTATTAAGATATGCAGCCTCCTGAATATGCAAATATGACACACTACGAGATTGGCTGACAATCTTAAATTGGTTATCAACATAATTCTTAACACACTGAAGACTATTTTGCAATGTTGTCCAATCGTGGAAATACATCTAATGTTGGTCACTGTGTTTTGATTTTTTCAAGTAGCGAACAGCGGAAGAGACATGCTGTTTGATACAATTCGCCAGTCTTTGGGATGTAAGGGCTACGTACCTGGCATCACACCAGCACTGAAATTCATATATCACATTACTTATTTGTGTGATAGGCAGAACATTTTTTTAGCTTGGTGGCAGCATCCCATTAGTGGCAAATACCACTCGCATTGCTACTGCATAGTAACAGTGTGAAACAGCTAGCATCACTTGTTGTTCAATTTTTTGAGATACCTTGCCCTTCCAGGGTAATCTGAGGTCAACTGGGCACTTTTCAGGAATGTGATGGCCTTAGGCTCATTCATGAGTTTGCACAATATACATGTGAAATAATCTGAACAGGGTACCCATTATCCTGCAAGATGGCTTTTATGTGCCCTATTCGCGCATCAAGCTTGCATGGTGAGCAAATGGCTTTGGCCCTATTTACAAGGTTGCCGATGAGGCCAATCTTATAGCGTGTGGAATTGTAAGAATCCCAATGCGTGTATTGGCCAGTGAAGTCAAGACATTGGTAGACCATCCAAAAGTCTGGCACAGCGGGCAAGGTACAGACCGTACCCAACCAGCCTGTACTTGCAAAACTCAAAACACGGTGTACAACATTAGATGTGACTCCACAATTGGACAACATTTGCCAAGTTAAGATTGTCAGTTGTGCTTGTAGTGTGGTGCATTTGTGTGTACTGAAAACTACATAAATTAATACACAGAGCCCTGTTCTTTGCAGATGGAAAGAGCATGTACACATATTGTGCCTCCTTCAGCTAAACAGAATAAGTGACAGCCGTTCACTGGTTCATTCCCCAGGGCAATATCTTGACCAATCAGAGTCCGGCTGCCTGATTTAAATTTTAAAAAATGTTTGGCATTTAATTGTCAGTCACCATTAGCAGGTGCATTCTCCATGGCAACGCCTCTACCAATCAGAGTCCACTTGCCAACCAATCAGCACTCTCTTTTCATACAGTATAAAGTTGTTGTTTCCCCTGATGTTGGTATGTTCTTGTGAATTGTCCTTATGAGTGCAAGTCAAAAAGCTTCAACAAAAAATGTATTTTTTTCAGCAATACTCACGAGACAACAGAATGCAATTCCAGAACAATTATTGTAAAGGACATGGAGTATAAATTGTTAAGTGTCATGCTTGATTTCTGGACAACAAATCAAGGTTATGGGGTCCAATTCTGGGCAGGGTATTTCACTCACAATCCTCCAGGAAATTAAATAGGCAGCTGATGACTCCTGACTGCCCATTGTGCCAAACCAAAAAAAGGGATTAGACCCTTGATAGCTGATCACAATTGCAAATTGGGCATTAACTGCTTGGAGCATGTGATACTCATGCTCGGTTCAAGTTATTTTTTTTTCCTTTCTTAACCTACCTAAATGTGGAACCAGAAGAACTTGCCTCCATAGCCATTCTTAAGCCTACCCTCTCATTCTCCCCTTCAGCTCCCAGGACCCACCTAAAGGACTCTGCTGGCATCGCGGCTAACCCAAATTGGTTACCTCCAAACCAACGAGTTTTGTTTTGGTACACCTGGCCAGCATTCACAACCAGCTGGTTACATTCAGATAAGATCCAGTGCCAAATTTGGCACAGATCTCATGCCACAGAGCAATCGCTCCACTGGCTTGTTGTCCATTTCAAGAGCAAGTCCAATTTCTAGTCATCTTTGTTCAGCATCGCTAAATTAAACAAACAGAAGACAATAGTTCATGACAGGATTCTGTCAACATCCTGGGGGTTACTATTGACCAGAAACTGAACTGGACTAGCCATATAAATACTGTGGCTACAAGAGCAGGTCAGAGGCTGGGAATTCTGCGGCGAGCAATTCACCTCCTAACTCCCCAAAGACTGTCCACCATCAACAAGATGCACTGCAGGAACTCATGAAGCCTCCTTAGGCAGCACCTTCCGAACACACGACTGCTACAATCTAGAAAGACAAGAGCACCAGATACATGGGAACACCACCACCTGCAAGTTCCCCTCCAAACCGCTCACCATCCTGATTTGGAAATATAATGCTGTACCTTCACTGTCGCTGGGTCAAAATCCTAGAGCTCCCTCCCTAACAGCACTGTGGGTGTTCCTGCACCAGATGGACTGCAGCGGTTCAAGAAGGTAGCTCACCATCACCTTCTCAAGGGCAATTAGGGATGAGCAATAAACGCTGGCCTAGCCAGCAACGCTCATATCCCATAAATGAATTTTTACAAAAGAGGTAGAGCATTTGTCCATTTGTCTGATAAAAGTTAGAACTGGATCGTTCACCTCTCTGTATAGAGAAGGACATTTGTGCATCACCAGTTAGCAAAATTGGTCTTGGCAGGTGGGAGGGAGTCAAGTAACACAGTAAAGGTAACTGAACTGATGCACCTGCAGAAAGAAGGATTCCCTGAAGCCCAGAGTGCTGCATTTTCCTGTCCTGTTTGATCAACTGTTTACTGTCACAACCTATTCAATTTAACACCAATTAAGCAGTCCACCCGGCTTCTTTTTTCTATCCATTATATTAAGCTGTGAGAAGGTATAGCATGTGCTTCATGCAAATAACCAAGATTTACAAACCCCAGCAGTAAAATACCTGAGATTGCGTGAGGAAATTTGTGAAATAAAATCACTACAGAAGATTACAAGCTGGAATAATTCATAGTGACATACAAATAAGAGTAAAGATTATGAATCCAGTTATTGAATTGGACACTTGCTTCGTAGTCTTTGCACTGTTAATTTCATTATCCTTCGTGAATGGAATCAGAGCCAAATAGATTTCTGTTCTCAGTGATAGAATTATGAATCTTACAGTGCTGAAGGAGGCCATTCAGCCCATCATGCCTCTGCCAGCTCTTTGAAAGAGCCATTTCCCACAATTAACCTCACTCCATCGTTCTTCTCCCATAACCCCACAATCAATGCCCACACTGGTTCTCTTTTCAGCAGCGGGAGCAATCAGAAGAGGATATCCAAGCTAATCTTCTCCTCTTTAGCCCAGTGGTGCTGAGGCCAATTGTAAGGACTCCCACTACTGCCTACCTGGGATCAGCTAATTTAAACACAGACTGAGACTTCAATCTGAGATATTCTCATCTGCATAGTCTACAACTCCACTGACCAATGCCTTTACTGGTCTAGGAAGTACATGAATTTGTCTAACAGCTTCACACATATCTGAGGTTTTCAATCTGAGAACAAATGCCTGTTACTCAATATTGATTTAGCACTAAATTCTGAAACTGTGGATGTGAAACACAGAGTTAGTATTGAGTAATGACAAATTTTGTAGTAAAGCATGATGTTTCAGATAGTACCAATATTCAAAGACTCAAACGATGCCTATTGTTTCAGGGATTATTTACAAGATAATTATGGATGAAAAAGGCCAAGTGTCCCATCTTAATCCATGCATCCACAGAGATCTGAACACCCAACAGTGTTAGTATCCAGTTGTTCCTGAAATGATTTGAGAGTTTTTACCTACAGGATGTTTTCTCACGTTATTGATCTCTTCATGTGACAGAGAATTTCCTGATATCAGTCCTACAATTACCACTTACTCATTTGAACACATATCTAAATTGAACCCATAATCCTCTAGCTCTACTCCCACAGTTTTAAATTAAAGGAGTAATCCAGGTGAATTTCTTCTGTACTTTTAACAGTCCTGTGTGATCTTTTTTTCAGATTACTCCAAGCTAAGTTGAAAAGTTTGCCTTTCTTCCATTATCCCCAAGACTCTGACACTGGGGATCTATCTCACAGCTCTGTTCTGCACTGCCTACAACATTTGAATGCCTCTCTTATTTCTTAACAATCAGAAGTGGCCATAGTATTTCAGGTGTGATATCACCAGAACGCAATAAAGCTTAATCATTACTTCTCCTGACTTACATTTTACTGTGTTAGCTTCAATATCTATCAGTGTTGTTGAAAGCTGCTGCATTCACTAGTTGGTCTCACTTAGCACTGAATCTTCCAGCGTTTCTCAGTCCCTTTTAGCTTCACCCTTAGATACTACTGCACCGCTGGTGAAGCACGCGTGTCTTTTATCTTTCTTACCCCATGTGCACCACTTTACACTTGGCCACGTTAAATTTAACTTACCATTGTTCTGCCTGCTTGCATGTTTTGCCAGAATTATTCCATAATTTCTCAGCTGCTTCTCAATTTTACTGCCCATTCCAGTTTAGCATAATTTGCAAATTTGACCACCTTGCATTAAGTTTTTGAATCCATGTCATTTTTGCAAAATTTGCGATAGTATTGGTTCTAGCACTGGGTTGTGAGGCACCTCACTCAGAACCAATGTCCTAGTATGTGCCTTAATATATCATTCTCCACCTTTAACACTTCAACTTTAATCGCATCTTCAGTGACTTCTGTTAACTCTTCTTATCAATTCTGTCCAGTGTTCTTTCCCTGTTACCCTTTGTGAAGATTCCTTCTCCAGTGGATAGGCTCAATCAGCATATGGCTGTGGTCAACAAAACTTGCATGTCTCTTCATGTTCTCTGTGGTCAGAACACAGGCAGCAAGTGTCCTCTTCTGCCTAAATGCTTAATATTGATTTATAGACTATTGCAAAGTGGGATACAATAATTTTAATCTATTATAATGCAGACCTGATGAATCCAGCTTTAAGTACAGCAAGGGATAGAATTTCATTATTTTTTCACATTGTGCCAGAGTTTTGAGTCCTTTTTCGTATCCAAGCTAGGGCGACCATTGAGTCCCCAACACCCCAGCATACTGCCCTTCCACCTTGAAAATAAAGGGCAAAATCATTCAGAAACAGTGACAAACTGTTACGTCTCTATCTGTTTTTCTGAGGGATTCCTCAGGGCCTTACAAAGCAACTTGCTGCTCTGATAACATCTGTTATCAGCTTGTTCTTCTCCATATCTTCCTGTGGCAGCATTTGTAGTGCAGTTAAGTGTCACACATCTCTAGGCGCTGATATGTTTGCACACACACACACACACACACACACACACGCACACACTGGGCTACAGGGTAATGACAGGCCATCTCCACAATTAGCAGCAGTTCACTCAGCAATGTGACAAGGAAGGAGCAAATTGTGATCTCAGATCATCAGGACCGACTTGCATTACAGCCACATTTACCTCAAATTGACAGTGGACTCCGGTTCACCTGCACCAACCGAGTGATATAAAATTGTAAACTCTAATGTTAGAATAATGTAAGAAAAAACTCACAGATTTTAGAGAAAGAAAATGTAATCAATCCTGCTTCATTTCCTGGTTTCAACATTGCTGAATGTGTCTGTTAGGTGACAATATTTAATCAGTTTAAGTTGTTGTAAGCTCTGAAGTTTAAAATTTGGGTCCATTCAATGCTAACAAGACAGCTGAAAATGTTTCACAAAACAACTGAAATGAACGGAGTCATGGTTGCTTTATTTTTACGATGAGTTACACAGAAATAAAATCCATCTGGTTGAATTTTATGAGGCGAATTGGGACCTCACACACAGGGCAAAAAGCTGGTGGGCCCATCGTCTAAGAGCAGCTGCTGGGCTCCTGATGCTGTCGGCCTAATCACAGGGCCAGCAGCTCCGAAGCCTCAGCAGTGCCACTGGGAGAGGTGGTCAATGCTGAGGAATGCAGGAGACCTCAGACCTACAGCGGGTAAGAAAAGAAGACTTTTAAAAACTCATGGGTCAGAGGGGAAACCCCTTTGGGGAGGTCCTTGGGGCCATGGTTGCTGCCTTCCATGCTTGTAGTCCTTCTTTGTTGCATTAGACCCCCCGCCCCCACCCACCCCACCCCGAGGATGTTGCTGGGAGGCCACTTCCATTTGGCTGGTGGACTCCGCATGCAGTGGGGTGTTACTCTGCCATCGGCCAAATGCCAAAGACACCATAAGATGCCCATAATTTGGCCTTTAATTATGCAAGTCAGCTGCAAGCCCACCATCTTGCGGGCAGCCATCTTCTTCCCATCTAGTCCTGCCATCGGTAAAATGTCCTGCCAGCAGGACCGGGCCAGGGAGCTGATAGGCAGAGCCCGGAACAGGAGCCTGCAGATGGTGCCAAACACCAGGGGCTGGAGAGGGTGGGGGGAGGGGTTTGTGGGGGGTTGGTTGGGGGTGGGTGGGGGGGGGGGTGCGGGGGGGTGAAGGAAAAGGGAGGGTGGGGCTTGGGGATTTGGGGGTGGAGTGGGGTGCCAGGTCTTGGTCTCCCAAGCTGAGCAGCCAGAGGCAGAGCTGCAGACCTGAAAGATTGACCTTAAAAACCATCACAACCTTCAGGGTGAGAGTTCTGATTATTTTAAAGCCAGTCTTTCATGTCAGTTTCGCTGAGTTGCTACTTCTGACCTTCAGGCAGCTTTGTGGTTCTGATTTTTTTTTTGATAAGTGTTGTAGGGTTGTAGGGTGGCCTAGCTGTACTACTAATGATATAGTTGATCAGCAGACACTTCTTGGGTGGAAACTTTAAGTTTATTTACAATATACTCAGCAGCAACTACACGTGTGCTTTCAACTCCAATTCTAACTCTACACAGTCTGCTGAGGTAGCACGGGATACTCTCCTTTGGTTACTACAGATCATGTGATCTTCCTTAGCAAGTATTATATTTAGAGGTACGTTACGCACTAAATAACTTAATTACTACATTCCTCCCCCTTTAACTTGGCAATACCTATGTACAAATTTTTCAAGGCAACATAAAATTTACACTGGGTAAGGAATTTACAAATTCAGTCTTTCCAGTGATTTCCTGGTACATGTGGAATGTCCCAGCTCCACAACTTCAGATTCTTTGTCAGGTACCTCCTTTTCCAGAGCTGCCTGAACATCAGGTGTTTCGGTGGGCATTTGCACTTCTGTATCCTCAATTCTTATAGGAACATCAGACATGTCAGTTTTGGGTTGAGTATCCTCAACAGGAAACACAAACCCAGTCATGATCACTGGTGGAACCAAATCTTAGTGATTTGTCTCCCTGTTCCTTGAACGGTTCAGATGTTTTCAAATGTTCGGCCCGTCCACCTCCATCTGGTAAAATGGAGGTTCAGTCACTGCACTTAATTCACACAGTAACCACTTTGATCCTTCCCCAAAGTTTTTCACATATACCGGCTCTCCCACGGTAAATTTCCTCTCGCGACAATGCCAGTCGTGTCTAGTTTTCTGGCTTCCCTGACTCTTTTCCACTTTCCCCTCTAAATTCAACATTATTAAGCTCAGTCTCGTCCTGAGACGGCGTTTCAGTAATAACTCATCAGGTGTGACACTTGTTGTTGTGTGAGGGGTAGTCCTGTAATGAAAAAGGAAGCGTGCTAGCTTGGTTGCCAAGGAGTTGACAGTTAGCTTTTACATGTCTGCCTTGATTGTTTGAATTGCCCTTTTGGCCAGTCCATTTGAGAAAGGGTGGGACGGTGCAGTTTTCACATGAGAGATACCGTTGAAGATGGTAAATCATTGAAACTCAGCACTCGTAAAGGCCATGCTGTTAGAGGAAATTATTACATCTGATAGTCCGTGAATGGCAAAAGCCTGATGTAGTTTCTCAATTGTAACGGCTGACATTGGTGACTTCACCTCATATATGCTCATTTCGAATGAGCATCGACAATGAGCAGAAACATTGTTCCCAGGAAAGATCCAACACAGTCAATGTGTAACTGCAGCCAGGATCTGCCTGGCCACTTTCATGGGTGTAATGGAGCTGTCACTGGCAACTTTTGCAGTTGCTGACATTACACACAGTACTTCACTAAACTCCCTATTTCGCCATCCATAGATAGCTGCATGCTACAGTCTTCATTTGGGAAATTTCTAGATGGGCTCTATGTAGTTCAATTAAAAGTGGCTTCATTCCCTTTGGAAGAACTATCACTCATGCTCCCCATAATAAGATGCCAGCCTGGCTGGTTATTTCATGTCTTCTGTTGAAGTACGGTTTCATGACATCAGATACAGGCTCCTGTGACCAACCATGTAGCATTTGTTCTCATGCTTGAGATAGGGCTGGGTCCCGAACTGTCCAGTGTCTGATCTGTTGAGTAGATACCGGCGAGAATCTAAGAAATTTAACAGTAAAACAAGTTCCTGTGGAACTGGGACATTGTCATCATTTTCTTGTAAAGACAAATGACCAAGGGCACTGGCGTTTGCGATTTGATTGCCAGGCCTGTGGACAAAAGTGTATTCATATGCTGCCAGAATTAAAGCCCATCGTTGTATTCTTGCTGAGGCTATGGGTGGTATAGCCTTGTCCTCACTAAACAATCCTAGCAATGGTTTGTGGTCAGAAACGATTGTAATATGGCGTCCTTGAAAGTGCTGGTGAAATTCCTTGACACCAGAGATGATGGACAGGCTGCCTTTGTCTATCTGCAAGTATCCCTTTTCCCATTGTAATGAACATTCTTGATACGTAACCTATGGGCTGTTCTATACCGTTGCCCATCTGATGAGACAGCACTGCTCCCACTCCATAGGGAGATGTGTCACATGTCAGCACCAATTCTTTCATCTGGTCATAATGCACTAATAGGTTGGAAGAGTGCAACAATTGTTTCACCTTTATGAAAGCTTCTTCCTGGGGCACCTCCCAAGGCGAATGTTGGTTCTTTTTGAGTCAAGAATGCAGGGGGGACAGCACTGTAGACAAGTTGGGTAAGAACTGCCCATAATAGTTGATTATTCCTAGGAATGAGTTGAGCTCTGAGGCGGTATTTGGTGCAGGTGCCTCTCTTGTGGCTCTCACTTTCTCCTCAACTGGGCGGAGGCCCTGTGAACCTACCCGGTGACCCAAATAGATTACCTCCCTCACTTGGAACATGCACTTTTTTTTTAAACACACTCCAGCTTGCAAGACCCATTTTGAGACTTCTTCTAAATTTGCCAAATGCTCTTTTTCAGTGAATCCTGCCACCAATACATCATCTAAATAGACAGCCCTTGAAGGATGCTTCCTATTGTTCTCTGAAAGATGGCACAAGCGGAGGAGACACTGAAAGGCAATCGTGTACATTAGTACAGCCCTTTGTGGGTATTAATTGTGACAAATTCCTGGGAGGCGTTATCCAACTCTAGTTGTTGATAAACATGACACATGTCAGGCTTTGTGTACATTGCCCCCCCTACCAGCTTGGCATACAGGGCTTCGATTTTTGAATGGGTTATTTGTCTAGCTTAGCTACTTTATTACCTGTTAGCTTGTTGTCTCCAGAAATTTGGACGCTTTGGTCGGGTTTAAGGATGGGGACTATAGGTGCTGCCCATTCGGAGAACTGAATAGGTTGTATAACACCCAGTTTCTCTAGACTGTTCAGCCTTTTTCTTGCAGGGCATATGGTACTGGTCTCGCCTTCATGAAGCGAGGGGTTGCTTCCGGATCCACATGAATCTTGGCCTGCAGGCCCCGGATTTTCCCCAATTCATCCTTAAAGACGACTTTCTAAGTAGCTCTGGTCGCCCACTTGCTCTCAACTTGAAAATTTCAGCCCATTCTAACTTAATCTCCTTTAACCAATTTCACCCCAGGAGGCTTGGCCCTTCACCTGCTACCACCATCAAGGGTAGCTTTACCGATTGGTTTCCATATTAGACAGATATTCTGCTTATGCCTTTTACTTGAATGTCTTCGCCTGTATATGTTTTTAGCTTGGCGGCTGTTTCTTCTAAACTTAATGATGTTCACCATAATTCAAATATCTGAAGGTATGTTCCCCAGTTACTGTAGTGGAAACTCCCGGGTCCACTTCCTTTCTAACAGGTTTGCCATTTACTTTCACTGTGACAAATATTGGTTCTGTCTTTCCAACTTTCAGATTAAACAATGAATAAATGTTTGAATTTGTTGTCTCAGGCTCTTCTACATTGTAGATTTCATTGGGCTTCTCCTTTTATTTACAAGGCTGCTTGAATCTTTCCTTGCATTACCTCATATGTCCATTTCTGTTACAATAGTGGTATTTGATTTTTTTTTTAGCCAATCGCTAAAAGACTGATTGTTTCCACCTCTATTAAAATTATTCTTTAATTTCACTGCTAAGTTATTTCTCTTTATTCTTCGGCTAGCGGGGCTGTTTCCCGCTTCTTGGCAGAGTCTCGCTTTGTCGCGCCTCTTTTGGTAGAGGTTTCCCACCAGATATGGAGGACGACGCCATTTTGCGCACCCTGTATTTCTTTTGAATCTCTTACTGCACTTTCCACAGCCAGTGCTATCTCTAGCACTTTGTTGAAATCCAGATTCACTTGGGACAATAATCTTTTTTGAATAGTGTCCCCTTTCACACCACACACTAAACGATCCTTGAGCATGTAGTTCAGAGTCATACTAAGCTCACAATGTTCCGTCAACTACTTCAAATTTTCCACGTAGCATGCAAGTGTCTCACCCAGGGCTCTATTTGGTGAATTAAACATAAACCTCTGCATTGTGACTGAGGGCTTGGGTTGAAAATGAGCCTTTAAAAGGTCCATAAATTCATCGAAATTCTTAGAATCTGGGACACTGGGTGCTGTCAACCTCCAAATCAAACTGTAGGCTTTACTCCCACAAGTGCTCAAGAGGATTACTCACCTCTTCTCTTCCCCCGTAATCTTGTTCGCTTGAAAAAAAGAACATGAGGCATTCTATGCATTGACCAATCATCTGTGGCAGGTTCAAAAGGATCCATTCTCCCAGTTGTGACATTCTGAGAGGGGACAACTTCTCCAATTCTGACGGAGCTTGATACTTATAATCAATGGGTGAGGTACAATGCTGATTTCTTTTTAACTTGATTTTTTCTGTTCAATCCTGCTTTATCCTCATTGCCAATTTGTTATGGGGTGGCCAAGTTGTGCTATTAATGATAGGTTGATGTGCAGGCACTTCTTGGCTGGAAACATTAAGTTTATTTACAATACATTCAGCAGAACCTGCGTGTGTGCCTTCAACTCCAACTCTATCTCTCCACTGACTGCTGAGGTGGCCTGCGCTACTTTCCTATTGGTTACTACAGATCATGTGATCCTCCTTAACATGTATTATTCTTAAAGGTACAACACACACTAAATAAAAACATAATAACTAAAATGAGCTCGTCAAAAGAACCACGAAGCTACCCAAAGATCAACAGTAGCACAGCAACTGAGAGACTTCTTGCTTTAAAAATGGTGAGTGTAATCTCTAAATTAGAGCCAGTTAGATGCTGTTGGAGGGGTGAGGGGAGGTTTGGGGGGCTGTTGGAGAGGTGGGTCAAGGTTGGGAGGGACAGTTGGAGGGGTGGGGGAGGTTGGCTGCTGTTGGAGGGATGAGGAGGTTGGGGGAGCTGTTAGAGGGGTGGCAGGGAGGCTGGGGTGGCTGTTAGATGGGTGGGAGGGAATGTGGGCTGTTGGAGGGGTTGGGGGAATGGGGTAAGCTGTTGCAGATGTGGGGCAGGGTTGGGACGGACAGTTGGATGGAGGTTGGGTGCTGGAGAGGGGTGGGGGAAGCTGGGGGGCTGTTAGAAGAGTGGGAGAGGATCGGGGGCTGTTGGGTGGGAGGGAATGGGGGTGCTGTTGGAGGGGTGGGGAGGATGGGGTGGCCTGTTGAAGGGGTGGGGGAAGGATGCAGGGCTGCTTGAGGCGTGGGGGAGTTGGGGGTGCTGTTGAAGGGTTGGGGTACTTGGTGGCTCTTGGAAGTGTGAGGAAGGTTGGGGGGGCTGTTGGAGGGATGGGGCAAGTTGGGAGCTGTTGGAGGGGTGGAGGTGTTTGGGGCGGCTGCTGGATGGGCCAGGGGTAGTTTGGGAGTCTGTTGGAGGGGTGAGGTAGGTTGGGGGGTCTGTTGGAGGGGTGGAGGGGGTGGGGGGCTGTTGGATGGGTCAGGGGTAGGTTGGGAGTTTATTGGAGGGGTGGGGGATGTTGGGGGTCTTTTGGAGGGGTGGGGGTGATTGGGGGGCTGTTGGAGGGGTGGGGAGAGGTTGGGGCTGTTGGGGGTGTGGGGGGAGCTTGGGAGTCTTTCGGAGGGATGGGGAGAGGTTGGAGACTTTAGCAGGGGTGGGGAGAGTTGGGGGGTGCTGTTGCAGGGGCTGGAAGAGGTTGAGGGTCTTTTGGAGGGGTGTAGGGGAGTTTGGGGGGCTGATGAAAGGGTTGTGTGTCTTTGGAATTCTCTGCCACCGAAGGCAGTGGAGGCGGGGTCATTGAATATTTTTAAGGCAGAGGTAGATTGATTCTTCTTAGGCAAGGGAATCAAAGGCTGTCGAGTGTTGATGGGAATGTGGAATTTGAAATGCAAACAGATCAGCCATGATCTTATTGAATGGTGGAGCAGGCTCAAGGGACCAAATGGCCTACTCCTGTTCCTAGTTCATATGTTGGAGGGGTGCAGGGAGGTTGGGGGGTTGTCTGCTTTTGCTGTTGAATTTTCTTATTTATTAATTACATTTTTCCACTTTAGGCTGTAAATTCACAGTATACAAAAAATTTGTATGACAGTGTGTGGGAGGAAGGGGAAATAATCCAATTCTTGAGTTAAGGACAAGTTGAATTTCTGTCTCATTCTTCTCTGAAAAACTCAGAACAGCTCATTCTACATTTTTCCTAAGCTGCTAGTAAATGTGATTGACGAACCTTGGGAATAGTGTCATTAGCATAAAAGGGGCAGACACCATTTCTGTATATTGTAGGTTGGCACCAGAGAAGTCAGAATGTTTTTTTTAATTCATTCCTGAGAAGTGGGCATCACTGGTTGGGCCAGCATTTATTGCCCATCCCTAATTGTCCTTGAGAAGGTGGTGGTGAGCTGCCTTCTTGATCCACTGCAGTCTATGCGGTGTAGGTACACCCACAGTGCTGTTAGGAAGGGAGTTCCAGGATTTTGACCCAGCGGCAGTGAAGGAACGGCGATATATTTCCAAGTCAGGATGGTGAGTGGCTTGGGGGGAACTTGCAGGCGATGCTGTACCCAGCTATCTGTTGCCTTTATCCTTCTAGATGGTAGCAGTCCTGGGATTGGAAGGTGCTGTCTAAGGAGCCTTGGTGAGTTTCTACAGTGCATCTTGTAGATAGTACACACTGCTGCTCTGAGCATCAGTGGTGGAAGGAGTGAATGTTTTGGGATGTGGTGCCAATCAAGTGGGCTGCTTTGTCCTGGACGATGTCAAGCTTCTTGATTGCTGTGGGAGCTGCATTTGTCCAGGCAAGTGGGGAGTATTCCATCGCACTCCTGACTTTTGCCTTGGAGGACAGGCTTTTGGGAGTCAGGAGGTGAGTTCCTTGTCGCAGGATTCATAGCCACTCTTGTAGCCATAGTATTTATATGGCTAGTCCAGTTCAGTTACTGGTCAATGGTAATCCCCAGAATGTTGGTAGTGGGGGATTCACTGATGGAAATGCCATTGAACGGCAAAGGGCAAAGGTCAGATTCTCTCTTGTTGGAGGAAGTCATTGCCTGGCTCTTGTGTGAAGCAAATGTTACTTGCCACTTGTCAGCCCAAGACTGGATATTGTCCAGGTCTTGCTGCATTTGGAGTTGGACTGCTTCAGTATCTGAGGAGTCGCAAATGGCGCTGAACATTGTGCAATCATCAGCGAACATCCTCACTTCTGACCTTATGATGGAAGGAAGGCCATTGATGAAACAGCTGAAGATTGTTGGGCCGAGGAAACTACCTTGAGGAACTCCAGCAGTGATGTCTTAGAGCTGAGATGACTGACTTCCAACAACCACAGCCAACCATCTTCCTTTGTGCTAGGTATGACTCCAACCAGTGGAGAGTATCCCCCCCCGATTCCTATTGACTCCAGTTTTGCCAGGGCTCCTTGATGCCACACTCAGTCAAATACAGCCTTGATGTCAAGGGCAGTCACTCTCACCACACGTCGGGAGTTCAGTTCTTCTGTCCATGTTTGAAGGGAAGGCTGTATTAGCTACAGAGTTGAATTGTTTTGTAAATCTTGAGATTTCTTTGTAGCCTCTTTGCTAACATCAGTTAATTGCTGTGCGGTAATTATCCATAGAAAATCAGCATTAGGCCTCCAATGTCACCATTGCTATAATCACTCTGTCTGCATGTAGATGGAACGAAAGAAAGAAAAAAATTACATTTGTACAGCATCTTTCATGATGTCCCAAAACCCAAATGTCCCAAATGTCCCACGGCCAATTTAAAACTTTTGAGTAGTAGTCACCGGTATAATGTAGGCAAAGTTATCAAATGGTGGAGGAGGCTTGAGGAGCTGAAAAGCTTACTCCTTCTCCTAATATGTATGCTCATATGTCATTCTGGATGTTTGAGATGAGCTGGGATGGATGGCCTTTATCATCCATAATTATCTTCCATTAACTTCAATTTTGTCCTTTTGTCTACTTACCCATTATCCCACTTTATCTTGGTGTTTTATGAGCTTTTTGAAGAATTAAATATCATAAAGTTATGTTGCATAGTGAATATTGAAAATATATTGTAGTGAGAAGCAGAAATCCACAGAATCTTCAGACTTGCTGATCAAGAAAACACAGATACAATCATGAACCATTCAGTCTTTGTCACCTGACCTCTTAAAAGTTGTGTTGCACAGAGACACCTGAGGATTCCGATGCTTCTCATTGACAGTGAAGACCTATGTTGCTTATTCCACTTTGTTGCTCAGGCCATCATTTGATCTGTCTACCCTGTGAGATTACTGATAAAATAGGATCCAACTATACCCCTTGCGTGAAATAATTATATTGAATAATATCATGCAGGAGAAAGTATTCCAATTCTTCTACAAAATGAAAAAGATCTTGTGCAGTTCATCTGTGTTGCAAGAATTGAATCTTTCCACCAAAAATGAATTTACTGTTACAATGTTCATATGGAACAATGTGTAGGATATGTTAATGAGGGCTGAGGCAGTCACCAAAATCAGTCTTATCGTCTGTACAGTGTTATAAATAACTAATGAGATATCCTCCTGTCAAATTAACAATATTGCACAATGCTGTTAAAGCAAAATTTGTACTCTCTGGTTTGTTTAACAGTCGCAGTGGGATCATCTATAGGACACACACAAACTAAACACTGCATTATATCGTTGCTGTTCTTGATATTAATGACCCTTGCTGCATATATGTCAGACGACATTTGTAACCAGGTGCCAACAATAGGCGTTATCATTTTACTAGTACCTTTCTGTGATCGGTGTACCTTGAAAGGGGGAAAAATATCATGCATGATTGAGGGAGAGGGTTAAGTGGGGAGGTGTGGGAAATAAGGGGCCTGGAAAGGGGAGAAACGCCAGGGTCCATGATTTCTTTCCCTGGTCTTTTGGGATGACCCGGGCTCTCCACGATTTTACCAGCACACCCACCTCTTACCTCCACCTCCCGGGGGCCAGTAAAGACATGGACATCATCAAACAAAAAGAGGTGGCCTATTGCAAATAACTGAGCTCTGACAGATCTGAAAATGCAGCTGTGGATTTAGTTATAGTGTTTGAATTCTAGCTTTATGATTCACAAGTCCAAAAGTCCAAAATAGTGCTAGTACTTATAATCTGAAAATGGGAAATGTTCCTCCAATAGAATTGCTCTTCTGAATAATCTGCCGTCTTAATAATTCTTGGCTGCATGACTGAAAGGTTTCAAGCATCAGAGCATGGTGGTTCAGTGACTATGGTATTAGAATCATAGAGACATGTAGCACAAAAGGAGGCCATTTGGCCCTTCATGCCTGTGCTGACTCTTTGCAAGAGCTATGCAATTTGCCCTTGCGCTTTCCCCCATAACCCTGAAAATGTTCCCTTTTCAAGTATACATCCAGAGATTGAGTTTGTAGGATTGGATCAGTGAGCCAGAGGTCATGAGGGTCATTTTTTAAGTTCACTGCCTGGGCAATAATCTAACATTATTAACTGCTTACCCGATGCATTAAAAACACCAGATTTTCATCCCATTGAAACCCCTGCTCACCCAATTCCCAGTCAGTGTTGAAATGTGACTTACAGTGATGAAAGTTCATCAGAAAAGGCAATGGAAGGCTACAAGTGCCTGCAGGACTGTACTGCAGTAGGAGTGAGGAGAAAGGTTGCAAATTCCGAGGTGAGGAGGGAATTAAAAATGGAAGCTATTAAATACGGTCAAGAACATGTGAACTGCAAAGTTTGTACAGATCTATTCAGCTTTGCACCAGAGATAAATATATACAGCTTACATAATGCCACTGAAGATTCCATGCTCTCCGAAGGTTGATAAAGCCCAGTGAGAGTTTAAGGGAGACATTAGTTAATATATTCATTATGTTAAACTATGAGGGCATCATTCTAGTATTCTATTGATTTGTGAAGACATGAAAAATCTGTTCAAAACAGCCTCTTAACCTGTCGTACGTTTAATGAATATTAATAGTGCCAAGGAAGGACTCTGAGTTGTTTATTTAGAGGAGAGATAATTAGTTGGAGATTTCAGGAGAATAGATTAATAGAGAGCTTGAGAAAGAACTTCAAGACAGTCTAATTTTGAGACACGTTTGTGTTGTGTATTGGAAGCGTGTCGGACCAAATGGGAACTTGGGCCAGAATATTGCTGTCAGCATGCAGGGGCGGGCCCAAGACACAAAATGACGCATGTGGATGTCGGGCATGCATCCTGACATCATCGCATGTCATTTAGATATTTCATTTGGCGGGCACGCGCCAGAGGCAGCTGCATGCCCGCCGAACTGTCAAAGACCTATTGAGGCCATTTGGAAACTAATTGAACTGATTAACAGCGGTGCCCAACCAACCTTAAGGTTGTCGGGCAGGAAAAGAGCCCAAGCGGCCTTCGCGTTTTTCAGGAAATCTCATCCAGGGTTTCCTGAAAGTTTAATTAAATAGTTAAATAAAATTTTGGATTTGCACAAACATGTCCCAGCTCATATAACACTGTCACATGAGGGGACATGTCTAAATAATTTTTCAGATCATTTATTAAAAATTTGTACTATCAGCTTAATCCCCCTAAGGCAACTCTGTTTCTCAGGGAGATCCCTGCACTCTTTCTCGCACATGCGCGAAAGAGTGCAGGCCCCAACTTTCCCTTTTCCCCCCCACCACCTGCACAGGCTACCAGCCAAGCATCACGCCAATTAAGGCCCGCCCACATAAAATGGCGGCACACAACTAATTGCGGGCGGCAATCGGCTCTGTGCCCGGTCCCACCCAGCCCGCCCAACACAGGTAAGTTTCTGGCTTTGCTTTTTATTTCACTTTTTATTTTTGCAGCGTACTGCCAATGACTGCAGAGCTTGCTAAAAGCATTTACTTTCTATACCTCGAACGGACACCCTCAAGAGTCTGGAAAAGCTGATTCCAAGATGTGTTGAATTTACCTCCTTTATACAGTCCAAAGGCAGCTAAAGTGAAAGCTCTTTGGCATGAACCTGGTACACAGTCCAAGCCTTGCATGCATTAAGCAGAGTGCACAGGGTTACTGCTCCATATACTTTCAGGTTGGTGGACAGATTTACTGCTCTTCATTCCCAGACTGAAATGTGATGTCTGTCAAAGGCTACATTTGCTTTGGCAATTCCTGCATCTATCTCATTGTTAATATAGACAGCTCAAGAGAGTGGGCTGCTAAAATAAGTGAACTTATCCACTGCTGAAAGGTCCTGGTCATGGATTGAAACCTTGGACTTGAGGTAGGGTTTTCCTGGAGCTTTCCTTGAGCTGCCTTTGGAAGCTGGACAAAATACCAGACATTGAGGTGCTCCCCTGAGCTGATATGACAAGCATCCACGTCATATCTACAAGATGCACTGCAGGAATCTAACAGGACTCCTTAGACAGTATCATCCAAACCCACGATCACTACCATCTGGAAGGACAAGGGCAGCAGATAGATGGGAACACCACCACCTGGAAGTTCCCCTCCAAGCCATTCACCATCCTACTTGGAAATATATTGTTGCTCGGTAAAAATCCTGGAACTCCCTTCCTAACAGCACTGTGGGTGTACCCACACCACATGGACTGCAGCAGTTCAGGATGGCAGCTCACCACCACCTTCTCAAGGGCAACTAGGGACGGGCAACAAATGATGACCCAACTAGCGAAGCCACATCCTGTGAATGAATTAAAAAAAATATTGAGACCGTCACAACTGAGCTGGGCTGGCCATGTAGCCAGAATGCCTGTCACTCACTTACTAAAGTGAATCTTCTATGGAGAGCTTGAGCCTGGGAGGCGTTCTTATGACAGTCAAAGGAAGTGCTACAAATGCACTCTGAAGGCTTCACTTAGGAGTTTTGATACCAACTCTGAGTCCTGCGAGAAGCTCATCCAGGATCGCTGCACCTGGTACAACCAAATAAAAGAAAGTGTGGCCTCCTTCAAAAGGAAAGTATTTCAGAGACAGAGAGAGAATGTGAGGAGTGGAAATTCTGAGCCAGTAACTCATCCAAAACTCAACCATCTATGGTGCCCTGCCTTATTTTCAGCAGAAGCTTCCAGGCGCAGATAGACCTTTGCTCTGATTCTACTTAAATGGTTTTCATTATTTTTCAGTTCTGATTAAGATCACAGACAAAACGTCAACCCCTGTTCTCACCACACATGGTGGCACCAAACACACATTAAGTGTTAAAAATTACACATTTCAGATTTATGATTCTGTGGACTGTTGCTATTTGTGTGAGCTTCAGTCTTGCTTTGTCAGGAAAAGTCTCTGACAGGATATATCCACAGCTACTATTTGCTCTCATTTTCCCCATATGCAGTGGATAGAGTGGTCATTCCACTCACTGAGTAATTAAAAGTGGACCACTTCCAAGGATACTTGACAAGTCCTGTCACAAAAAGGACTGTTTAATGTGATCATGGGCACGTATTTATAGTGAATGCAGATGTTAGGCAAGTTAGGCTTGTTCAACCTCCTACACATTAGCGGCTTAGCCTAATACCCTGATACACCCGGGCAGCTAAAGATAACCAATAGTAATAGTTCTTCAGGTACAATCTAATTATGGCCTGTATGTGGGCACACAACTGACAGCACACAGGAAGGTCCAGACCCACCTGAAACTTTGGGCCTCATTACAATGGGGCATGCAGCTTCTGGCAACTGATATACCCATGAACACAATTCATCCGTTACCAGCATCAGATTTCAGGCCACCTCCCTTGCTGACAGAAGTCTTCAGCTAAATTCCAGAGGACAATGGTGAAGATAATGGGACTGGTGCTTATCGCAGGCTGGCAATGGCCCTAGACTTCCTGAGAGTGCTGTGGTGCCAGGAAGAGCACTCCTTTTGTTTGCAGTTGTTGCTTAGTCTGCAGACACCAATGAAGAATCCAAAGTGGAGTAGGCCCCAAGCCTGCATTGCTCACCAATTTAGTGTTAAAGTCCTGAATCAGGTGTTAGCTACCTCATTTACATATATTTAAGGGGCCTAACACCTTTGTAGGTGAGTGCCAGGACAGCTGGGCAGTGGTCTACGCCAATTTGACAGTGCTCACATTCCTAATACCAGAATGGGTGAGGGTGTGGTCTGCATTCCTTAGAATTGGCCATCATACTCTTTTAACACTAGTAAAATGGGCAATTCCAGGAGCAATTTCTGCCCTTGTGTATTCACGGCATTGTATCTGCCTATACATGGATGGGGGCACCATTATTATGAATGAAGTACATAAGAACTGATACAATTTCTTGAGGATTTCATGGTTATAGATATTGGTCAAGGAAAATTTCAGTTGCCAAAATAAAACTGGGGAAACTAATGAGATACTTGCCAACAGAACACTAAACTCATTGATGAGTACATTTTTGCTTCAGCCATAGGGAAAATAAATTGAGCCTCAATTGCACTTTTAGATTCATGAGCATGATCATTTGCTGGTAGTTTTAGGGTTAAAAAAAGCAGCAAGATATGGCATTTACATAATGACTGATATGGGATACGTGCAGTGTTCTTTGGAAGGACTATTAGTGAGTGTCACACTTGAAATGCTCCTTGTTAATTGCTCTGACACATCTGTCACACATCATACCATTACAATCTTGGTACAGTTCCTGTCCAACCAGTATTTATCATCTATTGTCTACAGGGAACTCAGTAAATTACTAAAAGAACATAGCAAAGCTGCTGACTCGTCAGTGAAAATTCCCCTTATCAACTGCCTTCTTTATGCCTGACATCGAGTACTTCTAGACGGAGGGCATTAGAAGCCCTTCAGCGCTTCACACGACAGTCATCCAACAAGGGACGCGGGGGTGGCCAGATGACAGAAACCGCAAAAGCAAAACCCATGTTTGCGTTTGTCAGATGATGCCCGAGATTTGATTACTGTCTTGTCCTTCACTGACAACCATCCAGTATCATTTATAAATTTGTGGAGATTAGTAACTTCTGATTTTAGAGAAAATAAATTACTTTTGACAATGTCCTGTTTCTTTAATCTCGTGGCTGTGTTCATTAAAATATTGGTGCCTGACATGATGTTACAATCGAGAGCCTTTGAAAACCCAGGCTTGACATCAACTAACCACAACCTGATTTTTCTCATTTTCTCTCCTACACTTTCCAACCTTGCTGGTGACCTCCACTATGATAGAAAAGAAATACTTGCATTTATGTAGCGCCCTGAACAACCTCAGGACGTTTCAAAGCACTTTCCAGCTTAAGAAGTGCCTTTGAGGTTTAGTCACTGCTGTAGTGTAGGAAATGCGGCAGCCAATTTGCGCACAACAAGCTCCTACAAACAGCAATGTGATAATGATCAGACAATCTGATGTTGTGATGTTGTTTGAGGGATAAATGTTGGCCAGGAGACTGTGTGTAGCTCCCCTGCTCTTCTTCGAAATAATGTCATGGGATCTTTTACATCCACCTAAGAGGGCAGATGGTGTTTTGCTTTAACACCTCACCTGAAGAACGCCACCTCCAACAGCACAGCACTTCATCAGTACTGTACTGAAATGTCAACCTTGACTTTTGTTCTCAAGTCCGAGAGTGGAACTTGAAGTCAACCTCTGACTGAGAGGTGAGAGAGCTGTCAGCTCAGCCACAGCTGACACAGTACAGGCCTATCCTTAAAAGAAAAACAGATAAACAATGCAACATAGGACCTCACTGTATAAAAGTCTTTCACCAGATGGATATTCAGCCCACTCACCAAGAAAAATAACCATCCCACAAGCTGTTTCTTAAAAGGAGTTCTGGGATATTTAACTCACTGGTCTATCTGAAAGTTCATTCCTGTGTTAGACCATACCTCCTATCAGGCTATTTTTAACAATGATTTTACAAGGCTTCATTCTCATCACCCTATTGCATAGGGCAATGCAGCAAAACCAAAAAAAAAACCTGACAAAACATTCAGAACAAGTGACTACAGTCACTCCACTCAATTCACATGCAGACTCTCACGACCACGGATCATAGCCCCAAATTACTTACGGATATATTGAACTTTTAACTAAGGCATGTGTTTTTTGAAAAAAATAACATACAAGCAAAAACTGCTGAGACCATAAAGTAGCCACTTGCTGGAAAATTCCTATATGGATTACACTTGACCAACTAGCCCAAAGAATGGAATGTCACACCTAAAAAGGTGTCAAGATCTACCTCAGACAGAGACACTCCAAAGGAAGAGATGCAATGCAAAAACTGAACTTTAATCTCCTGTGGTTATAGAGATGACAGAGGCTGATTACCATCTCAGCTGAAACCATCTCCTGTTGAGTTATACCCCAGACTGTGGACATGATCTAAATTGAAAGAAAGCAGTTCCTGGGAGGGAAAAACAAACATGTCTTTCACCCAGAAATACACAAGAAAAGCAGTTAAAAGCCAACTGCAACCCTGGTTTCTGTATGCTAGTCTGCTGTTCTGTTCTGGTGCTAGTGTGTACCTTGAAGGTCACAGCTGAAGAACATCAACTAGGCATCCCTGCGCTTGCAGGTAAAAAAAAAGTCTCTTTCCCTCTGATTGCTGGAAGCAAGTCACAAGTCAGCAAAGCCACATTCGAAAAGGAGACGGGACAACTCCTTTCAGCTAACCTGCAGAACCAAGTGCTCCAAAACAACTGCTCAACTGCCAAAGTCAGCGCTACAGGAATCACCCCAACTTAACAGCGGCAAAGTTTCACCATCTATTCCTCACAGACCAGCCAAAGACTGATTCGTATAGCTTTCTCAACTTTTATTTCTGGACTCACTTCTCACTTCTAATCTGTGTGTATGTGTGTTGCATTTTTTCTCATGCTTTAGTAGCTAATAAACTCACTCTTTTTTTAACTCAAGAAAGCCTGGCCAAGTTGGCTCCTTTTAAAACATAAATACATTTGGACTGGGAAAAGGTATCCAGGAGGGAAGGGATCCTTTTTAAATTAACCTCGTTGCGACCAACCGAGGGCATTGAATAAAGAAAGAAAGCCAGTTCGTCCCTCCTCACATGGGAGTATGACAAACTGGGGGGAGCCTCGCCCAGGGGCCGGTGGTAACAAAGTGAGAGCTCAGTGCCTGGATTGCCCCCACAGACAAAACAGAAGAATTAAAGTGGGGAAAGTAAATTGTCCCTTTGAAACCAAGTTTAAAAACTGCAAAAAGCAGTTCTGCTTTCTTGAGTCTGTGCTACTAAAGTGTAGAAATGTCCACAATTGATGCCAGTGCTTTTCTAGGAGAATTAGGGGAAATTGCTTTTGAGGATGTAAAAGTTCTGTCCCTCGAACAGTTAAAAGATTTAACGAGGCACTTGGAATCAGAATTTTGCCCAAAAGCAAGAAAATTCAAAATCTTAAAGGGGTGGCCAACAGTCTGCAGTGGAAATTGAGGACGATGAAAAGGATAGAGTAGTGGCAGAGAGATTACAACTGGAGCAGTGAAAATTAGAATTTCAAGAAAGAGGAAAGGAAAGAGAAAGGGGAAAGATAGGGATTGGCATGGAGAGAGGAGAGAGAATATCAGAACAGAGAGAAGGAAAGGGAGTTTAAACTAAAACTGCACAAGTTGAGGGGCAGGAATCCTACTGTGCCCCTTGAAGACACCACTAGCTCAGACTTAAAGGGCTGAGGCAAGCCTGTTTGCTTAGTTAATCCCCAAGTTTGCTGAAGCAGAGGTGGAAGACTTCTTTATCCCTTTCAAGTGGTTAGCACAGCAGTTAAAGTGGCCAGTCCAACATTGGTCTTTAGTACTGCAAAGTAAACTTTTGGGGAAAATTCCCTCTTGCCTGAGGAAAGTGTCACTGACCATGAGGCAGCAAAAAGGGGCTCTTTTAAGTGTGTGCCAGTTAGGGCTGGAGGTGCACTGTCAGAAATTCCATATTCTCAGGAAACAGCCTGACCAACAGACGTACCTGGAGTTTGAAAGGCTTAAGGAACTTGCTTTTGACCAGTGGGTGCGAGCACATAAAACAGAAGCTACTTACAAAAACCTCAGTGAAATATTTCTCCTTGAGGAGTTTATAAACTCCATCCCTTCTCAATAAGGACACACCTAGAGAAACAGAGGGTAACAGGGGCCAGGCAGGCAGCCACACTGGCTGATGATTATGAGCTGATCCACAAACGGTTGATCCAGGAGAGACCCTCTCTTAGTCACCCCCAAGCAACTGGAAAGGAGAGAGTGGGGGAGAGAGTGATAGGAAACTGAGTACCCATGGGAGAGAGGGAAATGCTGGGGACTCTCCTCAGGACAGAAAGGGTAATGCTAAGATGAAAAGTGAGGCCAAGAAGCCTGTGTGTTTTAACTGCCTATAGGTAGGGTATCCCTGGGCCAACTGCTGGAGGTTACAAGAAAAACCAGTGGGATTAAATAGTGCACATTCCCTGGTGCAGAGAATGGGAGTCAGTCAGAGAGCATAGCAGACCAGGCTATGGCTCTGACTGTGGCTGCGAATCCCTGTAGATGTGCTCCTGAGAGTGCGGATGAGGTTAAACAAATCCCTGAGAATTACAAAGATTTTGTATCCGAAGTTAGGGTGGCCACATTTCCCCAGGGTGAGGCTAGTAAGCCTGTAGTGATACTGAGGGATACAGGGGCCAGCCAGACTCTACTGCTGGGAAAAGGCATGACCTTCCTGCCAGAGAGTACAGAAAATGCCAAGGTGCTGGTAAAGGGGATTGAAGGAGGGGACAAGCCCATCCCCTTATACCGGGTGCATCTGGAGTGCAACCTTGTGTCAAGACCAGTGACTGTGAGAGTTGTCTCCAGTTTGCCTGTGGACGGGGTTGACTTGCTCCTTGGAAATGACCTGGTGGGATCAAAGGTAATAGCATCCCCAGGGATCTCAGACAATCCCACTGAGGCCAGGGAGACAGAACAGCTGCAGGAGGGAGTGCCTGGCATTTTCCCTGACTGTGTGGTAATGCGGTCTATAGTCAGACAAGCTCCGTCAGTGGAGGCTGAAGTGGTACTGCAGATAGAAGACCCTTCGGTCTGGCTATCTGAAATCTTCTTCAGGAGTCTAGAAGACCCTAAGGAGGTAATAAATAGATTTTCCTTGGGAGCAGCCCAGCAAGCTGATGCACTGTTAAAAACATTAGCTGAGACTGCACAAATTGAAGCTAAGGCAGATGCATGTTACTACATTAAAAATGAGGTGCTAATGTAGAAAGGCAGACCCACTCACAGACCTGAAAATGAGGAGCAGACAGTGGTCACCAGATACTGGTGCCACTGAGGTACCATGGGGAAATATTACAGCTAGCTCATGAATTCTGATGGCTGGGCATGTCGGTATATGCAAAGCCCAAGCCCGCATCAGCCAGCATTTCTACTGGCCACGCCTCCACAGGGATGTAGTAAGGTTTTGCAGAATCTGCCACACCTGGAAAGTTGTGGGAAAACCCCAGTCTTCAATAAGACTTGCACCTATGATTCCCGTGCTGGCTTTTGGGGAACCATTCAGCAAGGAGCTAGTGGACTGTGTGGGGTCCCTGCCCAAGACAAAAGGGGGCTATCAGTGTATCCTTACCAGCATGGTCGTGGCTACCCACTTCCCAAAGGCTGTTCCCCTGGGAACCAAAACTGCCAAAGCACTGATGAGGGAATTGGCCCAAATTTTACCAGGTCTGGTCTGCCCACCGAGATCCAGTTGGATCAGGGCTCAAATTTCATGTCCAAAATATTCCGGTAAGTGATGGACAACCTGGGTGTGACCCAGCTGAAGTCTTCAGTATATCACCCACAGTCGCAGGGGGCGCTAGAACGGTATCACCAGACCCTAAGAACAATGATCAGGGTATACTGCCACGAGTACCCCCCTGACTGGGATAAAGGACAAGGTTTTCTTCAGTTCACTATCAGTGTGTCACCCATTGAGTCCACCACACATAAACAATTAGTTTATGGGCACCAAGAACGAGGGTCTCTAAAACTAATCAAGGAGTGGTTTTTAGAACAGAAGTTGGAAGTCTCCATATTAAACTACATAACAGTGTTCCAGGAGCAACTCATGAGAGCCTGTGATGTGGCCCGAGAACACTTTGAAATCTCCCAGACAGCTACAAAGAAACATGTGGAGAAACATGCCAGAGCCTGAATGTTTTAGCCAGGAGACTGTGTTAGTGCTCCTACCAGTATCAGGCAAACCCTTAAAAGCTCAGTACAGTGGCCTGTACAGAGTAGCAAAGAATCTCGGGGAAATAAACTGTTGGGACCCCAGATTGGGCGATAAAGCAAAGGCTTTGTCATGTCAACATGATAAAGCGATAGCACAGCCGAGAAGGGGACAAACAGATAACGGTCTGTCCCATTGCCACTGACCTAGATGATGAGGGTAGCAGTGGGGATGAACTGGACGGAGACGTGGGTGAGGTCCACATTGAACCTCCTACTACCCAACTAACCAACACAGAGATACTAGTGATTTTAGATTCCTTATTTACCCATGTAAATGCAGAACAGCAAACAAACTTGACACGGCTGGTCACTGCATTTAAAGGCTTATGCAGAGACAGGCAATGACGGAACTCTGTGATACCTGCCCACGACATTCTCACAGCAATGACAAGCACCATCGAGGAGCAGGCGTCAGTAATGTGTCCAGTAAGTATGAGGCTGGACCATCACTTTGGTCTGAACATTACACACGGCACAGGGAAGAGGCCCTGGACTGAGACACCTGCCTTCATCTTGTGCAGGAACCAAGGTTTCAAATCTTAGTGACAAGAACACTACTCATCAGCACAAGGAGCCATAGGCAGGGAGACATTCTTAGGAGTTTATTGACAATAGTGAACATAATGTACAAGTGATTAACACCATGCCCAGGCTGTGGAACTACATCTTCTGGCTTGGCCTAAATAGCCAAGTGGTTATGGTACTGGGTTTGTAACCCCAAGATCAAGAGTTCAAATCTCACAATGGCAAAACTATGAAACAATGTAACTTCATCTGAAACAGATGGAAACGGGTTTGTACTCGAAAGAGTTATATCTTCTTAACCTCCCTAACCCTGCCGCTACACATTGGTGCTCCCCTGACATCCACAGCGGAGGTGGAAGCAGCCTGCTGACTGCTAAGCCCTGTCTGTGATTACCTTGGTGGGCGTTCTCTGGAGGGCCGAGACCTGGAGGGCCCTGCCCTGCTTTCAGGGTCCTGTATGGCAGTGGCACCCTTCTTGGCCTGTGAAGCTGAAGCTGCCGGGATCACAGGAATTGGGGATTCAGTTGGGCTGGATTATCCCACAGTTGCCTGGGTGGATGGCCCCAGGGTGTGCACCTGCTGATCCCCCTCCCTATGGGTGCCCAAAGGCCCTTGGCTGACTCCATGAGGAGAAGGGGAAGATGAAGTGAGATTGAGCTACCCCGCACCCCTCTCACATATACACTGTTGGAGGCCAACTATGGCATCAGTGATGGAGTTCAGCCCACGCAGCAGTGCAGGAGCAACATCCTGGTCCAAGTTCTCCATGGTGGCTGCCATCCTACCAGTGTTGACCTCAGTGCGTTGGCATGCTGGCACTATCACCTCAGCCTGAAGACGGACAGACTCCTCCATCATACCTTGCAATCTGAGGTGTGCAGCGGACATCCCTTCTTGCTGTTCTTGAACTTGCCTTTGCAGCTCCAGCAACTGAGTTATGACCAAGTCCAGGTGCTCCTCATCTGACTCAGACTCAGCATATATCTGGCCTTAAGCAGTCCTCCGAGTGCCGGAGACCTGGGAAGTCCCTGCTGCCACCTGCTGTGGTTCAGACAGTGTGATATGCTCACCAGATTGTGATCCTGAGGCTATTCTAAAGCTAGGTCCCACTGAGGTACGTATGTATCTCTGCGCTGGTGGAGGGTGTGGGTGAGCGCTGTGATGGGACTTCAGGGAAGGTGCCTTCAGATTCCTCTCATGAGGCCTGTGTCGTGGACTCGATCGGCTCTTTGGCAGAGTGCCCGTGGAAGCAAGGAGGGCTAATTAGTGCATGGCAGTGGCCTGTGAAACAGGACACATCAGTCACAGTATGGTTGTCTGATGGATTTTGCACTGCTGGGTCCTCACTTGGTACAGCACCACTGACCTCACCATCAGCACAGGAACGGCCCAGGTCCTCTCTAGCCAGCTAGATGACTGGGTTTCAAACTCCATGAGGACCTTGATATCAGGCATTCCTCCACCAGCCTGTGACCTCTCCCTCTTGTTGTGTGCCAGCTAGTCCTGCATAGAGTGTATCAGGACACGTACCAGGCCAGATGATAAGTATGCCTGGCATGTGTGGGTGGTGAGTGCGCCCATGGACAGGATGAGGACAATGAAGGTGTGTGTGAGAGAGTGAATGGTGATGTCCCTTGAACTGGCAGTGAGTGACGGCCCTGTGGATGTGTGATGGGTTTGTGAGTGTGATTTGAGAGTGATGAGAAGAGTGAATTACCCTGGCAGAATGGAAGAGATCATTTATCCTTTTTGGCATTTGGTAGCTGTCGTATTTTGCAGTGTGTTGGCCCTGCCACCGCCTTGCATGCTGGATTAGTGATGTTGCTGGCCCTCCTGCTGCCAGAGCAGGGGTAGAGGACATCACAGCGAGCCTCTACTGCGTCCAAAAGACGCTCGAGGGACACATCATTGAACCTGGGGGCTGCAGTCTTCTTGCCTTTCAGGGCCATGTCTTCCGTACAGCAGTCATGGACTGGAAGCACTGAGAGGTGTGCGCGTGGCTGCACTTTAATTATGCATTCCCAGGAAATATGCCGTTCCCATGGCGGGCGGGCTCTTGTTCACCTGCCACGCCATCGCCTCGCTG